>NC_134359.1:117846271-118213819 GCF_048569485.1 Anomaloglossus baeobatrachus | reverse complement strand
GGAAGACCCACGGCAGCGGCGGCAGATTAAAGAAACGGGACAAAGCGGGGCCTGGGCCGGAAGTCGGGCCACGGGCATCAAGGCAGCGGGGGGGTGGTGAGTGACATGGCCGGCCTCCCTCCACTTCCGGTTCGCGGGGGCGCAGTGTGATGCGCGCGTCGCGGCTGCGTGGCCCGCTGCGCTCACTTGCTCGCCGAGCTCGCCTGACCCGCCGCGCTCGCCTGACCCGCCGTGCTCGCCTGACCCGCCGCGGTCACGTGGGTCGGCGGTGTCACGTGGGTCGGCAGTGTCACGTGGGGTCGGCGGTGACACGTGGGCGGGCGGCGCGGTTACGTGGGCCGGCGGCGCGGTCACTTGCGGTCCCAGTGGAAGACGTCGCAGTGACCTGCATCAGATGTCGGCAGCGGGGGCGGTGTGACGTGACCGGCCTCTTCCTCCACTTCCGGGTTGCGGCGCGCACTGGTGACGCGCGCGTCGCGGCCACGTGACCCGACGCGGTCACGTGGTCTGGCGATGCGGTCACGTGCTTCGGCGCTGGTGGTCAGCTGACCCGGAAGTGTCGGCGATGAATCCTGCAGGGATCGGCGGCGGCTGCAGAGCAGGATGCGGGGAGGATTTCGCAGACCCAGACGACCGTCCAGCAGCGGTGCGGGCAGTGGTAAGTGACATCACTGGCCCTGACAGCCTCAGATCAGTACGGTGCGGGGGTCAGCGTGATACCTGGGCGGCGCGGCCACGTGACCCATGGCGCGGTGCGGGGTCTGGCGGCGCAGTCACATGCCCCTGGCATCTCGGTCGTCTACTACTGCCAGGGTTCTAGGTGGCACAGCCCGAACGGGGTCCAGCAGGCAGTGGCGGCACGTCTGGCGCTGGCTCGGGGGGTCAGCAAACGACAGGGCTGACCCAGAGCTGGGCTTGTCATGCGATCGTCTGCATATGCCAGCTGGCGGATGTGCGGCTGGAGCGCACCACCCCCTCCTAAGTTGTGGCTCCGAGCCGGTGACTACTTGACAAGCGTCCCCGGCTGGCCGGCCAGTCCGGCCGGTTGCGTTGCAGCCCTGGAGGGGCTGCAACCTGCGTTTACCCGTGGAGGAGATGGCGGTGCTCGACGCGGAGGACATGTGACGGCTGTTCCGTGGGATCCCATGGAGTCAGCCTAGTAAGTTACGGCTCACTTAAAACCTTGTATTAATGCTTGAATTATGGTGGGTGGTGAGGGTGTCGTTAGGTATGATTTTGGGTGCATTAGGGCGGTAGTTGGTTTGTCAGCGAGTTTCGGCAGGAGGTTGGGGACCCTGAGTACGGCGTTGAATTTTGTGTGTGAGTGGTGGCTACGTGGTCCCGGGTGCCTTGCTATGCTAGGGCTATTTATAGGTGACGACTTTGTTTATTCTGGATGGCGTAATGGCGCTTCCATTCTCTTGATTGAGGCAGGGATACGAATACTTACAAATGGGTTGTGGATAGCCATGGTCACGGCAATTCCATGGTTTCTGTAATGGTCATGGGGGTCTTTTAGCTAGAGGATTATCTCGGTTCATAATATGTGATAAGAGTTTGATGGTAGTCCACTGACATGGTGGCCCCGGCGTGCGGGGGCGCATTTGCATTCGGCGTCTTACTTTGGAGCGTTGCATGGGGTGTGTGCTATTTGAGAGGTGAAGGGGAAGGTGGTTGTGTTTTAAGAGGAGTGCTTTAAGTTTTTATGGGCATCGGGCTAGCCCGGTTCTCCAACTGGTGTTGTGTGAGTACTGGGGGTAATTTTGCTGGTCCACTGGGGCGCGGCATGTTTTGTTGCGGCCAGATGTTAAGGTCGAGATGATGGGGACAGCAGTTTTGGATATCTGTCCTTCCTTGCGGCGGTGGACGACACCTTTCTGGGGGTCTTGAAGTGGACCAGTCACCTGTATGCGGTGCCCAGGCTAGCCGTCTATTGACAGGAGTAAGAGGCGATAAATAAAAATATAAAAAAAAAAAAAAAAAAAGTCACGATTTGGTTGCCTTTGCCTGTAATCGTTTTCAGTGTTTGTTTCCGATATCTTTCGTACATGTATTGTGTGGAGCTGGATGTTTTATGGTTGCGCAATGCCGGTTATTGGGGTCTATGGTTCGGGTTCGTTCCCATAGTTGGGTATTATTCCAATATTCGGGATGGTTGAGTGCTTATTTTCTGTTTCTGGGACAACCTGGGCTTGCTAAGCTGTTTCTTCATGCCCAGAGTGTATTTGCAGAGTTAGAATGTGTGGGATAAATCGATGTGTGTGGTTTGTATAGGTGGGGCCCTATGTTTGAGGTACAGTTACGGGCCATTATCAGGTTCCCGTGTATATCATGCTACTGTTTTGTGGTCCAGTTTGGCTTCTTGAATTCGTGGGTTCACGTGCCGTTTGGGGGTTCATGGGGAGATTACGGGAGTCTGCCGGCAGTGTCTGCACGGGGGCAGTTTTAACAAGTTTTATACACCGCGGATTGGTATGCGGTTCTTAGTAGGGTTGCCGGCTTAACGTTGGCAGTCCGGATTGGGCGGCATTCGTTCTGGCGGTTGATAGTAGCTCCACAGGAGTTTATAATAAGAGTAGGTGGTTCTCGTTTACGATGGGTTTGGGGTGTTTCTTCTGGGTACAGCTGACTTGGCTTTGCCTTATGGGGTATATGGTTCGTCTTGGTGTGTTTCTTCCTGGTGCCCCCCCGGGTAGGGGGCTCGGGTAATGTGTCGGTGCAAGGAATAAGTGACATTTGCATTGGGTGATCTAGTGTGTGGCTTATTGGTGTCGGGGGGGGCCTCCTATTGGCGACTTGCGGTAGTTTCCAGCCAGGTGTGCTGCTGGCGGGTGTTGCTCCATTTGTTGATTATGTGGACAGACTGTGGGGCCTGTTGTGGGTTTCGCGGGCTGCCACGCAGTGGTGCAGCCCCTCCCGGCAGTACATTGCCGGGCGGTTCCTTTGGTCTTACGTATTGGTCGGGACCGGCAGGTATCACGGGTGCACAGTGGTGCGGCGCAGCTGCGGGTGAGGTATTTGAAGTAGTGTGTGAGTAGGTTGCAATTATGCCATTACCTCCCGCAATGTTGGGCTGGATGGCTGGGTTAGCCAGTGCGGTATGCACTGGCTCTTATGGTTTAAGGACGTGGTAATTGTCTGGGGCGGTGCCCCGTTTGGGGGGTTGTTTTGCGGCGCTTTAGGGCTGAATGGCGGGGAGGCACCAGACACTCGTGGGTGCAACGTTGACGGTTGGCCCTGGCTTATGGTGTCTGCAATTTCGGAGAAATATGGTGTTTGAGTTTCTCTGGATTACGGGTCGAGTGGGAGTTTCTGTTCTCTCATTTTGTGAGTTGTATTGAGTCTGCAGTTTAGCGGGGATGGGGTGTGGTGTGCAGTTGGCTTTTGGTGAGAGGGTGGCAACGGTAGGGTTGTGCTTCCAGGTTCAAGGCACACGGAGATACCAATGATTAACTGTGCTTATGTGCCCCCCCCTTTTGCGGGGCTTTGAGCATTATGCGGTGGTCAGAAGGGTGTATGCTGACTTAATTAGGGAAATCATCTGGTGGTGGGAGTATGGTTACACGGTGGGATATAGTTAAGGTCTTTTCTTCAGGTCGGTGGTCGGCTTGACTGTCGTTGGTCCCGTGTTGTTGTGTCTTTGGGGTGGAATGGTTTTGGCTATTGGACTGGGTGGTAATTCCAGGATCGGTGTGATAATACACAGTTTACGGGAACAGCAGCGTTTTGGTACCGCACGTGGGTGGAGGAGACGTGGTCGCTGGGGGGGGCATCCGGGGTGCTTGATCCGTGACATCGGGCTTGATTGCCCTGGGCCATTTCTTCCTGCCTGGGTGGCGTGCTCGTGTTGTTGTTCGCAGGGGCATGACTGTCTAGCGGTTCATTATTTGGTATGTCTTAGGATCTACCAGAGGTTGGGGAAACAGGGGAGGTTGTTTTGTTTCCAACTATAAAGGTTGGCTTTGCTTAATTACCAGCTGATATGTAATTTGGAGGCGCCTGCAGTGTAGCTGTCTCAACGAGGCCAAGCTTGCCCCCTTATTCCTTGGAGATAGGGGCGGCGGCTCGGGTGGCTCGTTGGGGACTGGTCGCGCAGGCGGTGCATAGGATCGGACAGCGGGGTTGGCTAGTTTCTGGTCTTGGGGCGGCTGCCCTTGTTGTACTGGTACACCAATAATGGTTGGCTTTGTTTCATTATCAGTGGATGTGTAAATTTCAGCGGCGCCTGCAGCGTAGCTGTCTCAACGAGGCCAAGCTTGCCCCCCTATTCCGTAGAGATGGGGGCGGCGGCTCTGGTGGCTCGTTGGGGACTGGTCGCGCAGGCGGTGCATAGGATCGGACGGCGTGGTTGGCTAGTTGCTGGTCTTGGGGCGGCTGCCCTTGTTGTACTGGTACACCAATAATGGTTGGCTTTGTTTGATTATCAGTGGATGTGTAAATTTCAGCGGCGCCTGCAGGGTAGCTGTCTCAACGAGGCCAAGCTTGCCCCCTATTCCGGGGAGATGGGGGCGGCGGCTCTGGTGGCTCGTTGGGGACTGGTCGCGCAGGCGGTACATAGGATCGGACGATGTGTTCGGCTAGTTGCAGGTCTTGGGTCGGCTGACCTTGTTGTATTGGTGGTTTGGTGCAGGTTGACATCGTAAAGTCTATTGGGGGGTCATTTTGCTTGATTGACATTGGTCCCGCAGTATTGGTTGCTCGACCCGAGGAGTCGGCTCGGGTCGGGTTTTGGTGGTGGGGCTCGCACGTACAAGGTGTCATACGTGCTCGCTGTGGCGGAAAGGAGGGGGGTATTTGAAGTCGGTGGATTGCACAAAGAGCGGGGGGGAACCCAGTGCAGGAGCGGGTTACCCCTGGTGTGCAATGGTATGGTTGGTGGGTCCCTGCTGTGCTCGGTCACAGCGGGACATGTTAACGTGGGACCCTGCTGTGCTGGGTCACAGCAGGGCATGTTAATGTGCTGGGTGTCCTCGAGCCGGTGTGGTGCGGCTGAGGGCACATGGTGGAGCAACACTCGGCTGGGTGTCCTCGAGTCGGTGTGGTGCGGCTGAGGGCACATGGTGGAGCTGGTGTTGCAATCATGGACAAAGGGACTCTTCACTTACCCCCCCTCCTTTGCTGGTGGTTATGCTTATGGAGTTATTTACTATATTTATGAATAAAATGTTATTGATTATTTTGGTGTTAATAAACGAGGCTGCTGTGGCCTTTACATCCAATGTCACGCAGTCTGTGTCTTATTTTAGTGGAAAAGTGGTGAAAGGTGGATAACTGGTTTGGGTCAGAACGGCAAGTTAGGGCCGTCAGTCAGACGTTCCTAAGTCAAGAAAAGCCCGGACGCCTGCCCTGAAAGGGCTCAAGGGAGGGCAACATGACTGAGGAGGGATGCTAGGCCTGAGGGTGAGCAAGGGGTTAAGGTACAGGGTATTTTGTGCGGGAAAAGTGGGAGGTGGAGTTATAGGGCTGTGGGGCCATGTAATTGGTCAGGGGGTTGCTAGTGTAGGGGAGTATATACAGGGCTAGATTAGGAGGTGGGAGGTCATTCACTACCTGGAAGACGTCTTGAATTGTCCCGCCCACCCGCCCTATTTTGGATTCCTGGCGATCGTCATGGAGAGACGAGGAGGATCGACCTTGTCGCAGCAGTCGGCGGAAAGGAGGGGGGTATTTGAAGTCGGTGGATTGCACAAAGAGCGGGGGGGAACCCAGTGCAGGAGCGGGTTACCCCTGGTGTGCAATGGTATGGTTGGTGGGTCCCTGCTGTGCTCGGTCACAGCGGGACATGTTAACGTGGGACCCTGCTGTGCTGGGTCACAGCAGGGCATGTTAATGTGCTGGGTGTCCTCGAGCCGGTGTGGTGCGGCTGAGGGCACATGGTGGAGCAACACTCGGCTGGGTGTCCTCGAGTCGGTGTGGTGCGGCTGAGGGCACATGGTGGAGCTGGTGTTGCAATCATGGACAAAGGGACTCTTCACTTACCCCCCCTCCTTTGCTGGTGGTTATGCTTATGGAGTTATTTACTATATTTATGAATAAAATGTTATTGATTATTTTGGTGTTAATAAACGAGGCTGCTGTGGCCTTTACATCCAATGTCACGCAGTCTGTGTCTTATTTTAGTGGAAAAGTGGTGAAAGGTGGATAACTGGTTTGGGTCAGAACGGCAAGTTAGGGCCGTCAGTCAGACGTTCCTAAGTCATGTGGAAGTCAGAGCAGTCGATGTCAGAGCTCCACTATTACTATACTGATTGTGTATCATATAAAGGAGGCTTTCTGCGTATCATCCCATGTTCATGCTATGAGATTGCACAATGGGGTTTTCGGAGACGTTCGTTGATCCATTATTCTTCAGATCCAGGAGTGGCTGCAGCACAAACGTTTTACAAATCTGGCTAACAATGCATTGTGTATCCCATTCTGACATTTACTGTCCTGGTCATACAGTAATGATGATCCCAATTTATTTCCTACACCGATGACAAACTTCACCCAAGATGTCAGTTCATTTAATTGAGAAAGAACTTTCATAGTCTTATAAAAGGATGATCTTTTCTCCCCAGACATGATAACAGACGCCCTTTCCTGACATGTCTCATATTTGTGGTTTTCCTGACCTTGTGGCTTCACAAGTCTGTGAACACAGCAATCCGGGTCATTACTCGCTGCTCAGCACATTGAAATGAATAGAGGTCTCCAATTTCTGCAGTGACTAAATATCATTTTACACTCACAAGACGACTCATCAGAGACCAACATTCGCCCTACTATCTCTACACGGACGGATCAGAGGTGAACTGGTGATCAGGCACAGGTCATCAAACCACACGAGTTGGTACTTTCACACTTGCGTTGTTTTCCTTCCGTTACAATCCGCCCTTTTGGAAAACAGCGGAATCCGTTAACGGATTCCGCTGTTTCCCATAGACTTGTATGGGTGACGGATTGTGCCAAAAGGACCTGCGTTGCTTCCGCTGGGCGACGCTCCGTTGCCTCCGCCCAGCCGGAGGAACGCAGCATGTAACGTTGTTTTGAGCAGCGGAATCCTCAGGATTTCACTGCGCATGCTCTTTTTTTTTTTTAAAATCACAAACTTTATTTTGTCTCGCAGTGGCCGAACGTTCAGCTGAGCGCCCACCCGCCGGCATGCCCGGCCGCCGGCAAGTGAGAGCGCTCAGCTGAGTGCTTGCCCGCCGGCATGCTCGGCCGCTGGCAAGTGAGAGCGCTCAGCTGAGCGCTCGCCCGCCAGCATGCTCGGCCGCCGGCAAGTGAGAGCGCTCAGCTGAGTGCTTGCCCGCCGGCATGCTCGGCCGCTGGCAAGTGAGAGCGCTCAGGTGAGCGCTCGGCCGCCGGCATGCCCGGCCGCCGGCAAGTGACAGCGCTCAACTGAGCCACCTGCCGCCGGCTATTGAAAGCGATCAGCTGATCATTCACAATAGTCTGCTGCCGGTAAAACTGTGAAGAAAGAAGAAATAAAAAAAAATAAATAAAAAAAGCTTTCCGTTGTTTTGTACGATCCGTAGCATTCGTTGTGCCACTATATGCAACGCATCCGTTGCATCCGTAACACAACGCAATGCTACGGAAGCCGTCCAACGCAAGTGTGAAATTAGCCTTATATGTGGCTTTAATAGGACTGGATTATTCATAATTGGATTGGCATCTTATGGGTTAAAAAGCAGCCTAGGAAAAAGACAGTGTTTTCCTTGTTCTGGATGATTTCCAGTGTAGTCTGTCTGTTTCCATAGACTATGGCTTCTCAAATAAATTCCTGAGCTTTGTGTTTAAAAGAAAACCTCTTTTATCTGTCATCGTTCCTATCAGAGGGGAGACTTCATGCAGATGAGTAATAGAAATGTGTTGCAGCAGACCGTGGAGAGGAAAGATAGAGTTTGTTTGTTGCAACGCGCAGAAGACAAGTTTTTATCAAGCAAATATCTGCAGAAAATAAACAAAATATCTGCATAAAGGAATTAACATGTATTTTGCTAGTAAACAAGAGGTGTTTGGGCTCATGCGCACGTATTTGCTGAATATTCTGCAGCGATTTGACAGCACGTGTGTGTGACGCCCTGGGCAAGCCAGGGGTCACAGGTCATCACACCACCACACCCTACACCCCAGTTAGGCACACCAAAGCTAACCAAAAATCCTTGTTGCCTTCCTCCAGGGGCTGATGTTCACACCAGGGGGTGGGCCAGGCGGTTGGCTCCGCCCACCGAGGAGTACACAGCTCTGGAGGCGGGAAGTGCCAAGCAGTTGAGCCCAGGCAGGGCTAGAGTGAAGTTCAGTTTAGGAGGAGAAAGTGGAAAGAGTAAACAAGAAGTTAAGCTAGAGAAGTGAAGTGGTAAAGGAGGAGTAGGAGAAGTTGAAGGAAGGTGAAAGGGGACAGAAAGAAAGCCTGAAGTAGTCCAGCTGTGTGCAGGACAGAGTCAGCAAGGTCAGCAACGGCGGTGACTGTCTGGAGGGGGACCGTTTGGAAGTTCCTGGAAGGACCGCGGACGGGTAGTGGCCCGGCGGTCTGGAGCAGTGTACCAAAGGACAGTCAGCACCAGGGCAGGGGCCTCTCGGACCCCGGCAAGGCTAGGAGTCGCCATAATTTGCCGAATCCGTCAGTGAAGGGGACGTAGATCCCCCAACAACCAAGTCCCGATTGAAGGCAACAGTCCAACCATTGTAGGAGAAACACCGCCACCGCCAGGGCACCAGTTTCTCAGGGCCAGTGCCTGCGGGCAAAGAGTAGAGCTCCTCCGGTCCAGCTTGAAGCCGGGGAGCGGGTTACCGGTGGGGACCCATCGCTACCAACACAGAAACAAAGGTGCAAGGAAAAGGGACATCACCGTCACCTACTGGGAGAGCAAGTGCAGCCGTCCGTGGGAACCGTCTTTCCAGCCGTGTGGTTTACCGTAAAACTGTGTCAACGTCTCAGGCTGAGTGAGTACCACAGTGCCGCAAGGCACAGCGCTGCCCCCGCGTCCCTGCGCCCACCAGGCCCTGCATCTCCCATCTCATCACCGGGCCCCGGGATCACCAACCCCTACCCACGGAGGGGCAACACAACACCTGGCTGCTCCGCATCACCATCCCCGGGATCCCCATATTGAGCAGCGGTGGTGAAATCACCACAACCGTGGGTGGCGTCACGGACAATAAACAATCCCCACACCCAACAAACCCCTTTCACTCACGGGCGAGGAGTGCCGCTCGAGAACCCCCGGGATCCGGCCTACAGCTCGAGCCACCACTGAGCAGCGGCCGCCGGACCCGAGCAGAAGGGGGTGAGCGTAGTGTGCTGACACCCTCCTCCCCGCCCGCGACAACTTGGCGTCACGAACAGGATCTTACCGCTCTGCCGTTTGGTAGAGGTGCGCCTTGTTACCGCCTGAGATATCCGGCAGGAAAATTTCAGAAGCCGCCATCTTTGGCGCGAAAAGTTCCCGCTCGAGCGTCTTCTTGAGTAGCAGAGACGCGAAGGCCAAAACCCCGCCCCGAGAGAGGAGTGGCCGGAAAGAGCTAAGGGGGACGCGATGGCGGCTGGATGCATGTAGCTGCAGCTATAAAAGCAGGGACGCCAGGACTCTGCAGACATACCGTTCCTGGAAGAAGAAGTCACCATGTGGATGCCGTCCCGCGACACCGTAGCCCCCGCGCCTGGAACCGCGGCGTGGGTAGAAATCCGGACCGCGCAGCTCCACCAACGGCTGCAGGTGAAGATGCAGCTCCTCATGGAGGAGTGGGAGGCCGACATGGCGGATGTTATAGCCACCGTGCGGAGACGCGAGGAGGAAGCGGAGAAAGGGAGGGTGAGTGACCCACGCCCCTATGTCCCCGAGGGACCGGTCGCTGCGGCTGAGGGACCCGGTCCAAGCCCTCTCCCCCCGCTGCCTCCCTCGCCACCCGTCCCGGAGGCCGTGACCCCGCCATTAGGCCTGTTACCACCGCAACCGGTAGCAACACCCAGCGTCCCCGCCCAGGCGGGCCAACCTGTAGCCGGAGCCCGTAGTAAACCGGAGGTGTTGCCGTGGAAGATTCCGAAGGTTGAACCGGAGGCATCCCCTGAAAAGTCCCCCGAGCCGGAGCCGATGAACCGCTCCGAGCCGAAGGCCCAGCAGCGGAAAGCCCCTATGCCCATCCCCCACACCTCGGCTGAGGTAGCGCCGGGTTGTTGCTGTAAGGCAGCGCCCAAGGCCAAGACACCGCGGGACACGCCGCCCAGATTCCTGACAGTGGGCAACGTCCAGAATGTCCCGCGGGGCCCGACCCGTGCGCCGGAGCTCGCAGCAGTGCCGTATTGGGATAGGGAGCCGGTACCGCTGGGCCTGGAGATCGCTGAGAGGGAACGGAAGAAGGCCGAGCTGGTGGCCCGAGCTATCCGGGAGAAGGAGAATCTCCGCCAGGCCACGTTCCGTGTCCGGGGTCCGCTGTACGAGGGGCAGGTGAGGCGGTTTGATGTCTGCCGGGGCTACGGGTTTATCTATGAACCGGGCCTGGAGGCCGAAGTGTTTGTGGCCCGGCGGGATGTGAATGCCCACCTGCCTGAGGAGCATCCCGGCCGCAACCTAATGCCGGGAGACATCGTCCAGTATACCCGACACTGCGGAGAGAGGGGGTGGTTTGCCCTGGATGTGAAACTGCGGGGCAGCCAGGAGAGCAGAGTGAGCCCTGCACCCCCTCCCTCGGATGGAGCTGAAGGCCTGGAGTAGGGCAGCGGAGCACCGTTGTCCAGTCCCCGTTGGGACCACCAGAGTGTTGTTTAAAAGTTTGAAAAGTTTGCAGAGAATGATGAAAAATGATGATACCGAGTACTTTACCTGATTGTCTGCCTGATTTGCAACCGGCTGGAGCCGGCACCGTTGTCCCTGTGGGAACCGTTTAAAAAGTTTTGCATGGGAACTATCCATGGACAAGCCCGTGAACTTGCAGGGCACCCACAAACGTTAAGTGGCTTGTAAATATGTTGTTTGCCGTTAACGTTTCCGCAATGCCGCCTCCGGAGAGGCAGGTTGGAGGGAGGGCCCTCAGCGGAGCAGGCTGGGGCCCAGCCACCAAAGGAACCGGTGGCTACCCTCTGGAGGGGAAGGACAGATCCCGCTCGGGTACCGTGTGCTGGACTGTGGGTCAAGGGGTGCTGCCTGGGCTTTAGGGGCAGCATCAGGGCCAGGTTGCTTGGGTGGGAGAGAGCGGAAACCGTAACCGTAAACCGTTATGCAACGTTTAAGAAATGTGCCTCCCGTTGTGGGAAGAATTATTAAAAATGTATATATGTTACCGTTTACAATGTTATATTTTACAGAAAAATAAAACCGGTGTTGGACGGGCAGCCCGCGGACGGTCTGCATTTTGCTAAGGGGGAATGAGACGCCCTGGGCAAGCCAGGGGTCACAGGTCATCACACCACCACACCCTACACCCCAGTTAGGCACACCAAAGCTAACCAAAAATCCTTGTTGCCTTCCTCCAGGGGCTGATGTTCACACCAGGGGGTGGGCCAGGCGGTAGGCTCCGCCCACCGAGGAGTACACAGCTCTGGAGGCGGGAAATACCAAGCAGTTGAGCCCAGGCAGGGCTAGAGTGAAGTTCAGTTTAGGAGGAGAAAGTGGAAAGAGTAAACAAGAAGTTAAGCTAGAGAAGTGAAGTGGTAAAGGAGGAGTAGGAGAAGTTGAAGGAAGGTGAAAGGGGACAGAAAGAAAGCCTGAAGTAGTCCAGCTGTGTGCAGGACAGAGTCAGCAAGGTCAGCAACGGCGGTGACTGTCTGGAGGGGGACCGTTTGGAAGTTCCTGGAAGGACCGCGGACGGGTAGTGGCCCGGCGGTCTGGAGCAGTGTACCAAAGGACAGTCAGCACCAGGGCAGGGGCCTCTCGGACCCCGGCAAGGCTAGGAGTCGCCATAATTTGCCGAATCCGTCAGTGAAGGGGACGTAGATCCCCCAACAACCAAGTCCCGATTGAAGGCAACAGTCCAACCATTGTAGGAGAAACACCGCCACCGCCAGGGCACCAGTTTCTCAGGGCCAGCGCCTGCGGGCAAAGAGTAGAGCTCCTCCGGTCCAGCTTGAAGCCGGGGAGCGGGTTACCGGCGGGGACCCATCGCTACCAACACAGAAACAAAGGTGCAAGGAAAAGGGACATCACCGTCACCTACTGGGAGAGCAAGTGCAGCCGTCCGTGGGAACCGTCTTTCCAGCCGTGTGGTTTACCGTAAAACTGTGTCAACGTCTCAGGCTGAGTGAGTACCACAGTGCCGCAAGACACAGCGCTGCCCCCGCGTCCCTGCGCCCACCAGGCCCTGCATCTCCCATCTCATCATCGGGCCCCGGGATCACCAACCCCTACCCACGGAGGGGCAACACAACACCTGGCTGCTCCGCATCACCATCCCCGGGATCCCCATATTGAGCAGCGGTGGTGAAATCACCACAACCGTGGGTGGCGTCACGGACAATAAACAATCCCCACACCCAACAAACCCCTTTCACTCACGGGCGAGGAGTGCCGCTCGAGAACCCCCGGGATCCGGCCTACAGCTCGAGCCACCACTGAGCAGCGGCCGCCGGACCCGAGCAGAAGGGGGTGAGCGTAGTGTGCTGACACCCTCCTCCCCGCCCGCGACATGTGCGCTTCAAATCGCTGTAGAAACACTGCATAATGGATGCAGTTTTTTTGTAGAAAAAAAAACGATTTCATGCGCTCGGGATGCTGCTACCACCATAGACAGAGTGGGAGCTGCATCCAAAGCGCACGGAATAATTGACATGCTACTTTTCTGAACGCACAGATTTGAGTCAAAATTTTAGCACCCAAATCGCTGCGCTCAAAAAAGTAACGTGCGCACGTATCATGCACAATCTTCATAGATTGGGCAGGGGACGCAGGACACATGCATTTACACTGCAGTGCTATGCTATACGCAGCGTAAATGCATGTAATTACGCAATGTGCGCATGAACCCTAAGGGGTACTTTGCTCATTACGACATCGCATGCCAATGCTGCGATGTTGAGTGCGATAGTCCCCGCCCCCGTCGTACGTGCGATATCTTGTAATAGCTGCCGTAGCGAACATTATCGCTACGGCAGCTTCACATGCACTCACCTGTCCTGCGACGTCGCTCTGGCCGGCGACCCGCCTCCTTCCTAAGGGGGCGGGTCGTGCGGCGTCACAGCGACGTCACACAGCAGGCGGGCAATAGCAACGGAGGGGCGGAGATGAGCAGGATCCCGCCCATCTCCTTCCTTCTCATAGCAGCCGGGACGCAGGTAAGGTGATGTTCCTCGCTCCTGCGGCTTCCAACACAGCGATGTGTGCTGCCGCAGGAACGAGGAACAACATCATACCTGTCGCTGCACCAGCATTATGGAAATGTCGGAGAATACACCGATGATACGATAACGACGCTTTTGCGCTCGTTCATCGTATCAAAAAGGTTTTACACATTACGACATCGCAAGTGACACCGGATGTGCGTCACTTTCGATTTGACCCCACCGACATCGCACCTGCAATGTCGTAGTATGCAAAGCCGGCCTAAGAGTGGTGGACAATTGAATTTCTGGAACATTCCTACCTCTGAAGACACAAACCACGTTATTCTCTTCTAATGTGAATAATTCATGCATTTTTTGTAAATATTATGTTATGTAAACTGTGATGATAATGTACTGTATGTATTATAATGTGCTCCAAAAGCCTGTGATATACAGTGCCTACAAGTAGTATTCAACCCCCTGCAGATTTAGCAGGTTTGATAAGATGCAAATAAGTTAGAGCCTGCAAACTTCAAACAAGAGCAGGATTTATTAACAGATGCATAAATCTTACAAACCAACAAGTTATGTTGCTCAGTTAAATTTTAATAGATTTTCAACATAAAAGTGTGGGTCAATTATTATTCAACCCCTAGATTTAATATTTTGTGGAATAACCCTTGTTTGCAATTACAGCTAATAATCATCTTTTATAACACCTGATCAGGCCGGCACAGGTCTCTGGAGTTATCTTGGCCCACTCCTCCATGCAGATCTTCTCCAAGTTATATAGGTTCTTTGGGTGTCTCATGTGGACTTTAATCTTGAGCTCCTTCCACAAGTTTTCAATTGGGTTAAGGTCAGGAGACTGACTAGGCCACTGCAACACCTTGATTTTTACCCTCTTGAACCAGGCCTTGGTTTTCTTGGCTGTGTGCTTTGGGTTGTTGTCTTGTTGGAAGATGAAATGACGACCCATCTTAAGATCCTTGATGGAGGAGCGGAGGTTCTTGGCCAAAATCTCCAGGTAGGCCGTGCTATCTATCTTCCCATGGATGCGGACCAGATGGCCAGGCCCCTTGGCTGAGAAACAGCCCCACAGCATGATGCTGCCACCACCATGCTTGACTGTAGGGATGGTATTCTTGGGGTCGTATGCAGTGCCATCCAGTCTCCAAACGTCACGTGTGTGGTTGGCACCAAAGATCTCGATCTTGGTCTCATCAGACCAGAGAACCTTGAACCAGTCTGTCTCAGAGTCCTCCAAGTGATCATGAGCAAACTGTAGACGAGCCTTGACATGACGCTTTGAAAGTAAAGGTACCTTACGGGCTCGTCTGGAACGGAGACCATTGCGGTGGAGTACGTTACTTATGGTATTGACTGAAACCAATGTCCCCACTGCCATGAGATCTTCCCGGAGCTCCTTCCTTGTTGTCCTTGGGTTAGCCTTGACTCTTCGGACAAGCCTGGCCTCGGCACGGGAGGAAACTTTCAAAGGCTGTCCAGGCCGTGGAAGGCTAACAGTAGTTCCATAAGCCTTCCACTTCCGGATGATGCTCCCAACAGTGGAGACAGGTAGGCCCAACTCCTTGGAAAGGGTTTTGTACCCCTTGCCAGCCTTGTGACCCGCCACGATCTTGTCTCTGATGGCCTTGGAATGCTCCTTTGTCTTTCCCATGTTGACCATGTATGAGTGCTGTTCACAAGTTTGGGGAGGGTCTTAATTAGTCAGAAAGGCTGGAAAAAGAGATAATTAATCCAAACATGTGAAGCTCATTGTTCTTTGTGCCTGAAATACTTCTTAATACTTTAGGGGAACCAAACAGAATTATGGTGGTTTGAGGGGTTGAATAATAAATGACCCTCTGAATAAACTTTTCTCAATTTAAAAAAAAAAAAAAAAAAAAAAAGAAATAACATTCTTTTTTGCTGCAGTGCATTTCACACTTCCAGGCTGATCTACAGTCCAAATGTCACAATGCCAAGTTAATTCCAAATGTGTAAACCTGCTAAATCTGCAAGGGGTTGAATACTACTTGTAGGCACTGTATACTGTAGTATTGATATTATGCAATGTAGTGGTAATGTGTTGCATATCACTTGTGTAAGAAGTTTAGTGGCGTTGGTAACAGTTAAATGGTGGGACTAGCCCACCATGGGATATGTCAAGTGAAAGGAAAAGTGACAACTCATTCTGGAGGAGTGCGAGAAGACCTAGTGAGCGGAATTGACAATTGTATAGTCAGTTGAGAGTGAAGGTCGCATATAGCGGGTGGTCTGTGGTAACAAAGGAGGAGAGGAGACGGAAGGTGAGATAGTGTGAACCACAAATGTTGGCAGAGACACAGAGTGTGAACAATATTGAAACGAGAGACATCGATCCCTAAACAGAGTGGCTCCAAACAATTGGAACCAGAGGATAAAACTATTGGTCAGACCTCTTAACCGTCATGGTATTGGGTTAATCTTATGTGATGTGTGAACGTAGTTGATGACCCGAACAGTTTCTCTATAGACGTCTGGGAGGGCAAAGCTTTACTCCTGTCATGATTGGACACTTAAAGACCAATCATGCAGAGCCACTGGTACTGCTTAGTGGTCTGGAGCCTGCCTCCATGCACAATTGTGTAGATGTTCCTAAGTGACCCTTCGGCCTGAAGCTGTCAGGGTCCCACTCCCTATGTTGAAATAGTGGCGCTGTGCTCTCGATGGCTGACACTTGGGATTTCTGTAGGCCGCATAACCTGAAAAGCCTTATCCCCCTCGTTGTGTTGCTGCCTTCGATCTCTGAGCTCTTGGGGAAAGTTCATAAAGAGACTATCCTCCACAGGTGAATTATCAGGTTGTGTGAAGCTACTCCACGATCTAGGGTCCTGTACCCCGCCGTGCTCGGTACCGGTCCGATTACTGGACTTTCCGGTGCCAACCGTTCTCCAAAACTAAGTCAGTACACCCTTTTCCAATACCCTGCGACCGGGTCGCCGACTCCTCTGGTCCCAGACCACCGTCTGCGACACAACCAGATCCTCACTCTTTGAGGGCTACTTCTGTTCTGACTTCCTCCCTCCCACCAGTCTGCCTGACCCCTAGGCAGATGGCCCTTTTCCAGCTAGACCTCCCACTGTTGTGCCTGACAGGCTGTGGTTAGAATTTGAATGCTGATGGAAGCAATACCAGTGTGTAGGAACACAGAACCATGGAGGGTGAGTTCTGCACCATGACAGACAGGGGTGCAGTTCCCTGTGACACCCTCATAGAGTCAGGGGCGTCACATATTCTTCTTGCAGAGGGGCCCTTTTCAGTCTGTGTCCACCAGTGAAATGAACCATTGTAAAGTGTTGTTTGAGAAGAACTGTTGGTCTCCTTGAGAGCACGAGTCGCCATCCAGTCCTGATCAGCCGACGTCAGCTGCAATATGTGGCGTACACGCGTTCACAGCCCACATAACACAAGTCCACACCCCTAGCCAGGATCAGTCATTTCATGTAGAGTGCTAGGGTGTCCGAAGTCAATACCTCGGCTATGACTATTGCCCAACACCACCCTATAGAGGCATGGTAAATATTTTGTCAGAGCAAGCATGCTTTTTTTTTTTATGGACATGAGCTTGACCCTGTGGATATGTTTTTGGGAACTTTTTGAACATTGCTTCCCAATATCCCAATATACCTCTAATTGCAGTTGTGATCCCAATAGTGGGATTGCCCAGGCCGGAATTCTCAGGGAATTCGTGGTATTGATCCGGATGGAGCACTCGGGAAATAATAAAAAAATAGAGTAAAAATAAAGAAAAAAAATAAAGTGAGCACACTATACTTACCAGTTTCCGGCGCAGCTGTAACTGCTCCCGCAGCTGCACATTCTTCTTCTGGGACCGCTCATTAGGCTCATACATATTCAGTGCTTTCCCTGCCCATCGGCGTCTGTGATTGGCTGCAGTCAGACAGCTCCCCCAGGCTGTGTGACAGCCTGTCTGACACTTCCAATTACAGACCCGGTCTGCGGGTCTATAGCGCACAGTAAAAATAAATACAAGAATAAAAAATTGTTGTAGGGTCCCCCCATATTTTGATACTCAGCACAGATAAAGCATATGGCTACAGGCTGCAGCCCCAGGTGTACGTTTATCTTGGCTGTGTATCAGAATAGGAGGGACTGCATGCATTTTGGGTTTTTTTCAATTATTTAAATAATTTAAAAAACGGAATGTGGTCCACCCAATTTTCATACCAAGCCAAGAAAAAGCTAGACAGTTGGGGGATGGTATTTTCAGGCTGGGGAGACCCATGCTTACTGAGCCCCCCAGCCTAACAATATCAGCCTGTAGCCACCCAAGATTGTCACATTCATTAGATGCGACAACCACAGGGATCCTCCAATTATTAATCTGTAAGTGAAAAGAAATAAACATAAACCTTTAGTTGAAATAAAATACAAAAAAAACCCTAATTCACCACTTTATTAACCCCCAAAACACCTCTGCAGGCCCGACGTAATCCACACTCGGTCCCACGACAATTCAAGCTCTGCTACATTTGAATCACAGCACGCGATCATGTTACATGACCGCACACTGTAAATTCAGGCAGAGACTGAGCAGCGATCAGCGTTGACGTCACTCAGGTTAGCTGCGCCACCACAGCTGGAGGCTCCCACAGTCCTCCACCTGTGACTGAAGGTAACTTGACCTCAGGTAACTTCAGTGACCTTACCTGAGTTCATTGAGGTCCCCTGAGGTCTGAACAATCATGATGCCAGAGCATATTTACTCCCAATGTCAGACTGGGACGTCAGGAGCCCCTTAGTAACATTGACTCTGGGGGCGCACTGATCAACTACATGCAAATATTACATTCAATGCAAATATTACATTCAATGCAAAGGGGCCAAAGACAGGATTCTCCTTCTCTTCTGTGGGCCAGTCCGAGTCTGTTTACCATGTAATTTTTTTTTTCTTCCGCAATTTCACTGTACTAGGGCCTTTTTTTCCCATTTTCCAATACACTGTGTGGTAAAATGAATGGTGTCATTCAAAAGTACAACTCATCTCGCAAAAAAATAAGCCCTCATATGTATATGTGGATGGAAAGTAAAAACGTTTGGGCTCTTGGAAAAAGGGGAGTAAAGATCTAACATGCAAAAAACAAAATTGGCCTTGTTGGGAAGGGGTTAATAAATATATTTTGAACAAATAACTAAAACTGCACATTGGAATGACTTTACTAGTCAGCGTTTACAAAAATCTGCACTAGATTAAATCTGGAGGGGGAATGAGCAAAACTGCCCATGAATAATTGCATATTTAGAATAGTCTCATCCTATAGTGAAAAGGTTAAAGGAAACTGGTTTTGATGCTGCGATTTTTGTGTTATGATGAAGTTTCATCATAACACAAAAATAACGAGCACATACTATTTATAGATCCGTAAATCCTTTCTATGGTTTTCTGTGCTGCCCACTGATTGCGGTGTTGGTTGAAAAAAAAGTGACTAAAAATAACACTAAAAATAGTGCCGCCGCTCCACAGAAAGCATAGAAGAGGCTTTTTCAGAATCTTTATATTGTATATGAAGGACCAGTACACACTGCAGCGGGGCAGGTTTTTTTCATGAATAAATCTCATTTAGCTACTTCTTTGTTTGTGACAAATTCATCAACAGATCTTTTTTAAAGTTGTCTTTTATTCCTCTGTTAATTTTCCTATTTTTACGTCATTGTAGCTTCTCCAAATGTTTTACACTGATTCATCAAATGCGAGTGATTTTTTTTGCATGCCAGATTTTTTTGGCTTAATTTTGTGGAACGTGACTTTTTGCTTTAATAAGGTGCAAAAATGGTTAAAGACAAAAATGAAGACCAAAGGGTGTTATTTTGAAAAAATTTGCTAAAAAAACAACGTAGCATCGAATATTACGAGACAGAAAAGAAAAGAGACTTCAAAAACTGGAAATGATGAACTGGGCCTTGAATGTTTTACCCTTTGGTGACTAAAGCGGGCTTTACACACAGCGACATCGCTAGCGATGTCGCTGGTGAAAGCACCTGCCCCCGTCAGTTGTGCGTCACGGGCAAATTGCTGCCCGTGGCGCACAACATCGCTAACACCCATCACACATACTTACCTGCCTAGCGATGTCGCTGTGGCCGGCGAACCGCCTCCTTTCTAAGGAGGCGGTTCGTTCGGCGTCATAGCGGCATCACTAAGCGGCCGCCCAACAGAAGCGGAGGGGTGGAGATGAGCGGGCCGAACATCCCGCCCACCTCCTTCCTTCTTTATTGTGAGCGGCCGCAGGTATGGTAATGTTCCTCGTTCCTGCGGTGTCACACATAGCGATGTGTGCTGCCGCAGGAACGACGAACAACCTGCGTCCTGCAACAGCAACGATAATCGGGAAAGGAACGACGTATCAACCATTAGGTAAGTAATTTTGATCGTTAACAGTCGTTCCTGCGTTTCACACGACGTCACTAACGAGGCCGAATATGCGTCACGAATTCCGTGACACCAACGACATCTCGTTAGGGATGTCGTTGCGTGTAAAGCCCGCTTTAGTAAGTAGTGATAAATTGATCCATGGAAATTCGGGATCAGCGGGTTCAGGCATACTTTAGCTAAAGTTCAGTTTGGGACCTGGACTCGACATGAACCCTAATAGAAGTCACTAATTGGGCAGTTCGGGGTCTCCACCCACATGCAGCCAGTCATAAACAGAGCACTTCTGGGGGCAGGTGGGTAAAGTTTTTCCCTTTTTTTTTTCTGGGGGGGGGGGGTTCACACTACATCTAATTATGCTGTTGCTACCGACAGTGCGACACGATCAAACACTAGAAGCAGCTCGCACAGGGCTGAGCACCGAGTGTACTCGAGCACAGCTTGCGCGAGTGGTCAGCATACGTAAAGCACCCAAACTGGGTTTTTTTTGTAAAGTCTGTGCTTGGTACAAACACCAAATCTCGGGTTTGCTCATCTCTATTAGTAAGGTGTCATATTTGGACTGCAAAGCAATGATCCAGCTGGAGGTGATACCTCTGTAATATACAGTGCACTTAGCTATTTTCATATTACCTATAAAGTGTATGGAGCTGCAGTGAACACGCTTGATGGCCACTTATTCAGCTTTACCACACTATAAGCTGACTGTGAGCAAAAATCAAGGGCCTAAGACTAAGTTTACATGAGTGTAGAAAACAAAAAAGTGTTAGAATTTCATCCCCCTAAAAACACCCAGACGTTTTTCATCTGTATGCAATTTTTTTCCATTTTTATGCTTCACCTTTTTTAAACTTGCAAGATCATACAGATAACTGTATTAAATAATAATCAGTTTCACCATATTCATAAAAATCTGATGCTATTCGGTTGATCCGTATGTGATAGGATTTTTTTGATCTTGCACCTATTGACTTGATCCATGGAGAAAAACAGTTGCCTGAACAGTCCTATTGAGGAACATTGGTCCAGGTGCTGTCAGTATTTTTCACAATCACAGACACCACTAGGACTGAAAACACACTTGTGTAAACCTAGCTTAAGGCTATGTTCACATGCTGTGTGTGAGCGGTTTTTTTTCTACAATAAAAACCTGCTCTCTTGGCACTAAACAATCTGCTAACAAATAGCAGGTTTTGCTCATTTGCTTATGCAGTTTTGCAGTGTTTTTGTTTCTTTTTTGGTGCAGATTCTAAGTGTCATTTGTCTATAATATACAATTATTCAAGTTCGATGTATTCAGCAAAAACACAGCAAAAATGCATGGTTGTGGGGTTTTTTGCAGCATTTTTATACAGTGTTTTCTATTCAGGAATAAGACTGCAAGAAGGCAGAAAAAAAAATTGACACTGCAAATTTAAACAAACTGCAGTTTTCCAATTGAGTCAGTTAAAAAAAAACAACTGACATTTCTGAAATGTAATAGTTTTTGCTGGCACTGTAAAAAGCAGCTCTTAATTTGCATCAAATAAACTTTGGAAAAAAACGCTGAAAATATACAACCAACATACATAGCCAAATAGTGAGCACGGAGGGGTAACGATGGTAGGGGCCACAGAAAGCTCACTTCATAAATGTTAATTGAAATCCGTTTCCAAAAAAGAGATAACTTTGTCGAAATGTTGCAATGTGCCATCATAAAAGTCTGAGGAATCACTATGGCTGTACGGTAACAATCTGACTTAATTGCCTATCCTTACGGAGATCCCAGCATTATGAATCTCCTTAGCACAAGGGTTAATCAATTTTATTTCTCTCCTCTGACGTGTGGCAGATAGAGCCACTGAGGAAGCAGACAGCCTGCCTCCAGGCTGGGCCATATCCAGGCTCCAGAGTTCATAAACATCTCAGGCTCCAATGAGCTAAGAAGTGATACACCCCCACACACTACTATTTCCCCGCCGCCATCACCGCCACCCCTCCTTCTACATTCAGGAAACAGCTTGCTTTGTCAAATTCCTCTGCAGCAGCTTTACTCCAAACCTCGAAGAAGATCCCAAATTCCAGACATGAACAAAATAAATCAACAAGTGCATGAAAACGTACGGTTTATGATTTGTTTCATGTAAGACTGTTGCTTTGTTTTGTTTTTCTGTTTGGCCTTTTGGAAACTCTAGAGCTCCTCACGATGTTTTGTTTTCGGTCTTCTCGTTGCTCCGGTTAGGTGCACCTGACGTTTTTTAACTTCAGGTTAATCCGCCAAGTTTTACCTCTCTTCAGGATAACTGTAGTATTTTTTCCTTAAGTGTTTTTTGTGTCTTTCCTCAGTGTTTTTTGAACGTTTTTTTTTTCAGTCTATAGTTTTTCAGAGGGTTTTCCCATGGCTTTTGTGAAGTATTTTTTACTTCTGTTTTCAGGTTACCCCCCCCCCCAATCCATTGAATAATGACAAAACTGTTAGCAGTTGTCTTTAAGCAAAAACGATGGCAAAACACTCCAAGAAACAACTAGTCATCTTTTGAGCTTTCCCATTGACTTGTATTGTAAAGTACAATGCAGCTTCTGAGACGTACAGTACAGACCAAAAGTTTGGACACACCTTCTCATCTCTACAACAACTATTAAGAGGAGAATTTGTGCAGCAGGCCTTCATGGTAAAATAGCTGCTAGGAAACCATTGCTAAGGACAGGCAACAAGCAGAAGAGACTTGTTTGGGCTAAAAAACACAAGAAATGGACATTAGACCAGTGGAAATCTGTTCTTTGGTCTGATGAGTCCAAATTTGAGATCTTTGGATCCAACCACTGTGTCTTTGTAGAAAAGGTGAATGGATGGACTCTACATGCCTGGTTCCCACTGTGAAGCATGGAGGAGGAGGTGTGATGGTGTGGGGGTGCTTTGCTGGTGACACTGTTGGGAATTTATTCAAAATTGAAGGTATACAGAACCAGCATGCCAACCACAGCATCTTGCAGCGGCATGCTATTCCATCCGGTTTGCGTTTAGTTGGACCATCATTTATTTTTAAACAGGACAATGACCCCAAACACACCTCCAGGCTGTGTAAGGGCTATTTGACTAAGAAGGAGAGTGATGGGGTGCTACGCCAGATGACTTGGCCTCCACAGTCACCAGCCTAAACCCAATCTGATGGTTTGGGGTGAGCTGGACTGCAGAGTGAAGGCAAAAGGGCCAACAAGTGCTAAGAATCTCTAGGAACTCCTTCAAGACTGTTGGAAGACCATTTCCGGTGACTACTTCTTGAAGCTCATCAAGAGAATGCCAAGAGTGTGCAAAGCAGTAATCAAAGCAAAAGGTGGCTACTTTGAAGAGCCTAGAATATAAGACATATTTTCAGTTGTTTCACACTTTTTTATGTATTTCATTCCACATGTTTTCATTCATAGTTTTGATGTCTTCAATGTGAATCTACAATTTTTAGAGTCATGAAAATAAAGAAAACTCTTTGAATGAGAAGGTGTGTCCAAACTTTTGGTCAGCACTGTAAATGGTAGAACAGACTTGTCGCTTCTTTTAACCGCATGGTGTTTTTAGAAACCTGAAGTGTTTAAGGCTATGTGCGCACGTTGAGTTCAGTAACTTGCAGAAATGAACGCATCCTCTGGCAGAATTTGTCATTGTCAAATTTGGTTTTGACCACATAAACGCAGGAAATACGCATGCGTTTTTATAGCGTTTTTATAGTGTTTTGGCCGCGTTTTACATGCATTTTCAGTACTTAAAGTAAGATGTGTTTTCAATACAAATACACAACTAAATAAAGTTTTAACATTCAAACAGTAGGAAAAAAATGAAAAAAAACAACAAAAATCTTTATATCATATACTATAATGATAATTTTCCGAAAATAATTATTGAGATTTAAAAATTATGTTCAAAATAAAGTAATATTATTGCTTGACTCATTTTTTAAAGTTGGGATGGATGTGAGGGCAAATGGAAACCTCCTGACCTCAGTATGATGCCAAAAACGCATGCTTTGATTTTGACAAAAAAGCATGTGTTCAGCATCAAAAAAGCATGTAAAATGCTAGAAATTTCTTTTAGGATGCATTTTGATAACTCTCATTGACTTCAATGTTACCAAAACGCTGCTAAAACGCTCAAAACAATTGACATGTTGCTTCTTCAAGCGCAAAGATTTTGACAATTTTTGTCACTAAAAACGCAGCATTTTTGGACGCATAGTGCGCACAAGAAAGCCCTATTTCCCATAGACTTTGCTTGGAAATCAAAACGCATGCATTTTTGCTTTAAAATGTTGCAGTTCAAAACGCTGCAGAAATGCATGAAAAACGCAACGTGCGCACATAGCCTAAAAACGTTCCAAACCCTGAACATACAAACAGCAGGTCATTTTTATATAGAAATGCATATGTTCATTTTTTGACGTTGTGGGTACATAGCCTTTCGAGGGCTTTTAGTGCCATGTTATAACATTTTTGGCTGTTTTTCTTTTATTTTTAAATGTTTTAAAATAAGTGGGGTTTTTTTGTTTTTTTTTTTACATTATCAAGTTCAATAAAAAAAAAAGTCTGACAATACCCCACATAGAGCATCTATCATAAACACACTCCACTAACTCAAAATATGCCACAAGTCATAATGTTTTGTATGTAGACTTCTACTATAAAGTTTATACTTACATCTGTTTGCAGTGTTTTGGAATAAAAGAAAAAAAAAATTACTGAGAAAAAAATAGGAACTCAGTGAAAACTGAAGCAAAATATTACGTGTGATTTCAGCCATAATTGCTAAGTTTCATATAAATAAACTCTGCTCCTTCAGTTCAGCTCTTGAACGTTTCTGCTAGCTCTCTAAGGTTTTATGCTACAGATGGTGCAAATTGATTTGCAGAATCTTGTTTAGTGGCCATGTCACTAATCGGTGGTTGGTGGCCAGGAGCCTTGGGAACTGCTTCCTACCTCCCGGGAACCACAGTTTTTCTTTCGATTAACTGGCCAAGATCAACTTCACAAGTTCATCATGTATTAGCAATGACGTTATGCCAGGTTGGCTAATCAATAGCGGACCTAGCAATGCAGTCAGGTAGGAGGCAGTTCTCAGAGCTCGCGTCCAGACAGAGGAACTTTACTCCACATTTTCTGGAGTTGTCCCAGATTGAAGAGTCTCTGGGAAAATATTTCTAGTCTGATTAATCAGATTACTAACGCCACAATTCCGGTAACTCCCCAAATGGCCCTGCTTTCATTTAATTTGGAAAAATTTTACCCTATGTATAAACCTATCCTAAGTCATTTATTTCTAAATACTAGAAATCTTATAGCTTCTAATTGGAAGAAACCTACGGTGCCCACTATCTCTGAGGTCGTAGAAACTACTTCTCTTCCCAACAACTTCAAGAAGTACTTTGCTACCATTAACAATGCCTTTGCCTCCTATTACCGAAGATGGGATCACTGGAATAGTTTTATACAAGGTATTACATAAATAAATATTATTTATAACTACTTAAAAAAACTTTTCACAGCATGAATCCTTATATGCAAACCTTCATGCTTTCTTGACAATATGCTTATATTCCTAGAATGGAAGCCTGTTAACATGGTTGAGATTTGTTTACGTTCATTGTTCTTCCTTTTACCCACTCCCTCTTCACCTTGTTTTTCCTTGCCTCCACCCTCCCCCCCTTTTCAGCCCTAATAAAGTACAGTGGAACCTTGGTTAACGAGAACAATCCGTTCTGGGACTGTGCTTGTTAACCAAGTTACTCGTTCAGCAAAGCAAGATTTCCCATAGGAAATCATTGCAATGCAGACAATTCGTTCCACAACCTGTTAAGTGTCCCATTCCACTTACGTACAAACACGCACAAACACACATATTATGCTCACCTTACCTTCCGTTCCCTCGCCTCGTTCGTCCGTACACGCTGTGTATCGGGTAACCATCGCGACCAATGCCGGACCTTCCGCTCCCAGCGCGCTGACATCAAAGGCAGGAGCCGCTTGCCTCTGATTGGCCAGCGCGCTGCCTTTGAGTAGCGGCTGACAGGGGAAGTTCCTCCCTCATCGCTACAGGATATGTATCGGCAAGCCTCGCGACGAGGGTGGACCGTCCCCTGTCAGTCGCTACTCAAAGGCAGCGCGCTGGCCAATTAGAGGCAAGCAGCTCCTGCCTTTGACGTCAGTGCGCTGGGAGCGGAAGGTCCGGCATCGGTCACGATGGTTACCCGATACACAGCATGTATGGGCGAACTACAAGTTCCAAGAGGCCGGCGAGGGAACGGAAGGTAAGGTGAGCATAATATGTGTGTGCGTGTTTGTCTGTGTGTGTGTGTTTGTGCGTGCTTATGTGTGTTTGCGTGGACTGCAAGAGCGGGTTAGAGCGCGGTGGATGTACGGTACCAGAAGTTTGTGCGGTGAGTATTTTGCTCGTACAGCAAAGCTTTCTCGTAAACGGAGTTACAAATTTACAGCAAGCTTTGCTCGTTCAGCAAAATACTCGCTAACTGGGTTACTCGTTAAGCGAGGTTCCACTGTAATTACTTTACCTCCCCCTCCCCTCTCCCTTCTCTTTTCCTATACCGCCCGACAATGATAAAAAAGCTTTATTAATACAATAGATCTCCATATATATTCAAATAATGGTATGCTACGCATAATAATATCTTGATTGTGTGGACTTGATATGTTATTCTGTTAACCTTATTTTAATAAAAATCTATGAAAACAGAGCACACGTCCAACAGCTACAGATTACTGACAAGGCCAATGGACCGGTCCTGAGAATCGATTCTCACCAACTCTGCTTTACACCTATGAACATCTCTTTCATCTTCTTTTGGAAGACATGGTTTATTAATGGGCTGTAGGGCCGAATATTATCAAACACTAAAGCTATATTCATACTCAGCATTTTTTCTGCAGCCAAAACTGCTCTCTTGGCATTTGTCACAGTGTTTTTGCTGCCTTTTTTACCTGCATTTTTTTTGTGCAGAATACATGTGTAATGTAAATAGTACATTTTTAATAAAGTTAGTTTTATTCACCAAAATTGCAGCAAAAATATATTGCAAAAATGCTGCAAATTTTGTTAGCTGAAATTCTTGCAAAATGCTGCAGAAACACTGAAAGCATTGACAGTGTGCATGAGATTTCTGAGATCTCATAGCTCCTACTGGTACTGTTAAAAGTAGCTTCTTATTTGCATAAAAAGACACTAATGGAGACCCCCCAAAAAATCTACATGTGATCATAGCGTAATATTAGTTATATTGTTCTCCATTGTGGTATTGACTAAAAGGGGTTTTCCCACGAACAAAGTTAAAGAAGTGGTTCACCCATATTTATTATTGGCCACACCGTTTTTATGTTGAGAAACAAGGTTTCTCTCAAATACCTTGTGTTGCCAATAGTGCCTGTGAGCGGCTATTGCGGTCCTCTCATCCCCTTCATGTGACCCTTTGGCTCCATGACCTCAGGGATCCAGTGATGTCACATCAACTTTCTGTTCACCTGACATCACCGCGGCCAGCCCCAGTCTTCCTGAGTCACTGGGCTGTGGGCGTAGTTTCCCGCTCATCACAGCCCAGCATTGCTCCTGCTTGCAGCGTTCTGCAGTGAAGGAGGGAGCAGGGAGATGCTGGGCTGTGACAAGCGGTGAAACGCCACCCACAGCCCAGTGACTCAGGGAGACTGGGGCCGGCCGCGGTGATGTCGGATGAGCAGGAAGTTGACGTGACATCATCGGCTCCCCAATCTCATGGAGACCGGGGGTCAGGAGATGGGGAATAGCGGACCACAATAGCGCCGCTCACAGGCACTATTGGCAGAACAAGGTATTTGAGAGAAACATTGTTGCTCAACATAATATTGTTATGGCCAATAATGAATATGGATGAACACCCCCTTTAATTGTAAAGTTTAATTTTAATCAATAGATTTTGAAATCATAATAATAATAAGTTGCACAATTGGATGTGTTTCAAACAAAAATGTTCCTGTGCTGATATAATCTTATATATGTCCCTGCTATTTACTGTGTAATGGCCGTGTCTGACCGTACAGGGATATGGTCTGATCATACCACATCAAACCACATACCTGAGCAAGGGAGGATACAAAAGAGCATTAATTTATTATAGCATGGGATCATAGCTAATTCTTTTTTTGAGGTAAAACATTTCCTTATCTGTTTTTAAAAAAAATGTTTTACCTCACAAAAAGAATCAGTTATAATCCCGGGCTGTAATGTCTTTAAACTCTTTTGCTTCCTCCCCGGCCCAGGAGATGTGTTATTATCAGACCATGTCCCTGTACAGTCAGACATGGCCATTACACAGTACATAGCAGGGGCACATATATAAGATTATATCAGCACAGGAACATTTTTTTTAAACACATCTAATTGTGGAAATTATTATTATTCCAAGATCTATTGATTAAAATCAACTTTGTGTGAAAAATATAATGTTAAATTACCATATTTAGTACTCTGACAATATGAAAGGATATGTTACTTAAAATAATGGGTGTAATAATGTTTCCAGTCATGTACTTCGCAGGCTGCATAAGTCATGTGTTAAAGAAGCCATTGAATTTGCTAAATAAAAGGCTATTTTGGAAAAGAACAAGAAAAAGTAGGCCATCCCAGAAAGTCACACTTCCTATTTTGCATGCTTACAGGCCGTATAATGCCTTCTGAAGTTTTTACTTGCTGCTTAGTTAGATATTCTGCTCATTCATTCCAAAAATGACAAGGAACATTAGCATAGGGTTCATATTAATGTGATCTTTGTCCTGGACCCCCTAATATTCCTCCAGTCATGGCACATTTAACATATATTTTGAATGCGCTGATTATGAATGCATTTAATGACTGTGTTTTGCATTTCATTGTGTGTTCAAGAACTTGACCTTACTGGTTCAGCAAGCATTAAACTGCATAGTTAACCACACTTCTAAAGGCAGGGCAAAGATATTCAGAGAGCACACAGCCATGAATATGCCGCCCATTCACTGCGCTGGTATTTAAAAGAATGTTGATGAACGCAAGACGGGGCGCACTGTCTATTCAGACACATGGCACAGAGGCATCAAGTGAATGGCTTTACACAATTCATCCTAAAATCACTTTAAAAATTCATTTAAATTCCATAAGCAAACATCACTTTCACTGACCTTCCTGTGCTCCTAAAAAGATCAAAAATACGTATAAAGTATTGCTACTGTCATTATATTCCAATATGTGCTTAATCTATGTCAGCCGTGCAAATATAACTATCTAACAGAAGGTGCCCATATTACTCCAGCATTGTAAGTCACTGCTGTAAGTGTAGCGCCCCTAAGCCACTCAGCACACTACAGGAAACTGCATCCTCTTGGGGATGCAGGACCTACTCCCTGGGACCTGGAGTACCAGTGCCGATACCATCAAAGCACAACCCAAAATCCTAGTTCTCCACTCTACACCAGGCATACATGGTTAACCATGTAAGGAGATGGTTGCCATGGAAAGGAACGAGTCCCGGGATTAGCCAGCCTGGTGGGAGGGAGGGTCAGCAGTGAGTCGAGGGAAGGGTAGCACACAGAGAGGTGTGCGGACGTGCCTGAGCTGGGTCCGTGCAACGGTGACCCCGGGGGCACAGGACAGTGGTCGCCAGGGCGGGTACGGACAGGTACCGCTGGGACCAGAGCACAAACGGGGCACAGGGCCCTAGATCAGGCGCCAGTTCTACACTGCTTGATAAACACCTGCACGGTGAGGACACCTTCATGGACTTCACCGAACCAAATAATCCATGGGCATCAGCAGTAAACTGGGATCGAGGTTTGGACACTTACCTCCCCACGGGGTCTGCACTGCCCACCGTATGGAGAAGGAGACTGTAACCCCAAAAGGTACAGTCGGGCCCCAAGCGCTCCACGCTACGGGGACCCAACCAACAGAGAGTGTCGGGGACAGAGGAACCTGGGTCACTAGATTGGCACTGATACTGCATGGGACCTGAACCAGCAATTCCTGGATCCGAGTAAGTAGAGACTGTTCATTACAACCTTGTGTGGTCTCCGTTATTGCCCTACATGTCTCCCAGGCATGGCCCTACCTGCAGAGGGCCCAACATCATTGCTGCAACCACCACCAGCCCTGGGAGTACCCACATTCAGCAGCGGCGGTTTTATACCTTTAACCGCAACCCGCAGGTGGCATCACATACACTACCTTTCATCCCAACTGTAAATACCCCCTTTTACAAAAGAAGCTCCAGGGCACAGGACCGGGCAATGGCCACCAGAGTGACATTCTCATCTACAACGGCCCGGGACCGAGTCACCCTTCCCTGGGCATGACATAAGCAGCAGGACTGGTGGGCATCTGCCTGTGTTGCTTTTTGGATAACCAGAGCCTACTATAAAAGTATGCTTATTTTCTTAAAATGTGATTTTTAAATGATAGGATAAAAACAAGGAATTGTGAAATTACCTTGATGTCATCTTTATTATCTACACATGGAGCTAGAGATCACAATCATCCACAGCTCTTGGCTACATATTAGGTTGGGGTCAGATGAGAGCATTGGGTATGATATGCTAATGACATATGGCTCAGACTCTGCTGTGAGCGGGACCGAGTGTCATTGTACTGAGATCAGATTCTACCACATGCGAGAATCTAAACACAGGTGCGGAGGAGAGGGAGAGAGATTAATTTTTCCCTCTTCTCCACGGTCTGTGTCTGTGTATATGAGACTGCACTTGGATGTCATCAGTCTAGTGTTGAGCGAGTAGTTGACTATTCGTACTCGCTATGCTGTTAGCGAGTACTGTCCGCTACTTGCATATTCGTTACGAGTAGTGGGCACAATGTTAGTCAAAGGGAAAGACTGGCTACTCGCACGAAAAGTACGGCTTTTGGGTTACTCGCTACTTAGCGAGTATTTCCCATTGACTTACATTGTGCTACTCATAACAAATATGTAGCGGACAATACTTGCTAACAGCATAGCGAGTACGAATAGTCAACTACTCGCTCAACACTACATCAGTGCCATCTGATGTTATATATGCACCCATAGACTTGCATGGGTATGCGTAATTCACTGACAATTGCACCATGCTGCAATTTTTTTCTCATATTGACTCGGCATGACAAAAAAAATTGCAGATCTGCTCTGCCTCAAAGACTAAAGGCGGCATTACACACTACGATTTATCTGACGATATGTCGTCGGGGTCACGGATTCCGTGACGCACTTCCGTCATCATTAGCGACGTCGTTGCGTGTGACACCTACGTGCGACTACGAACGATCGCAAATAGGTTGAAAATCGTTGATCGTTGACACGTCGTTCACTTTCAAAATATTGTTCATCGTTTGGAACGTAGCAGACATATTGGTACGTTTGACACCCTGCAAACGACGAACAACATCCACCAGACTGCCTTGGGCAAACAATATATCACTGAACGATTTTGCGTCGCTTGTGAGATCGTTACGTGTGACCGCTAATAAACGACCTATGTGCGATCTCGGCAAATTGTACCTATGATCTGGGCGTGTCACTTCGCTAATGAGATGGTCAGATAAATTGTAGCGTGTAAAGCTGCCTTAGGCCTGTGCCACACTCACATGGAAATCATGCACGTGCCGCGAGACACGTATTTTCCCTGCGTGTTGCATTTGGTAAGTACGTGTCTCCGGTACGTGCGGTTTGCGTGTGTTCTCCATGTGCTATCCGCGATAACACACAGAGAACCGGTAATTTGCATACTCACGTGGTAGATGCTGCTGTCCAGAGTACTGTTCTTTGGCTCCAGTCCCGCCCACTCCCCACTGATGCTGCTTCCGGCTGAGCGGAGGGGTGGAGATTAGCGCCCGTGACATCACGCCCACCTCCTTTACACGCTCATAATGAGCGGCGGTCGGCAGCAACTGTTTGGAGCAGAAGATTCTGCAGGGCTGGTGGTGGTGAGTATGTGTTTTATTTTATTTTAAAATAATGACACGTGTTTCCCCGGCGCGTGTCACATGGGACCGCATCCACACTACATCCGTGTAGTACGGGTGCGGGTCGTGTGACACTCGTGATGCCGGAGAAAACGTGGACATGTCGGCATGAGGAACACACGGACACACGTAAGTACGGAACGGACACACGTTCCGTTCCAAAATACTTACGTGTGTCTAAACCATTATGAAATAATATGTCCACGTGTGTACGTGCCTCCGGTACGTGAAAAACCGGAGGCACGAACGTGTGACAGAGGCCTTAACTGGTAAGAGTGGAATGGGAGTTTTTCTCACTTTGCATGACCACTGAGGAAGGATTCTCCGGTCGTGATGGTTAGTATACCCAACTTAACCTAAAATAACACACCGACTGCATATGACTTGGTTAAACAAATTGGCCACAGCAGCCTTTATTACCTATTATTAACATACTAACACAAGGGGGCGCCGTCCAACGGGCGACCCCAAACACACAATAATAGGTAACACATAATAAACAAAACATGAAAACCTTATGTAGGCCCGATCCAGAAACCAATTCCTACGCCAATATCCCTGGCCGCAACACTCCGACCCAGAGATGAGGTATTAATCACCCCACGGATTAATACCCCCCAAACTTTGCAGAACCCCGTGCCTGCAATTTACCGGAACCCGGAGACACCATACCCAGACAGTGCCTCTCGGTCCAGCTACCAATCCCTTACAACCGCTTCTGGACCAGACCTACCCCCGCTGCTGCGACTAACATACATCCCTTTCAACATTGGTTTTTTTTTGTTTTTTTTTTAATATTACCTTTCCCTTTTTTTTTTTTTTTTTTTTTGAACATAGCTAAAAACAAAACGCCTTCACAAACCACAAAGGGAGGGTGGGCGGGAATCTGTCGCCGTCCGGAGTCAAAAGGGGAGGTAAGACCCCTCCCCATTACTTATATACTTCCCCCCCCTCCCCTATAGGGACCCTTTCTCCACCAATCCCCTATATCCTCCCATAATGCCCTATTTCAACTTTATTAACCCCCTCACTCCCTTCCTTCCCTCTGGTCATGTCGCCCCTCCCCCCTATGGGGTCCATGGCTTTCTTGACCACTGAGGAAGGATTCTCCGGTCGTGATGGTTAGTATACCCAACTTAACCTAAAATAACACACCGACTGCATATGACTTGGTTAAACAAATTGGCCACAGCAGCCTTTATTACCTATTATTAACATACTAACACAAGGGGGCGCCGTCCAACGGGCGACCCCAAACACACAATAATAGGTAACACATAATAAACAAAACATGAAAACCTTATGTAGGCCCGATCCAGAAACCAATTCCTACGCCAATATCCCTGGCCGCAACACTCCGACCCAGAGATGAGGTATTAATCACCCCACGGATTAATACCCCCCAAACTTTGCAGAACCCCGTGCCTGCAATTTACCGGAACCCGGAGACACCATACCCAGACAGTGCCTCTCGGTCCAGCTACCAATCCCTTACAACCGCTTCTGGACCAGACCTACCCCCGCCACAGGACAGGACACGTGACACCTTACGTGGCCTGGACCCGCCACACACCCAAGGCTTGCTCCACGCCATCAGGCAAACCCAGGGCCCATAAATCGGAACCAATATCATTAAGGTGAACCCCATCACTCCTCCTAAACTGCCACTTCGGCGACTCCAGGTCCACGTGCCTCACCACAACACCGCCATTTTTCCGCACAAAACGCGCAACCACCCTGTTCACTTGAGCCCGGGCGCGGTTAAGCTTTTCCACCGACCGGGCCCCCCTCCACCATAATCTGGCCACAATATCCGACCACACCACTATCAAGCCCGGATACCGTGTCCATAAACGCAAAAAGGTCCATCTTAGTGTCCCTGATCAGATCGCGGGATGCCCGCGAACCCAGGTCATTCCCCCCCACGTGCAACACTAACACGTTCGGAGGTCTGACCATCCTGTAATAATATTCGAACTCCGGCACGACCCTGCTCCATTCCATGCCACGCACTCCAATCCACTTGACCGACGCCAGCGATCCGTCCACACCCAACTGCCGACCATTTTGGACGAGCGTCAGCCCAACGGGCCCCCCCCAGGAAAACGACAGAGTGCCCCAAAACCCAGATCAGACACACTCCCATGATAAAAGAAACAACTTTAACAAACAACAGCGCCATTCCAAATTGCCCAAGGAACAACAACCCCCAACAGCAACACAAACAAAAACTCCAACCGAAACCTCAATGAGATAACAACTGTGGGCGCACATAACCCCGAAAACGATAGGACTCCCACCGACCAATCCATCTCACCACGTAATCTCCAAGGCCCCAACGAGAAGCCTCCATCGCTGCCCTGATCCCAAAGGAATGAGACCCGTAATCCTCTGGGCTCTCCCCCACCCAGCGCAGACAACTCCTCAGCACTGCTACAAAACTGGTAACGAGACAACCAAGCCCAGTCTTCGTGACACAACAGCGGGCCCGGAAGACCGCCCCGCCATCCACAAACGTACTCACCACCTGCACCGGGCACAACTCATCCCCTCGCACCGCATACAACACTACCAACATGCCTCGACCCATCTGTTCCATTTTGGACCGCCGGAGCCGACACTCCACTCTCTGTCCCACTACCGACACACCCTCGGATAGCAATAACCGCCCACATTAACCCTAGAAGGGCTCACCAACTCCCCAATCCAAAAACCCCGGAAAAGCTAACACAAAAGCGGCTTCAAACAGTACCGTCTCATATGCTGAGACACAAAGAACCCGCAAACCATCCACCAATTGCCGTAACAAGTCCAACGAAATGGGACGCCTAGCGTCCCGCACCTTTACCCCTTTCTGAAAACCCTTCAAGGCCTGCCGCACGCGGAAATCCCGCGAAACGTCTTGCTCACCCCTAACCTTTAACCAGAAGGCCACTGCCCCACAGCCGATGCTGACCTCCCAGCCTTAAAATCCTCACTCACCAATGCCAAGAGCGCCAATAAATAATCCCCTCGCCCGTTACCAACATCGCTCCCAGCACTGCCTGCCACTCAACCCACACTTTTGCATAACGGCACCAAGTCACCTCGGTTACAAAATTTCTAATCAAGCCCACAATCACTGCCTCACCAGGCTCCCCAAGTCCTCTGGACACACCGCTCCAATCTCGTCCGCCCCCGGCCTTAAGTCCCGAAACCTGTGGAACTGAAAACGAGATAAAGCGTCAGCCACCCCGTTATCCACCCCCGGCACATGTTTTTCAACCACATGAATATTCCACAGTAAACACTTGAGCACCAAATGCCGCAGATATGCCACTACCAGTCCAAACTTCGCTGACAAGCTGTTTATTGCATGCACCACCGCCTGATTATCGCAATGAAAGCACACTTTACGTCCCGAAAATTGCGACCCCCACAACACCACCGCCCCCACGATTGGAAACAACTCCCGCAGGGCCAGATTTTTTTTTTACCAGGCCACTCTGCTGCCATTCCTCAGGCCACTTCCCAATGCACCAATGTCCCTAAAAATGGCGCCGAAACCCGCCGACCCGGCCGCATCCGTATACAGCTCCAGCGCACCCTTAGGCACCGCCTTCTCCAACCACAAAGCTCGACCGGTAAAACGCCTCAAGAAGACATCCCAAACCAAGAAATCTTCCTTGATCTCCTGCGTGACCCGCACCAAATGCCCCTAGGACCGCACGCCTGCCGTAGCCGTCGCCAACCTCCTGGCGAAAACACGTCCCATTGGCATAATCCTGCATGCAAAATGCAGCTTCCCGAGCCAAGACTGTAGCACCTTAAGCCGCACTTTTTTTTTTTTTTTTTCGCTGCCAGCATCGCCGCAACTGCGCTCCGCAAATCCACAATCTTGTCCTCCGGCAACCTACATTCCATAGCCAGAGAGTCAAGTCACTCCCCAGGAACCGCATAACCGGCGCCGGCCCCTCCGCTTTTCTTGCGCCAAATGGATCCCAAAACGATCCGCCATTCTCTGCAAGGCGAACAACAAACCAGCGCACACCATGGAACCCGCCGGACCAACGCACAGAAAATCATCCAAATAGTGGATAATGGAGGACAAGCCAGACACGTCCTGCGCCACCCACTCAACAAAGGAGCTAAACACCTCCAAATATGAACAAGAAATTGAACAGCCCATAGGCAAACAACGATCCCCATAAAACTTTCCCCCCACCAGCACAACCCAGAAGGTGCTGACTCTCCGGATGCACCGGCAATAAACGAAACGCCGCTTCTACATCCGCCTTTGCAATCAATGCACCGCGTCCCGCCGCCCGTACCAAATCCAGCGCTTTGTCAAATGAGACGTAGTACACCGCCGACAACTCCGGCGCGATGCCATCATTCCCCGACGACCCCTCCAGAAATGAAAGATGATGAATGAGCCGAAATTTGTTCGGCTCCTACTTTGGCACCACCCCCAGCGGGGACACCACCAGATTACTGCACGGCGGGCTCTCAAATGGGCCCCCCATCCTGCCCAGCTCAGCCTCTTTACCCAACGTCTCACCCCCAACCATAGGGTGGCCCTTGCCGACCGTAAGTTACGACAAACCAGAGGCAATGCCTCAACCGCCGACGGAATCTGAAAACCGTACAAAACCAAACCACAAAAGCGACGCCGCTGCCCCGTCCGGATACCTACTTAAAACGGCGCCAGCGCCCCTATTTTCACCAGCGTCCTCCCTTTTACCAGACCCGTCCCTGGCCTTGCCTCTCCCTTTCTTAAAACATTTGGACAAACTATGTCCCCCCCCCCGCAGCCGGAGCACTCATGATGTAACCTACACGCTGCACCAAATTTTTACTGGCCTTCGTTAAATTGCCAGCACCAATCCCTTTTTCTGGATACCCGAGGGCCCGGCTCCCGCCCCCCCGGCGCCCCCACGAAAGGGCTGGCTCGGGGCCGCCATTAAACGCATCCATAAGGAAATGTCCTCATGGTCCCACCGCAAGCCGGGCCGCAACGCCGTCCGCTGCCTAAACTGCTCAGCATACCGCAGCCATGCCAAGCCCCCATACGTGCGATACGCCTCCCCGATTGCATCCGTATAGCCAAACAGAGCCGAGCAAGGCTCCGGCTCCTTTCCCCTATCACGCTGGCCAAAATTACGAACGCCTGCAACCAATTGGAAAAAGGAACGAGGAATGAGCCTATAACGGCGTTTTTCTTCCTCCTCCTTTTCCTTCTCGGAATCGCTCGGCTTCACCCTGCTTAGGTTAAATTTCTCCAGGGGTAGTAGGGAAAATCTCTCCACCTACTCTCCTTTCCAAATGTTTTTTTTTTTTTTTTTTTTTTTTTGAGGTGCGCCCCTAGCGGTCCCTCAAAGCACACCTACACCTCGCTCTTCGCCCTATCATCCAGCCGCACCACCTCATCCTCCTTTTCCATCACCTGTTTTGTCGCCCACGGACTCCACTACTCCGCTAACTGCACCCGCCCCCACCGGCGCCTTCTCGCCATTGGCCGCTGCTGCGCCATCCGCCGCTGACCCCGTCCAGGCCGCCGCCACCAGCGCTCGCGCTAAACCCTGCAAAAAAAAAAAAAAAAAAAAAAAAACCCAGCAACTGACTAAGTATAGCTGACCCCTCTGGCGCTGCCGTACCCGCAGCCACCTCCCCAACACCAGCACCCCGCGCCGCAAGCAATGCCGAATCCACGGCTAGCTCACCCGACCGTGACGCAGAGATAGAAATCGAAACTGTGACGTCCTCTGCCATCTGCTCCTCTGGTTCGTCCCCCCGACCTGAGGGCTCGTTCTTCTTCCTTGCTGTAGTCGTCCTCCAACCGTCCCAGCCCCAGAGGACGCAGCCGATGCGCCCCCTCCACCACGGCCGCCCTCCTGGGCCGCCGCGTGGGCACTGTGCGGCGACAGCCCACAAGACCGTCCTGTCCCCTGGGCCGCCGCCAACCGCATCCTCTTCCTGGAGGAGCCTCTCCGGGCTTGGGGGGCTCCCCACCGTCGTTTCCTGCCCTCCAGGGCCTCCGACCGGGACCTCCCGCTGGGTCCTCCCCCGCCCGAGGGAGACCGCGGCTGCCGGACGCAGTGCTGCTGACCTGAGGGACCTGGCAGTCGCAGCAGGGCTCCCGCCGTCCCTCCTTCTCTCCGCAGCCTCGCAGGTATCCTGGTGGCGCCTGCCCACCCGGTCCCCCCGCTGGCTGCCTGCGCCCGGCCCCCCCCCCCCCCCCCCCCCCTGTCCTCGGGGGGGTGGTACAGCTGGCCTCCATCATCCGCTGGGCCCGCACCTATATAGGAGCAGCCGCCGGGACGTGCCCCACCGCCGGGGGCCCGGCATCCACAGCAGGCCCCAGGCCGGACACGCCCCCTCTCCGTGCCTCCGATCCACGCTGGGCACGGCCCGGATCCCGGGCTGCCGCCGGCCTGCCAAATCTAGCCCGAGGCCTGGGACCGGAAGTAGGCCCCAGGCCGGGCCCGCCTCCATCCAGGCCACCGCTGGCCTCAGTCCATCGCCGGGCTCGCTCCCGGCCGGGAGACGCCGCTGGGCTCTGCACTCCAGCCCGAGGCCTGACATCGGAAGAAGGCCCCGGGCTGGCCACGCCCCCTTCTCGGCCGCCGCGGCCTCGCCGGAGATTCCTCCCGGCGGCCGGGGCAGACGCTGGGAGCTGCTGCCGCCCGCCCCGCCGCGGAGGGTCCCGAGGGGGGGCTCTCGCTGGGCCTCCTCGCCCCCCCCCCTGCGCCCGGAGAATACCTGAACGGGGGCCTGGAACGCCGCCCGCGGCTAGAGGGGGAGCGAGGGGCAGGTGCCGACGGGGAAACCCAGGCAGCCCTGACGTGGGACTGCACTGCCCGGGCCCCGTGCACCGCCATCGCCGCTCGTATCATCTGGTCCCACTTCTGAGGGTCCGCCACGTCCACGCTGCCGACGTCCTGGTCCTGGGAATCTGTCGCCGTCCGGAGTCAAAAGGGGAGGTAAGACCCCTCCCCATTACTTATATACTTCCCCCCCCTCCCCTATAGGGACCCTTTCTCCACCAATCCCCTATATCCTCCCATAATGCCCTATTTCAACTTTATTAACCCCCTCACTCCCTTCCTTCCCTCTGGTCATGTCGCCCCTCCCCCCTATGGGGTCCATTGCTTTCTTTCCTCTGGATTATATGCCAGTGTGACCATACCCTAACAGAGCAACTGACACAACTTAGTGATAAGCCACACAAAGACTGCTCTTCTTGAAGGCTGCCAACAATCCTTGAAGAGCAATGCAGCAAGAGCAAGTTGGCACAACATCATCTCAAACGTCTACAGGTTTTCTAGCACTGTAATCTTCAATTTATACTCTCCTTTTTGTTTAACTTGCCCTTTTTGATGTTATCTATCACTACAAAGGTGGCCATTTGTCTTATAGGGAACCTATCATGTGGAAAAATGCTATTAACCAGCAGACATGGGATTGATCTCCAGGTTAATAGCATTCAGAACCTGCCCGGCACCTGCACATTAAATCCCGCTGTCGAGAGGAAATGAACTTTACTCCTCCTCGCAGAGTTCCGGATTTAGTCTTTGGGGAGGTGCTGACACGGGTTCAGTCACCGCTCTGTGTATGGAGAGCGGCGTCTGTAACCGTTTCCCCAGCACTGACTGACAGCTTCCCCTATTGCAAAGAAGCTGTCAATCAATAGCCATTCTCCAAACACAGATTAGTGACTGAAGCTGCGCCAGCACTGCCCCTGCATCTGAAATCTGCTGGGAGGAATAAAGTTCTTTTCCTCCCAGCAGCGGTGTGCTGGCACTGGACAGATTCAAAATGCTATTAACCTGTATATTAACCCCATATCTACAGGTTAACAGCATTTTTCATGTGGCAGGTTCCCTTTAAAGGGAACCTGTCCAAAGCACAAAAAGTATAACTGATAGCCTGCCTCTTTTATTGCAGCCAGGCATATATTTCTCTAAAACACTATGGTGTTTCAGAGGAAATGTCACGGTTAAAATACGGTATTTTATACTCTAAAAATTTTTATTTAGAGAAAATATACTTTGATGATCCACCCGGCGACCATAGCTGGAGTTTCTGACACTTAAAACCACTGCAGGTGATTGACAGGTCTCTCCCATGTGTACATCAGGAAGATCTGTCAAGCACCTACAGCAGTACTGGGAAGAGTCTGCCGGAGGTGGTGCTGGACTGGTCCCCGTATGGATCCTATAAATATATTTGTTCTAAAACGCCGGAGTGTTTCAGAGAACAATGTACCTGCCTGCTATCATGCAGCCAAACTGTGATTCATGCTGTCTGCGATTTGGGCAGCACTGATGAACTGACAGGTTTCCTTTTAAGCTGTAGGTCAAAAGCTTGTTTGGTCTCCAGCTATTCCTCCTAATCCCCCTCTCCCCATACTCAAGCAGGATTAGGTTTGCATGAAAATACATACTAGGGTCGATTCTTAAAGATTGACATAGTGCATATTCACTCTACGCCAGTCTTCCTGAAGTACATGGTGCCATATTCATTAAGAGGCGTACGCACATCTCCTCAGTGGCGTTCACTTCTGTGTGACAAGTCAAACATGCTACTCTAGTGAGGGGTTGGAGTAGCATTTCCAGAGTCTGTCGCGGGCGGGGAGGAGGGTGTCAGCACACTACGCTCACCCCCTTCTGCTCGGGTTCGGCGGCCGCTGCTCAGTGGTAGCTCGAACTGTAGGCCGGATCCCGGGGGTTCTCGAGCGGCACTCCTCGCTCGTGAGTGAAAGGGGTTGGTTGGGTGTGGGGATTGTTTATTGTCCGTGACGCCACCCACGGTTGTGGTGATTTCACCACCGCTGCTCAATATGGGGATCCCGGGGATGGTGATGCGGAGCAGCCAGGTGTTGTGTTGCCCCTCCGTGGGTAGGGGTTGGTGATCCCGGGGCCCGGTGATGGTTTGAGAGGTGCAGGACCTGGTGGGCGCAGGGACGCGGGGGCAGCGCTGTGCCTTGCGGCACTGTGGTACTCACTCAGCCTGAGACGTTGACACAGTTTTACGGTAAACCACACGGCTGGAAAGACGGTTCCCACGGACGGCTGCACTTGCTCTCCCGGTAGGTGACGGTGATGTCCCTTTTCCTTGCACCTTTGTTCTATGTTGGTAGCGATGGGTTCCCACCGGTAACCCACTCCCCGGCTTCAAGCTGGACCGGGGGAGCTCTACTCTTTGCCCGCAGGCGCTGGCCCTGAGAAACTGGTGCCTTGGCGGTGGCGGTGTCTCTCCTACACTGGTTGGGCTGTTGCCTTCAATCGGGACTTGGTTGTTGGGGGATCTACGTTCCCTTCACTGACGGATTTGGCAAATTCTGGCGACTCCAAGCCTTGCCGGGGTCCGAGAGGCCCCTGCCCTGGTGCTGACTGTCCTTCGGAACACTGCTGCAGACCGCCGGGCCACTACCCGTCCGCGGTCCTTTCAGGAACTTCCAAACGGTCCCACTCCAGACAGTCACCGCCGTTGCTGACCTTGCTGACCTGTCCTGCACACAGCTGGACTACTTCAGGCTTTCTCTCTGTCACCACTCTTGCTTTCCTCCTTTACCACTTTACTTCCTTCTCTTTCACTTAGCTGTTTTCTCAAGCCCTGCCTGGGCTACTCCTCCACTCCTTCCACTTTCTCCTCCTAACTCTATCTGCCTGGTTCTTCCCGCCTCCAGAGCTGTGAACTCCTCGGTGGGCGGAGCCAACCGCCTGGCCCACCCCCTGGTGTGTATCATCAGCCTCTAGAGGAAGGCAACAAGGATTTTTGGTTAGCTTAGATGTTCCTACCTGGGATGTAGGGTGTGGTGGTGTGTGACCTGTGTCCCCTGGCTTGCCCAGGGCGACACATTCCCCCTTAGCAAAATGCAGACCGTCCGCGGGCTGCCGTCCAACACCGGTTTTATTTTTCTGTAAAAGATAACATGGCAAAATAACATATGTACATTTTTAATAACTCTTCCCTTAACGGGAGGCACATTTCTTAAACGTTGCATAACGGTTTACGGTTACGGTTTCCGCTCTCTCCCACCCAAGCAACCTGGCCCTGATGCTGCCCCTAAAGCCCAGGCAGCACCCCTTGACCCACAGTCCAGCACACGGTACCCGAGCGGGATCTGTCCTTCCCCTCCAGAGGGTAGCCACCGGTTCCTTTGGTGGCTGGGCCCCAGCCTGCTCCGCTGAGGGCCCTCCCTCCAACCTGCCTCTCCGGAGGCGGCATTGCGGAAACGGTAACGGCAAACAACATATTTACAAGCCACTTAACGTTTGTGGGTTCCCTGCAAGTTCACGGGCTTGTCCATGGAAAGTCCTCCATGCAAAACTTTTTAAACGGTCCCCACGGGGACAACGGTGCCGGCTCCAGCCGGTTGCAAATCACAAGGATAATCTGGTAATGTACTCGGTATCATCATTTTCTTATCATTCTTTCAAACTTTTAAACAACAGTTCACACAACTTTCTGATGGTCCCAACGGGGACGGTGCAACGGGCATCCGCTGCCCTACTCCAGACTTTCAGGCTCAGGCGCTCCTTCCAAGGGAGGGGGCGTGGCGCTCACTCGGGACTCTTGGCTGCCCCTTAATTTAGCGTCCAGCGCGAACCACCCCCGCTCCTCACAGTGCCGGGTGTATTGCACGATGTCTCCCGGCATTAGGTTGCGGCCGGGATGCTCCTCAGGCAGGTGGGCATTCACATCCCGCCGGGCTACAAACACTTCGGCCTCCAGGCCCGGCTCGTAGATGAACCCGTAGCCCCGGCGGACATCAAACCGCCTCACCTGCCCCTCGTACAACGGACCCCGGACACGGAACGTGGCCTGTCGGAGATTCTCTTTTTCTTTGATAGCTCGGGCCACCAGCTCGGCCTTCTTCCGTTCCCTCTCGGCGATCTCCAGGCCCAGCGGTACCGGCTCCCTATCCCAATACGGTGCAGCTGCCAGCGCCGGCGCACGGGTCGGGTCCCGCGGGACATCCTGGACGTTGCCCACTGTCAGGAATCTGGGCGGCATGTCCCGCGGTGTCTTGGCCTTGGGCGCTGCTTTGCAGCAACAACCCGGCGCTACCTCAGCCGAGGTGTGGGGGATGGGCATAGGGGCTTTCCGCTGCTGGGCCTTCGGCTCGGAGCGGGTCATCGGCTCCGGCTCGGTGGATTTTTCGGGGGATGCCTCCGGTTCAACCTTCGGAATCTTCCACGGTAACACCTCCGGTTTACTGCGGGCTCCGGCTACAGGTCGGTCCGCCTGGGCGGGGACGCCGGGTATTGCTACCGGTTGCGGTGGTAGCAGGCCTAGTGGCGGTGTCACGGCCTCCGAGACGGGTGGCGAGGGAGGCAACGGGGGGAGAGGGCTTGGACCGGGCCCCGCAGCCGCGATGACCGGCCCTTCCAGGGCATCGGGACGTGGGTCACTCACCCTCCCTTTCTCCGCTTCCTCCTCGCGTCTCCGCACGGTGGCTATGACGTCCGCCATGTCGGTCTCCCACTCCTCCATGAGGAGCTGCATCCTGACCTGCAGCCTTTGGTAGAGCTGCGCGGTTCGGATTTCCACCCACGCCGCGGTTCCAGGCGCGGGGGCTACGGTGTCGCGGGATGGCATCCACATGGTGGCTTCTTCTTCCAGGAATGGTATGTCTGCAGAGTCCTGGCGTCCCTGCTTTTATAGCTGCAGCTACATGCGTCCAGCCGCCATCGCGTCCCCCTTAGCTCTTTCCGGCCCCTCCTCTCTCGGGGCGGGGTCTTGGCCTTTGCGCCTCTACTACTCGAGAAGACGCTCGAGCGGGTACTTTTCGCGCCAAAGATGGTGGCTTCTGAAATTTTTCTGCCGGATACCTCCGGCGGTAACAAGGCGCATCTCTACCAGACGGCAGAGCGGTAAGATCCTGTTCGTGACGCCAAGTTGTCGCGGGCGGGGAGGAGGGTGTCAGCACACTACGCTCACCCCTTCTGCTCGGGTCCGGCGGTTGCTGCTCAGTAGTGGCTCGAGCTGTGGGCCGGATCCCGGGGGTTTCTCGAGCGGCACTCCTCGCCCGTGAGTGAAAGGGGGTTGTTGGGTGTGGGGATTGTTTATTGTCCGTGACACCACCCACGGTTGTGGTGATTTCACCACCGCTGCTCGGTGTGGGGATCCCGGGAGTGATGGTGGGGGAGCAGCTAGTTGTTGTGTTGCCCCTCCGTGGGTAGGGGTTGGTGATCCCGGGGCCCGGTGATGGTTTGGGAGGTGCAGGGCCTGGTGGGCGCAGGGACGCGGGGGCAGCGCTGTGCCTTGCGGCACTGTGGTACTCAGCCTGAGACGTTGACACAGTTTTACGGTAAACCACACGGCTGGAAAGACGGTTCCCACGGACGGCTGCACTTGCTCTCCCAGTAGGTGACGGTGATGTCCCTTTTCCTTGCACCTTTGTTCTATGTTGGTTGCGATGAGTCCCCACCGGTAACCCGCTCCCCGGCTTCAAGCTGGACCGGAGGAGCTCTACTCTTTGCCCGCAGGCGCTGGCCCTGAGAAGCTGGTGCCCTGGCGGTGGCGGTGCTTCTCCTAAAATGGTTGGACTGTTGCCTTCTATCGGGACTTGGTTGTTAAGGGATCTACGTCCCCTTCACTGACGGATTTGGCAAATTCTGGCGACTCCAAGCCTTGCCGGGGTCCGAGAGGCCCCTGCCCTGGTGCTGACTGTCCTTCGGAACACTGCTCCAGACCGCCGGGCCACTACCCGTCCGCGGTCCTTCCAGGAACTTCCAAACGGTCCCACTCCAGACAGTCACCGCCGTTGCTGACCTTGCTGACCTGTCCTGCACACAGCTGGACTACTTCAGGCTTTCTCTCTGTCACCACTCTTGCTTTCCTCCTTTACCACTTTACTTCCTTCTCTTTCACTTAGCTGTTTTCTCAAGCCCTGCCTGGGCTACTCCTCCACTCCTTCCACTTTCTCCTCCTAACTCTATCTGCCTGGTTCTTCCCGCCTCCAGAGCTGTGAACTCCTCGGTGGGCGGAGCCAACCGCCTGGCCCACCCCCTGGTGTGTATCATCAGCCTCTAGAGGAAGGCAACAAGGATTTTTGGTTAGCTTAGATGTTCCTACCTGGGATGTAGGGTGTGGTGGTGTGTGACCTGTGTCCCCTGGCTTGCCCAGGGCGACACAAGTCCAAAATGCCAGCTCAGCTTTTTTCATGAATTTGACAGGTGGACTGGTCAAGCAGTAAGTGCAGGGATAGGCCCATGATCTAAACATTGTGACTGGACTGCCTATACCCTAATCCTCACAGGGCATCACTTATCTATACCCCTCCCATAGTTTGGTCCACTCAATTACCCTAGTGTAGATTGTACACACCACTTAGTTGTTTGCCTGGATTGTTTGCTTGGGATTTTAAGCAATATTATTATATAAAGGTTTATTTGTTTTAGAGGGTTTCTTTTGGTTTTGGTTTGTACATTTATTCCTCTAATACATGCTAATACATGCTATTAGTTTTTGGTCAGTTTGGACCTGGCCAAGCCCTTGTCCCTCTTTGGTTCCTCAACAGCACCATTTTGGCAGAGTTGATTCAAACTGGTGTGAATACGCAAAAAAATGCTGAATTTTTGTGCAAAGATTTTGCAGCTTTTCCAAACTTTTGTATGACTTTGGCATAGGGGAGTTCCGGTGACCACTACTTCACCTCTCTCCCCCCTTCCCCCTATATTCACTTACCCACTATGAAAGAACCACAGACACGAAGCTGGATGAAATGGCCACATCAGCCTTTATACAAAACATAAATAACAAAAGAACATTAATAGGGGTGTGGTCCTCGAAGCCCATAAGTCTGGTGATTACCAATACCCAAACATTACCTTCCCCCTGAACCAACTTACTCCCAGCCGCAACCACCAGCTCGGGAGCACCAATGTAAAAGGGGGGGAGGAAGGGTTAAACCACCACAGATGGGAGCCGACAATCCATAGAGGTCGTTCCCCAAAATCACCAGACCACCCACCAAACAAAGAAATTAAAGGGATCCACATCTCCCTGGACCCCCAAACCAATTTACACCAACTTCGAGGACCCACCCCATCCGCCACAGCCACCATGACCCTGCAACAGTCAATAAGGGAGGGTGGGCAGGAAAAACTTCCAGGGAACTGCGGGCCAAAGATCCCTTCCCCCCCAGCTAAAGCTTATATACCCCACCAACGGTCCCTAACACACCACTCCCTACCCCCTTGGTCACCTCCCCCTAGCCAGCGTCATGTTGGCCTTCACCCTGGGGGGTTCCAGCCGTGTACTTTACTTTTCTGGGGTAAACACTTTGATGAACTGGCTCCAATGCCTTTTTCCAACATCAGACAAAGACAACTCCATATAAATATGATGGTTGTCAGCCCAGCCGTAATCACGTGGTTTCAGCCAACATTCATCTTACGTGTGTTTAACCACATGGCATGCGTTATTCATGTACACATGCAAATGAAGAAACCTTTCTTATCAAAATCTTAATAAATATTTCTCAGGAGACATATGGATACCTGATAATGATCTGTTTGCTTTTCCTTCTGCTGTTCTTCACGTCGAGAACAGTGCAGCACGATGGGAATGTAACCATATTTCTGGTGGATGGAGATGCATCATAAAGCATGTGTTTCTAATCATCTAGGCATGGGCCCAAATGGGAACATGAGGGAGTGATTTATACAGACAGTCTAGAGACTGCACAAATTAGCTCTCCATGGGGAGGGTACATAAAAAGACAATCAGTGGTACCAGAGTTAAAATTACCAAACATGAAAAAGGCAAAAACATCTCTCTTGCGACATTAATCCCTAACAAAGAGAAAAAATTCACTAAGGATTCCTTTACTATATAGCTAGAAAGAAAATGTTGCAAAACTTTATTTGACCTTAGAGCAGCAACATTTGTTCAATGAAAATGTCCCTAAGACGAGGAGGTTTTTTCTGCAGGATTTACCATATTACTGTGCACAAACGCCTCTATACACAGCCGTCTATGGGCCCTCTGTATACAGACATTAAAGCATTTCTAATAAACCCAGAGCACCACCTTGACACACATCAAATGAAATATATTTAGGTCGCAGTGGTATAAATGGTGTGTAAATGAAGAGGTTATACCTGTGACATCTGAAAAACACTATAATCTTGTGCTCCCCTTATAAGCAGGAGGACAAACAACGTATCAAGTGATAAAGAGCCCCTAATGGAATAGTAATAAAATTTACCAGAAAAAAAAATAATTTATTGATGTCTATAAATACAATGGTGAAATTGCAGAAAAAAAACCAAACCTCAATTCCACAAATGTTTTTGGGTTATGTCTTTACAGAGCTAATTTTTCAGTAGAAATTACACAGTAATATAATTTTAGAGGTCAGTATGATTACGGCATAACCAAAAGTGAAAAAAAATTTTTTTTAATTAAAGTAGTAATAAAATTAGAAATTTGTAAAAAAAAAAAAATAAATGGACTCTGTGCCACAAGCACCGTCTTTGAGGGACACTTGCTGCTACATATGCAGCTGAACATCAGAATGGCGATTGTGCCTTTAAACTCCTGATGAACCCCAATATATATTAGTGGGGGGAAACGCGTCGAGTTTTCTTTTTGGACTTTTTGCGGACTGTATCTATGTGGAAAAGCTGCCGTGAGAATATTTAAGATAAGTGACCATCTTGAATAATTATTTAAATATCTAAACTGCCCATATCTAAATTAGTGAGGGAGTTTAGGGGCAGCTTCCAAGGGCTAGCCGCCGTGGAATGGGGGCACCTATTTAACTTTAGGGTGCGTGTAGCGTAAGCTATATCTCCATTGATAGGTAGCGGACAGACTGATGTAGGGTGCATTTAGATTTTTTTGCCCTAATCTAGATAGACAGTACCAAGATTTCCACAATAACTCCGCATTTAATGAGGTCCCAATTGTGGCCTCATTGTCTCCGAATTTGTGTTTTTGTGGGTTGTGTGTATTCACTCACGGTGTGGGATTATTTTGTATTTTTAAACTTATCTAATAAAAATTGATGTTTTAAATATTTAATGAAGGTAGGATTGCTAGTAAAAAATTTTTATTTCTAATAAAGGATTTTTCAGGTGTGTGTTTATTTACTGTAATTTACAGATTAATCATGGAAGGCATCTCGGGGAGACGCCTGACATGATTAATCTAGGACTTATTGGCAGCTATGGGCTGCCAAAAACTCCTTATTACCCCGATTTGCCAACACACCAGGGCAAATCGGGAAGAGCCGGGTACAGTCCCAGAACTGTCGCATATAATGTATGCGGCAATTCTGGGCGGCTGCTGACTGATATTGTTAGGCTGGGGGGCTCTCCATAACGTGGGGCTCCCCAACCTGAGAGTACCAGCCTTCAGCCGTATGGCTTTATCTGGCTGGTATTAAAATTGGGAGGGACCGCACGCCGTTTTTTTTAATTATTTATTTATTTATTTTACTGCACCGTATAGACACGCCCACCGGCTGCTGTGATTGGGTGCAGTGAGACAGCTGTCACTCAGCGTGGGGGGTGTGTCTGACTGCAACCAATCACAGGCGCCTGTGGGTGGGTAAAGCAGGGAATACGAGATTGATTAATGAGCGGCCGGCATATTCAAAGTAATTGTTGCCGTATTCTCTGCACAGCTGTTCCTCGCCGCGCTGGTGATCGGGGAGCGGTATGAGCCGGGGGAAGAAAAAAAACGAACGCCAATGTAAGTATGACTGAGAACAGCAGAAAAAAAGGTAAGTATACTGAATTTAATTTAAAAAACACAAAAAATAAGATTGCTAGTGTAAAAACGCTCACGCACGAAATGTGCTGAACACGGACATACTCCGTGTGCGGTACGTGCAGGCAGGGACCCATAGACTAAAGCGGGTCCGTGCCTGGGTGCTGCCGGCCAAAAACGGACATGTTGTCCGTGTAGAAAAGCGCACACACGTACTTACCACACGGACACACGTTCCGTGTGATTTTACGTGTGTGTACCATCTACCATAAAATAACATGGGTCTCCGTGTGTACGTGTCTCCGGTACGTGCAAATACGTACCGCACACGTACAAATTAAACGGATGTGTGTTGCGGGTCTATGGGAGAGGCAGCATCCAGAGCGTATGAAATCGGCATCTGCTCTGCAGACACACTGCATCCATTACACAGTGTTTCTGCAGCAATTTGAAGTGCACATGCACTGCCAAATCGCTGCAAATTTTTCAGCATGGACACTACGCAACGTGTGCACATAGCCTTAGGGCACGCTCACCTATTCTTAAACAGCCAGCACGCCCTAACCTGGAAGTGCCTCTCATACTATATCTGAGAGGCACTATGTATATAGGGTTTCCTCCCTTTAAGGGAAGTGCCTTGACAATGTGGTCTAATCTCAGAGATTAGACAACTACCATAGTTGTTCAAGTCCCTTACCTATGTGATACTGCTGTGTTACTTACACTTGTTTCGTAGTACCAGCCTCTCCTGCTGCATCGCTCCATACCAGCTGAGCCTACTATACCAGCTATCCGCTGCTGCACCGATCTACACCAGCTGTACCTGCTGCTGCAGCTATTCATACCCGCCGTGCCTACTTCATTAGCCATCGCAGCTGCCTCTGCCTTATCAGAGACTGTCAGTGTCCATATCCTTGAGGCCAGCTATCGCAGCACCAAGTCTCCCTGAGTGGCACCTGCAGGCTACTGGCAGCCCAGTGCATCCTCACCATCAGAAACTCCGGTGAAAACCTGGAGTGTGCCAAAGTCACGTGTACCGTGTGCTGCGGCCCAGTTGGTCCACTCCTGCTCGTACTTGTGAGCATTACACTAACCGTCCGTTGAACAAGCACTTGGCCGACATTATGTAATGTTTATGTGCACCTTATGTAATCTGTATGGGCACCTTATGGTTGACCACACACATTAGGTTGACATTATGTAATTTGTATGTGCACCTTATGTAATGTGTATGGGCACCTTATGTCATGTGTTTGGGCACCTTATGTCATGTGTTTGGGCACCTTATGTCATGTGTTTGGGCACCTTATGTCATGTGTTTGGGCACCTTATGGCTGGCCACATACATTAGGTTGACATTATGTAATTTGTATGTGCACCTTATGTAATGTGAATGAGCAACTTATGGTTAGCCTCACACATTAGGTAGCTCCATATTCCATACTGGATTTCTTTCTCGTCTCCTGGATTGTTTGTCTTATTTTGCGCCGCCTAGAATCTATTAATAATCTCGTGATCCTTCTTCTTATAAAAACTGAGCGTGTCTATGCATCAGAGATAGAGAGATTAGATTGTAAGTTCCAATAAAGACAGAGACTGATGTGGATGGTGACAATCTGTCTACAGAAATGTTGAGTATATATGCAATGGGAAATAATATATATATATATATATATATATATATATATATATATATACAGGGCCGGATTATAGGCGGGGCAGGCGGGGCTCCAGCCCAGGGGCCCCCACCAAAAGAGCTTCTAAGGGGGCCCCCACCACCACGGCCATACTTGTCAGCATTTTTTTTTTCTACACACCCTCTCCCCCTCCGTAAAGGCAGTCTAATAAATCAGCTGTGTTTTCGGGGGGGGGGGGGCACCTGCCCCCCCCTAGTAGCAGTGGCACGGTGTAATGGGCCGCTGTATGTGCAGCCACGCTCCTTCGCAGTGTGTGCATGCAGGCCCGACACACTAGCTGCAGCAGGAGCAGGAGGCAGCGCTGTCCTGTGCCGGCTCTGCTTTGTGCTGTGTGCCCGGCATGCACACACTGCAGTGCAGAGGAGCGCGGCGGAGCCGGAGCCGATGCTCGCAGCTTCCTCCTTCTTCCTATTCATATGTATTTGCGTCTTTCAGACGTAAATACATTTGAACAGCGCGCCGGGACTGGGCACGTCATCACAGTGCTGCGGGCGCCGGCACACAGGGGACATCAGATGGTAAGTGCTCCATGAAGGAGCCGAAGAGACAGGTTTAATTAATGATGATGAATGGGGAGGGGCTGAGGACACATAACGGGGAACATTTGTGAAGGAAGTGGAACACAGGTTTGTGGCAGGCAGATGAGGAGTACTGTATTCCGAGGGAGGGGGGGAGGCAGGAGTGTGTAGGGATGGGGCAGTGTGATTTGTGTGTGTAGAGGGTGATGAGGGTTGCATTGTATTGTGTGTGTGTGTGTGTAGAGGTGATGGGGGGTGCATTGTGTGTGTGTGTGTGGGGGGGTAGGGGGGGATGCATTGTGTGTGTAGGGGGTGATGGGGAGATGCATTGTGTGTGTGTGTAGGGGGTGGTGGGTGCATTGTGTGTGTGTGTGTGTGTGTGTGTGTGTAGGGGGTGATGGGTGGGTGCATTGTATGTGTGTTTTGTGTGGGGGGAGTAATGGGGGGTGCATTTTATTTGTGTGTGTGTAGGGAGGAATGGGGGGTGCATTGTATTTGAGTGTGTGTGTGTGTGTGTGTGTGTGTAGGGGGTGATGGGGGGTGCATTGTGTGTGTGTGTGTGTTTGTAGGCGGTGATGGGTGCATTGTGTGTGTAGGGGGTGATGGGGGTGCATTGTGTGTGTGTGTGCGTTTGTGTGTGTGTGTGTAGGGGGTGATGGGGGATGCATTGTTTGTGTGTGTGTGTGTGTGTTTGTGTGTGTGTGTGTAGGGGTGATGGGGGGTGCATTGTGTGTGTGTAGGGGGTGATGGGGGGTGCATTGTGTGTGTGTGTGTGTGTAGGGGTAAAGGGGGGTGCATTGTGTGTGTAGGGGTAAAGGGGGGTGCATTGTGTGTGTGTGTAGGGGGTGATGGGGGGTGCATTGTGTGTGTGTGTGTGTGTAGGCGGTAAAGGGGGTTGCATTGTGTGTGTGTGTAGGGGGTGATGGGTGGGTGCATTGTGTGTGTCAGAGCTGTGTGTGTGTCAGAGCTGTGTGTGTGTCAGAGATGTGTGTGTCAGAGCTGTGTTTGTGTGTGTGTCAGACCTGTGTGTGTCAGAGCTGTGTATGTGTGTCAGAGCTGTGTGTGTGTATGTGTGTCAGAGATGTGTGTGTGTCAGAGCTGTGTGTGTATGTGTGTCAGAGATGTGTGTGTGTCAGAGCTGTGTGTGTGTCTCAGAGCTGTGTGTGTGTATCAGAGCTGTGTGTGTGTGTGTCAGAGCTGTGTGTGTGTATGTGTGTCAGAGCTGTGTGTGTGTATGTGTGTCAGAGCTGTGTGTGTGTGTATGTGTGTCAGAGCTGTGTGTGTGTGTCAGAGCTGTGTGTGTGTGTGTGTCAGAGCTGTGTGTGTGTATGTGTGTCAGAGCTGTGTGTGTGTATGTGTGTCAGAGCTGTGTGTGTGTCAGAGCTGTGTGTGTGTGTGTGTGTCAGAGCTGTGTGTGTGTGTGTGTGTGTGTGTCAGAGCTGTGTGTGTAAGAAGCAGTCTGTGCAGCCGCCCAGAACTATATGGGTCCCCCAGAGCGCTATGTCACCCATCCCAGTAATGAGTACACCACCAGAGCTGTTTGTCACTCCAGTAACGTCTATGCCCCCTGCCCCTCCTGTAATGTATATATTGTAGCCCCCAGCCCCTCCTGTGATGTATATACAGCAGTGCTGTCAGTGTGCAGTCATGTCTGTTAGTGACAGCCATCGTGAAACACAGCCACATGTCCTAAAGGAGCTGGACGGAAACAAGCCGGAGAGGTGAGTGAGGCTGCTGGCGATTTCCCCATATTAATACCTGTAAAGGCTCATGCGCACGTAACTGCTAAATATTCTGCAGCGATTTAACAGCACATGTGTGCGTCAAATCGCTGCAGAAACACTGCATAATGGATGCAGTTTTTCTTTACAAAAAATGCCGATTTTATGCGCTCTGGCTGCTTCCCCCACCATAGACAGAGTGGGAGCTGCATCCATAGCGCACGGAATAATTGATATGCTCATTTTATGAACGCACAGATTTGGGTCAACATTTTAGCACCCAAATCGCTGCGTTCAAAAAAGCAACGTGCGCACGTGTCATGCACAATCTACATAGATCGTGTTGGGGACGCAGGACACATGCATTTACACTGCAGTGCTATACGCAGCGTAAATGCATGGAATTACACAACGTGCGCACGAGCCCTAATGCGTCTGTGTCTGCATGTATGTCAGTGTATATGACTGTGCATATATTTGGCTGTTTATATGTATTTTTCTGAATTTGTCTTCAAATATGTATATATACGTATGCCTGTGTATGTGCGTGTCTGTGTGTGGATGGGGCCCACTGAGACTTCCACCCGGAGGCCACAAAAACCTGGAGCCGGCCCTGGCTGCCTTAACATTGGGATCAATAAAAAATATGTGAGTAAGGTTCTGTACGCACGTTGTGTATTTGCATGCAGTTACGCTGCGATCTGCACCGCAGCGTAACTGCATGCGTCCTGCGTCCCCAGCACAATCTATGAAGATTATGCAGGAGCCATGCGCACGTGGTGTATTAAGCTGGGTTCACACATAGCGACAGCGACAACGACATCGCTGTTACGTCACCATTTTCTGTGACGTAACAGCGACCTTGTAAGTCGCTGTTATGATCGCTGCTTAGCTGTCAAACACAGCGACGCAGCAGCGATCATAACGTCGCTACATGTGCAGAGAGCAGGGAGCCACGCACACTGCTTAGCGCTGGCTCCTTGCTCTCCTAGCTACAGTACACATCGGGTTAATTAACCCGATGTGTACTGCAGCTACATGTGCACAGAGCAGGAGCCGGCACTAGCAGCAAGAGCGGCGGAGGCTGGTAACGAAGGTAAATATAGGGTAACCAGGGAAAGGTCTTCCCTTGGTTACCTAATGTTTACAGTGGTTACAGCTTTCCGCAGCTGCCAGACGCCGGCTCCTGCTCCCTGCTCGCTTCATTTCGTCGCTCTCTCGCTGTCACACACAGCGATGTGTGCTTCACAGCGGGAGAGCGACGACGAAAAAATGAAGCAGGACATTCAGCAACGAGCAACGACCTCACAGCAGGGGCCAGCTCGTTGCTGGATGTCACACACAGCGACAGCGACGGGCCGTCGCTGCAACGTCACAGAAAATGGTGACGTAGCAGCGACGTCGTTGTCGCTGTGTGTGACACCACCTTTAGAGCGCAGCGATTCGGCTGCTGCCTGAAGCGCTGCGTTCTAAGAAGTGACATGTCACTTCTTTCATGTGCTTTGGATGCAGCCCCTGCTCTGTCTATGGGAGGGGCTGCACTCAGAGCGCATGAAATTGGCTTTTCATTACGGACTCTTTCTGTAGCGATAGCATAGCCTAACTCTACTTTCTGTGTATAAGTGACTGCTGTGAGTTATCCTGGACTGTGTGTGTATTGTAGTACTGTAAATCTGAATGTGGCAGAACAGGATAAGGTAAATGTTCATTGGATTTATATCTAAATGCTACAGTTCACGCTCTATTGTTATGGCTAAAAATGTTAACGTTTATGGGGCCCCCACCAGATTTTCTGCCCAGGGGCCCCCACCAACCTTAATCCGGCCCTGTATATATATATATATATATATATATATATATATATATATATGTGACGCCCTGGGCAAGCCAGGGGTCACAGGTCATTACACCACCACACCCTACATCCCAGTTAGGAACACAAAGGCTACTAAAATCCTTGTTGCCTTCCTCCAGGGGCTGATGTTCACACCAGGGGGTGGGCCAGGCGGTTGGCTCCGTCCACCGAGGAGTTCACAGCCTTGGAGGCGGGAGGAACCAGGCAGTCAAGTGAGGGAAGTGAAAGTGAGAGGAAGCAAGATAGAGAAAGGAGGAGGAAGTGGAAAGAACAGAGTCGAGTTAGGGAAGTGAAGTGAAAGTGAAGTAGTAGTGGAGCAAAGAAGAAAAGAGTAAAAGTGAGAGGAGTAAAGCCTGAAGTTGGTCCGGCTGTGTGCAGGACAGAGTCAGCAAGGTCAGCAGCGACGGTGACAGTCTGGAGGGGGACTGCTCGGAGGTTGCTGGAAGGACCGCGGATGGGTAGTGGCCCGGCGGTCTGGAGCAGTATACAAAGACCAGTCAGCACCAGGGCAGGGGCCTCTCGGACCCCGGCAAGGCTAGGAGTCGCCGTAAATTTGCCAAATCCGTCAGTGAAGGGGACGTCTGTCTCCAAACAACCAAGTCCCGATTGAAGGCAACAGTCCAACCATTGAGGAGAGACACCGCCACCGCCAGGGCACCAGTTTCTCAGGGCCAGCGCCTGCGGGCAAAAGTAGGGCTCCTCCGGCCCATATCCAAGCCGGGGAGCGGGTTACCGGTGGGAACCCATCGCTACCAACACAGGAACATTAGGTGCAGGACAAAGGGACATCACCGTCACCTACTGGGAGAGCAAGTGCAGCCGTCCGTGGGAACCGTCTTTCCAGCCGTGTGTTTTACCGAGAACTGTGTCATCGTCTCAGGCTGAGTGAGTACCACAGTGCCGCAAGGCACAGCGCTGCCGCCCCCCGCGTCCCTGCACCCACCAAGCCCTGCATCTCCCAACTCATCACTGGGCCCCGGGATCACCAACCCCTACCCACGGAGGGGCAACACAACAACTGGCTGCTCCATACCATCCTTCCCGGGATCCCCACAAAAGAGCAGCGGTGGTGTTAACAAATCACCACAACCGTGGGTGGCGTCACGGACAATAACCAATCCCCACACCCAAAACCCCCTTTCACTCACGGGCGAGGAGCGTCGCTAGAGTCCCCGGGATCCGGCCCATCGCTCGAGCCACCGAGCAGCAGCAGGCCGCAGCAGCCGCATCGGCAGCCGGACCCGAGCAGCAGTGGGAGAGCGCGGCGTCCCCTCCTCCGCCCGCGACATATATATATACACCTTCTGCACTTTAGCAATATATGGGAGTCACAGCCTGAGCCAATGTCAGAAGATAATGAAATGTAGTAATTCATGTTTCACTATAACAATGAATACAGTCTATGAATATGAAAAATACCAAAAATGTACAGGCCGGTTAGGCCTCTCCTGGAGCCGGTTTGACATTTTTATTGGCCTGGCAGTACGCACTTTCATAGACATCAACAGAAAACAATCTGAAATGTAAGGCGCCTCAGTAGTAAGTTTCCAGGTGCATTGACTGACTGGTAACTGGCATTTTGCCAACCCTGGAAAACACAAGTGCTGAAAACTAGTGGCTTAAAGAAGAAAAGACTGTGCAGTGGCTTCAGGAGTAGCGGCATATTTATATATTATTCTATAATGTAAGGAGTGTAAAGGAATGTAATGTAGGTGCCTACCTGTTATTTTGAAAAATCAAAGAAGAGAAAACTACATTTTAATTAGATTTCTCATCTTCTGAGCAAGAACGCCCCGTCCCCTGCCGCCCAGCTTCTGCTGTCTGGGGGAGGTGGACTCCTGCTTGACCGATAGTCTGGACTAGCAGCATCATCACTCCCCTGGCCCGAATTGTGCAAAGCTCTGCATCTGTAGCACTGGAGAAGTGCAGTGGTACTGACATTAACTGGATATGAGGTGAACAGTGAAGTCCAGTAATCTGGTCAACATCAGAACGGTGCCTATACACCCCAATGCACAGAGCGGGAAAGGACTGCGCATGGTCCTAGGCAATGAGTAGTAAACAATGATATAATAAAACAATAACAACAAGTAAAAACTAAGTTTCTTGTTTTCACAAGAACGTCTCAATTTCACCCGTTTAAGATGATGCGACAACCCATTAACCCCTTCACAACACATGATGTAGATTTACTTGATATGTTGTGTATCTGCCTTTGATGCGGGCTTGGCGTGTTCCCTGCAGATGATGGCTGATTTAATCAGCCGTCATGTGCCTCTAGCAGCCGCAGGTAAACAACATGACGAGGAAAAAATCGAAACAGCAGAATTACTGCAACATTGTAATAAAATGCAATAAGAGGCAATCAAAACAATGCATCTTCCCAAAACTGGTATCAGTAAAAATGTTAGGTCAGAGCCCAAAACATAATCCCACGTACAGTACAAGAGCCCAATAATTGAAAGTGTTATGGGTTTTGGAAAATGGCGACACAATGAACATTTTATTCCCTATTATATATAACATATTTCATGTCATTTTCCTATTATTTACATAACATATTTTTCCCATCATATTTCTAAGTCAATTTTACTGTATAGTGAACACGGTGAATACAAAAACTCAAAAAACAATGGCAAAATTGCACTGGAATTTTTTTTCCAACTTTCCAGCACATAACATGATAAAATGAATGGTGTCATTCAAAAGTACAACTCGTCCCACAGAAGTTATGGCTCCTGGAAGAAGGGGATGAAAAAAGTAAAAACGAAAAATCTCAAAATCGGCTTCGGGTAAAGGAGGTCTATTGTAACTGATCGTTTTTTTATATAAAGGATGAAGTCACATGTTGAAAGAAAGAAGGATCAGGCATATTGAATTTCATCATGCCCAATCCTTTGCTCTAGAGATAAGCCTCTGCAGACGTATCTGCGAATGGTATATACCAAATTCACAACAGAGAACACAAGTATGTTTGGTTAAACTGAGCGTGCATGTATACGGAATGTAGCTGAAGAATAGCTGTCACACAGACTAACGGGTTGGTGTCCGTCCATCTTAATACTGCTCCAATTAATTAAATAGTTAAAAAATAAAAAAGCCTACAATATCACTGCTACGTATGACTGACTGAAAAGCCGATAATAGATTCTTAAGATTATATTTAAATTAATGAATGAAGCAGAAGATAGATGTCTTCTTTGGGCCTAGCATACAGGTCCAATCCAAAATATCAAACCTTGTAATCCTGCTTTTTGTGTGACTTCAAGGACTATAGTCCCCAAAATGTGTTGGAACATGGTTGCAGTCTACCTATGCAAGCTATATCACTACACTGAGCCCTGAAAATGTTAGCAGAGTAGGTCCTCGTTTTCTCCCAAAAGAAATTGTACATGGAAGAGGTGACATGTGCTGCTCTGTATAGTAAGGCAAGGTAGTGCGGACTAGTCCCATTCAGTGTACACCCAGAAGAAATTGCAATAATGTCACATTGTACCTTATTCCCAGCTGTTTCATACCCTCAAAATTTTAGCTCAGCTCAATTGGTTTTATATCAAGTAAATGGATTTGTGTCAAGGTTTTTGGGGGGCTTTAAGCCGAATTCACACATCCATTTTTCACAGTCCGCGTACAGACTGCAATGCAAAGACCGGCCCCAGGTTTCCAGACCTGAAGTTAAGAGCCTCATATAGGTCCCTATTTAGATGCTTGGGTGATAAAACAGGGTGGCTTCTTTTTTCTCTTCTGTTTCTTTAAAGCTTCAATGATGCAAACCACAAAAATGTGGAACGTCAACTATTACTCAGACTGTGCGAAACTGACGTCTTGGCTGTAGCAGGCCTGTCCAAGTAATTACACTGCCAGCTGACTTCATTTTACCTCCGTCTGCTTAGAAGTAAATGACGGGAAAAAACAATGACTTTATGCAATAAAGCGCAGTTTTGTACTAAGAAGACGAGATTAGAAAAATGCTCTGGAGAGGTCCTGCTGAGGAACCCCCAGAATGTAGTGAAAGCTGGTCCTCAATAGTTCAGGATTACAGGACTGAATAGAAAGCCTCAGTGTAGGAATAGAATATATAATGTCCCCAGTTTAACAATATTTTATGACTTTTTCAAAAATGGATTGTGATTATATATTTTACATTTAAAAATATTTATTCATTTAAAGAGAACCTGTCATGTGAAAAAAAGCTATTAACCTGCAGATATGGGGTTAATCTGCAGGCATTCTGAACCTGCCTGATGGCCACACAGTGAGCCCCGCTGCCGGGAGGAAATTAACTTTATTCCTCCTGGTAGTGTTCAGCTTCCAGTCATAGGGGTACTTTGCACACTACGATATCGCAGGTGCGATGTCAGTGGGGTCAAATTGAAAGTGAAAGCACTTCCGGCATCACTGTTGATATCGTAGTGTGTAAATCCTTTATGATACGATTAACGAGCGCAAAAGCGTCGTAATCGTATCATTGGTGTAGTGTCCGACATTTCTATAATGTAGCTGCAGCGACAGTACAATGTCGTTCCTCGTTCCTGCGGCAGCACACATCGCTGTGTGAGAAGCCACAGGAGTGAGGAACATCTCCTACCTGCGTCACTGCAGCTCACGCCGGCTATGCGGAAGGACGGAGGTGGGCGGGATGTATACGTCCCGCTCATCTCCGCCCCTCCGCTTCTATTGGCCGCCTGTCGTGTGACGTCGCTGTGACGCTGCACGACCTGCCCCCTTAGTAAGGAGGCGGTTCGCCGGCCAGAGCGACGTCGCAGGGCAGGTAAGTGCGTGTGAAGCTGCTGCAGCGATAATGTTCGCTATGGCAGCAATCACAAAATATCGCTGCTGCGACGGGGGTAGGGACTATCGCGCTCGGCATCGCAAGCATCGGCTTGCGATGTCGTAGTGTGCAAAGTACCCCATAGGGTCAACACTGGCGCAGGTTCAGTCACTGCTCAATCAATAGGGAGTGGTCGCAGTAACTGCCCCCCGCACTAACTGACGGCAAGGTCACATAATATTAGTGATTAATGTGAGTTACAGACTCTGCTTTGAATATTTCGAAAAGTGGTGCCAAATGTGACTATTATCTTGCTGTTAGCACAGGATTGAAGAAAAAACAGCGCTAAGGTGGCAAGCGAAAGAGTAACCGGTGTTTTAATTTTGATTTAATAAACTAATAGTACACATAAAAATAAGCAGCTTTGTAATATATCTTAGCAGAGAAATCTGAGGTAAAATCTGTATTCAGTGAAGACTTTCCTATTACTGAGAGGAGATGTCAGCTGGTGCTGATAAGATTCTATGTGAATAGAAGAGGGGGAGGAGGCAAAGTTCTGCATATAGCTCCTCCCTCTGTCACCTCTAGCCCCTCCCTCTGTCACCTCTAGCCCCTCCCTCCTCTTACCTCTAGCTCCCCCCTCCTCCTGTCATCATAGAATCTCATCAGCACCAGCTGCCATCTCCTATCTCAGTAATGGGAAAGTCTTCACTGAATACAGATTTTTTTCTCAGAATTGAGAATGTTGATAATGACTGATCGATTCTGGCAGAGAAAGAAGCAGATTTGTCTGATAAGATATATTACAAAGTTGCTTATTCTCATATATACTTTTGATTTGTGGCATAAAAATTGAAATTAAAATGAAGGTTACTGTTTAAGTGACATGTCATATCATTTGTAAAATCAAGAATTATCCAAAATTGTAGTGGGGAGTTGAAGTGAAGCACTAAAGAACAGATATTTTTGGTTTTCAATGTAGTGACGACACATCTGGGGCAAACACTCATAGGAAGCAGCAACATTGGCACAGGCACCATGCTACCCCCATATGGAGCTCACTACAGCCTGCTCTACTTAATTGTAGAAAATCGAGCCCAATCATCACTGTCATTGGACTCTGAAGGTACACTTTCAAATGTCAATCAGATAGTGGAAAGGATCACATTGGCTTGCATCAGAGATCCAGACAAGTAAGTGGTAATCTCTCCACAAAGATCGGGGACTTTGTGAAAACCTTTAAGTCTCTTTATAATGGTTTCTGTAACTTTCCATGATTTTAAAGCAAACCTGTTACTAGATATTTTGTGTCTGAACAAAGACTAGCACCTTCAGCAGCCCATGTCCTGCATTCTATAAAGGTGTAAATTATCCCCTAACTCCCCCTCTACACCCTCCAAAAAACGTTTAAAATTCTCCTGCACCGTATGTAAATTCAGACAGTGTGATCTGATGGGCTTCCTTGGTGCGGTGTTTGTCCCTCCTCTCTGCTGCTGATCACAATCCTTTTGCTTTGATTAACATGGATGACTCCTCCTGCATCATTTACAAGGCCGGGTGAAATCTCTAGTCTGCACAGAGACATCGCCGGCTTACGCATGCGCACTTGTGTTTTAGGCACTGCACACAGTAGGGCAGAGGAAAGTGTGCATGCACGAGTCGGTGATGTCTAGGCACAAGCGCTAGATTTTGCCCAGTGATGTAGATGACGCATGCACACTTATACTTTAAGACAAAAACCAGGATAATTGTGGTATACTCCGCGCTGCTGCACAAAGAAACACTCCTAAAAATAAAAGCAATGTCTATGTTTTATTCTACACGTTTTGAAGAGATATCCCCTCTTCTTTCTCAGGAAAATCCACTGATTCTTTTCTGAGGAAGACGAAGGGATATATCTTCGAAACGTGTAGAATAAACCATCCACATTACTTTTATTATTTGGAGTGTTTCTTTCTATAGCAGCGTGGAGTATACCACAATTATCCTTGTTTTTGTCTTGTCTCTGCCTTTGGCACGTGGGATCGGCTGCAGCGGTTATATGTCTCTATACTGGTTGTGAATCTCACAATCATTCCAGGTGAGTGGTTTTTCTATTAGAAAGTCACTATTTTTTAAACTGGTAAGACCCAATTGTGCTCCTTACAGTGCTATGCAGAAGTTTGAGCACCACTGGTCAAAAATACTGTTATTGTGACAGTTAATCAAGTTGAAAATGAAATGATCTCAAAAAAGCATAAAGTTAAAGATGACACATTTCCTTTATATTTTAGGTAAGAACAAAAAAAATATATTTTCATTTTTAACATTTTAAAAACTACAGAAATGAAAATGGGCCAATGCAAAAGTTTGAACACGCCTGGAGATTTGTGTGCTCACATAACTTTGACTATCATTTCAGACCTTAATTAGCCTGTTAGGTTTGTGGCTTGTTCATTATCATAGTTAGGAAAGGGCAGGTGATGCAAATTTCACAGCTTTATAAAAACCCAGCTTCCTCTAATCTTGTGCAAATAAAACAACAGCCATGGGTTTTTCAAAGCAGCTGCCTAGCACTCTGAAAATCAAAATGGTGAAGGCCCACAAAGCAGAAGAAAGCTAGAAGAAAATAGCAAAGTGTTTTCAAGTTGCCCTTTCCTCAGTTCAAACAGTAATTCAGAAATGGCACTTACAGAAACAGTGGAGGTCAGGATAAGGTCTGGAAAACCAAGCAAAAATTCTGTGAGAGCTGCTTGTAGGATTGATAAAGTGGCAAATCAGAACCTTCACTTCACTGCAAAAGTCCTTCAGGAAGATTTAGCCGACTCTGGAGTTGTGGTACATTGTTCTACTGTTCAGAGACACCTACAGAAAAATGGCCTTCATGGAAGAGTCATCTGAAGAAAACCTCTCCTGCGTCCTAACCATAAAATTTAGCATCAGAAGTATGCAAAATAACATCTAAACAAGACTGATGTATTTTGGAAACAAGTCGTGTTAACTGATGAGGTTAAAATAGAACTCCTTGGCCACAATGATCAAACCAAATGTTTGGGAAAAAAAGGAGACAGAATGTCATGACAAGAACATTTCGCCAACCATTAAGCATGGGGGTAGATTAATCATGCTTTGGGTTGTGTTCTATCCAATGGCACTGGGAACATTTCACGGGTAGAGGGAAGAATGGATTCAATTAAAGTTGAACAAATTCTTCAAGCAAACATAACACCATCTGTAAAAAAGCTGAAGTTGAAAAGAGGATGACTTCTTCAAATGGATAAGGATCCTAAACACAATTCAAAATCCATATTAGCCTATGTCAAAAGGTACAAGCTGAAGGTTTTACAATGGCCCTCAAAGTCCCCTGATCTGAACATCATTGAAAATCTGTGGTTAGACCGCAAAAGAGCAGTGCTTGCAAGAGGACCCAGGAATCTTACAGAACAAGAAGACTTTTCCAAGGAAGAAAGCATGAAAATCCCTCAAACAAGAATTGAAAGACTCTTGGCTGGCTACAAAAAACATTTACAAGCTTTGATACTTGCTAAAGGGGGTGTTGCAGGGTACTAACCATGCAGGGTACCCAATATTTTGCATTGGCCAACTTTAGTTTTTGTTGTGAATTTAAAAATGTAAAAAATATATATATTTTTTTTGTCTAAAATGCAGAGGATATGTGTTATCCTTAACTTTATGGCTTTTACAGATAATTTCATTTTCAACTTGCTTAATTGTTCAGAATATCTGTAAACTTGACCAGGGGTGCTCAAACTTTTGCATGCCACTGTATATCCACAGCTTGTTTCCACTTATAGTTTAGGGTCTGCCTGCAAAGTGTGCTTGCACGCGCAGGCGATAGATACGATATTTCGCCTGGCTATGTGGATCACACAGGAGGCATCATCCCCATCAAGGAAAGCAAGAGCATGGTGATCAGCAACGGAAAGGAGGGATAGACACCACACCATGGACACCCATCGGACAAGCTATCCAGATTTACATAGAGCAAGTGAGAGCTTAAAAGGATTATTGGGGTTTGTAAAGGGGGAGTTAGGGGATAATATACACCTTTATGAAATACAGGACAGATGCTTCTGAAGGTTCTAGTCTTTGTTCAGACATGATGAAAACTGCAGACAGGTTCCCTTTAAAGGATGGTTGCCATGACATGAACAATAGCTATCTATAACAATTAGACCTAAGACTAGGACTAGCCCTCTGTGCACACAGTGTTCCCCAATTACAGGACCCCTCCGGTCACAGATCTGATGTTAGTGAATGATCAGTATAGACAGACACATTTTTCTTTCCAGGTAGTAGACTTAATTACTAAAGGAATGTACAGATCCTTATCCAGGACTCAAAAAAATAAAAACATGCTACTTACGGATGGGTGTTGTATCTGGAGGATCTGGCGGTGTGAAATTCTCTGTGAAGTTGACATTGCACATGTCTGCACTGCAGCAACAGAAGCGATAAGTCCCATTTTGGATGAGCGGTGGGTTGGTAGTGACCACACATTCTTTATGGTGACAATCATGGGGATCACCTATGTATGACCAGCAACCTGAAATGGTTTGACAGTAAAGTAAAATGTTTTATATGAGCACACAAATCCTGATTTAAAATTATATAGTTTATATAACGGCTTTCATTTTTCCCTTACAATAATGCTTGTTTCATAACATTGGGTTATTTTGGATTAAAGGCATGTCAGTCAAACAGCTTTCGCGTTCATCAGCTGGGACACCCACTGATCTCCTGAATAAAGGTGTTAATTCTGGGAGCTCTATTGGATTGACTGTAAAGGGTGCTTTACACGCCACGACATCGCTATCTATAGCTAGCGATGTCGTGCACATAGCACCCGCCCCCGTCGTTCAGCGATATGTGGTGATCGCTGCCGTAGCGAGCATTATCGCTACGGCAGTGTCACACGCACGTACCTGTGCAGCGACGTCGCTGTGACCGCCGAATAATCCCTCCCTCAAGGGGGAGGTTGTGTTCGGCGTCACAGCGACGTCACCGCGACATCACAGAGCGGCCGCCCAATAGAAGCGGAGGAGCGGAGATGAGCGTGACGTAACATCCCGCCCACCTCCTTCCTTCCGCATTGCCGGTGGACGCAGGTAAGGAGATGTTTGTCGTTCCTGCGGTGTCACACATAGCGATGTGTGATGCCGTAGGAATGACGAACAACATCGTACCTGTGGCAGCAGCGATATTAAGGAAAGAAGCGACGTGTCAACGATCACCATTTTTTAACGATTTTGCGATCGTTGATCGTTGCTCCTTGGTGTCACATGCTGCGATGTCGCTACCGGCGCCCGATGTGTGTCACTAACAACATGACCCCGACGACATATAGGTAGCGATGTCGCAGCGTGTAAAGCACCCTTAAGGCGGGAGTCAGAGGGCCGTAGATTATTTTATGCGAGAGAAGCGGGACGATTATATTAGTGACACTGATCAAACTGTTTAGAGTTTGATCTGAGTGTCAGCTTAGTGTGTTCCAATTCACTCGGATGAGAGAATTGTAGCACACTGTGAGGAGAAGATGGAGACGAACATTTCTCTATTCTATGAGTTCATGGAAATCGGGCTGCATCCAGATGTCATCCAAGTGCAGTCTGCTCATTACCATGCACTCAGACTTGAATAGATGGGCACCTTAAGATTTGTGCTACCATTCACAGAATGCTGCTCTTCTTATCTCATGCCTAATCGGCATAAGAAAAAAACACTGATTTGCACTGCCCCATAATATAACATGGTTCAAGTGCTATCCGATAAAACATTGGTAGAACTCTTCCATATTATATGTTGATGTGAGTGAGCCCAAATTTTTGAATGTCTCATTGCAGCATTACTGCCTTGATTTATACACCAAGTTTTGTACACCGTGTGCAGAATTATTAGGCAAGTTGTATTTTAGAGGATTTTTTTTATTATTGATCAACAACTATGTTCTCAATCAACCCAAAAGAATCATAAATTTCAAAGCTTAATATTTTTGGAAGTTGGAGTGGGGTTATTTTAGATTTGGCTATCTTAGGAGGATATCTGTTTGTGCAGGTAACTATTAACGTGCAGAATTATTAGGCAACTTAATAAAAACCAAATATATTCCCATCTCACTTGTTTATTTTCACAAGGTAATCTAATATAACTGCACAAAATTTAGAAATAAACATTTCTGACATGCAAAAACAAAACCCCAAAAAATTAGTGACCAATATAGCCACCTTTCTTTATGATGACACTCAACAGCCTACCATCCATAGATTCTGTCAGTCGCTTGATTTATTTACGATCAACATTGCGTGCAGCAGCCACCACAGCCTCCAGACACTGTTCCGAGAGGTGTACTGTTTTCCCTCCCTGTAGATCTCACATTTTATGAGGGACCACAGGTTCTCTATAGGGCTCAGATCAGGTGAACAAGGGGGCCATGTTATTATTTTTTCATCTTTTAGACCTTTACTGGCCAGCCATGCTGTGGAGTAGTTGGATGCATGTGATGGAGCATTGTCCTGCATGAAAATCATGTTTTTCTTGAATGGTACTGACTTCTTCCTGTACCACTGCTTGAAGAAGTTGTCTTCCAGAAACTGGCAGTAGATCTAGGAGTTGAGCTTCACTCCATCCTCAACCTGAAAAGGTTTCACAAGTTCATCTTTGATGATACCAGCCCATACCAGTACCCCACCTCCACCTTTCTGGCATCTGAGTCGGAGTGCAGCTCTCTGCCCTTTACTGATCCAGCCTCTGGCCCATCCATCTGGCCCATCAAGAGTCACTCATCAGTCCATAAAACGTTAGAAAAAAAGATATTTCTTGGCCCAGTCTTCACATTTTATGTTATGTTTCTTGTTCAAAGGTGGTCGTTTTCAGCCATGTCCCCGAGTATGGCACACCTTGTGCTTTTTGATACTCCAGTAACATTGCAGCTCTGAAATATGGCCAAACTTGTGGCAAATGGCATCTTGGCAGCTTCACGCTTGATTTTCCTCAATTCATGGCCAGTTATTTTGCGCCGTTTTTGCCCAATACGCTTCTTACGACCCTGTTGGCTATTTGCCATGAAACGCTTGATTGTTCGGTGATCACGCTTCAAAAGTTTGGCAATTTCAAGACTGCTGCATCCCTCTGCAAGATATCTCACAATTTTGGACTTTTCAGAGCCCGTCAAATCTCTTTTCTGACCCATTTTGCTAAAGGAAAGGAAGTCTCCTAATAATTAAGCACACCTTATATAAGGTGTTGATGTCATTACACCGCACCCCTCCTCATTACAGAGATGCACATCACCTGATTTACTTAATTGGTAGTTGGCTCTCAGGCCTATACAGCTTGGAGTAGGACAACATGTATAAACAGTATCATGTGATCAAAATACTCATCTGCCTAATAATTCTGCATGCAGTGTATATATATATATATATATATATATATATATATATATTTCCTTTTGAGTTGAATGCTTCTATTGTGCAAGACAAGAAATTATTGCCAATAAAGATGACATTTGAGAAGCTATTTTGGTTATTTTGTTTTTTGTCTCTAAGTAACACGTCTGGTTTTGTCTTGTACATGTTTATAGAATCATTATAGGTTGTGTACTTTTCTTTGAAAAGGGATTTTTCTCTTTTATTCTTTTTATGAATTAATGAAGTCTTGCCAATTTAATAAAAATGTAGCTTTGAAATTGTTAACAGGGCAAGTTTGTTTACTTTAGTATTGAAATTTGGAAATTTGAAATAAATAATGTATATTTTGCTGAAGTTTTTTATTCATTTTCTTTGCACCTCACATTATTGTATAAATTATATACTTTATATATAGAGTGCCAGACACAAAAATGTTGCTAATAATAAAATACAATGTATGTAAATCTGCAGATTTGAATAATGCTTTATGCTGCATATATTTAGTTGTACTTTAATATCTTTCATTGTACTTACCTTGTTTGACGAGATTGATTTCACCGTCTCTTGTTTTTTCCCATAATCCAAAGCAGGTACTGCCCTTGGAACATTCCACTGTTCCATTCTCTGGGGATATCTGGCTTTCACTGACCCCGTGGTCCATGTGGTTGGGGTCTTTGTAGGCACACAAACGCTCTTCATTCTGAGCAGCTGAAAGAGAGGAACCAGAAAAGAGGTTAATTCACCATTCAGCCTAATAAAATACAAGGGTGTTGACACAATTATATAGACGAGCCGAACATAAGTCTTTCATTCACTAGAAAACCAACACTTTCATATACTGTAGCTGTGCATGTCCTTGTATATTGTGTTACCGTCAGCCGCTTAGACCCAAATAATCATCAATATACAGTGTATATAATATATAGCTATATATTTATTTATAATATATATCTATATACTAATATATATATATACATCTATATATCTATATATCTATTTATAATTATAATATATATATATATACAGTCAGGGCCAGAAATATTTGGACAGTGACACAAGTTTTGTTATTTTAGCTGTTTACAAAAACATGTTCAGAAATACAATTATATATATAATATGGGCTGAAAGTGCACACTCCCAGCTGCAATATGAGAGTTTTCACATCCAAGTCGGAGAAAGGGTTTAGGAATCATAGCTCTGTAATGCATAGCCTCCTCTTTTTCAAGGGACCAAAAGTAATTGGACAAGGGACTCTAAGGGCTGCAATTAACTCTGAAGGCATCTCCCTCGTTAACCTGTAATCAATGAAGTAGTTAAAAGGTCTGGGGTTGATTACAGGTGTGTGGTTTTGCATTTGGAAGCTGTTGCTGTGACCAGACAACATGCGGTCTAAGGAACTCTCAATTGAGGTGAAGCAGAACATCCTGAGGCTGAAAAAAAAGAAAAAAATCCATCAGAGAGATAGCAGACATGCTTGGAGTAGCAAAATCAACAGTCGGGTACATTCTGAGAAAAAAGGAATTGACTGGTGAGCTTGGGAACTCAAAAAGGCCTGGGCGTCCACGGATGACAACAGTGGTGGATGATCGCCGCATACTTTCTTTGGTGAAGAAGAACCCGTTCACAACATCAACTGAAGTCCAGAACACTCTCAGTGAAGTAGGTGTATTTGTCTCTAAGTCAACAGTAAAGAGAAGACTCCATGAAAGTAAATACAAAGGGTTCACATCTAGATGCAAACCATTCATCAATTCCAAAAATAGACAGGCAAGAGTTAAATTTGCTGAAAAACACCTCATGAAGCCAGCTCAGTTCTGGAAAAGTATTCTATGGACAGATGACACAAAGATCAACCTGTACCAGAATGATGGGAAGAAAAAAGTTTGGAGAAGAAAGGGAACGGCACATGATCCAAGGCACACCACATCCTCTGTAAAACATGGTGGAGGCAACGTGATGGCATGGGCATGAATGGCTTTCAATGGCACTGGGTCACTTGTGTTTATTGATGACATAACAGCAGACAAGAGTAGCTGGATGAATTCTGAAGTGTACAGGGATATACTTTCAGCCCAGATTCAGCCAAATGCCGCAAAGTTGATCGGACGGCGCTTCATAGTACAGATGGACAATGACCCCAAGCATACAGCCAAAGCTACCCAGGAGTTCATGAGTGCAAAAAAGTGGAACATTCTGCAATGGCCAAGTCAATCACCAGATCTTAACCCAATTGAGTATGCATTTCACTTTCTCAAATCCAGACGTAAGACGGAAAGACCCACAAACAAGCAAGACCTGAAGGCTGCGGCTGTAAAGGCCTGGCAAAGCATTAAGAAGGAGGAAACCCAGCGTTTGGTGATGTCCATGTCCATGGGTTCCAGACTTAAGGCAGTGATTGCCTCCAAAGGATTCGCAACAAAATATTGAAAATAAAAATATTTTGTTTGGGTTTGGTTTATTTGTCCAATTACTTTTGACCTCCTAAAATGTGGAGTGTTTGTAAAGAAATGTGTACAATTCCTACAATTTCTATCAGATATTTTTGTTCAAACCTTCAAATTAAACGTTACAATCTGCACTTGAATTCTGTTGTAGAGGTTTCATTTCAAATCCAATGTGGTGGCATGCAGAGCCCAACTCGCGAACATTGTGTCACTGTCCAAATATTTCTGGACCTAACTGTATATATGTGTGTATATATATATATATATATATACACAGTACAGTCCAAAAGTTTGAACACATCTTCTCATTCAAAGAGTTTTCTTTATTTTCATGACTCTGAAAATTGTAGATTCACGTTGAAGGCATCAAAACTATGAATTAACACATGTGGAATGAAATACTTAACAAAAAAGTGTGAAACAACTGAAAATATGTCTTATATTCTAGGTTCTACAAAGTAGCCACCTTTTGCTTTGATTACTGCTTTGCACACTCTTGGCATTCTCTTGAGTTTTAAGAGGTAGTGACCGGAAATGGTTTTCACTACACAGGTGTGCCCTGTCAGGTTTAATAAGTGGGATTTCTTGCCTTATAAATGGGGTTTAGACCATCAGTTGTGTTGTGCAGATGTCTGGTGGATACACAGCTGATAGTCCTACTGAATAGACTGTTAGCTGCTTTTTTCTTGCCATAATACAAATTCTAAGTAAAAAAACGAGTGGCCATCATTGCTTGAAGAAATGAAGGTCAATCAGTCCGAAAAATTGGGAAATCTTTGAAAGTGTCCCCAAGTGCAGTGGCAAAAACCATCAAACACTACAAAGAAACTGGCTCACAGGAGGACTGCCCCAGGAAAGAAGACCAAGAGTCACCTCTGCTGTGGAGGATAAGTTTATCCGAGTCACCAGCCTCAGAAATCGCAGGTTAACAGCAGCTCAGATTAGAGACCAGGTCAATGCCACACAGAGTTCTAGCAACAGACACATCTCTAGAACAACTGTTAAGAGGAAACTTTGTGCAGCAGACCTTCAGGGTAAAATAGCTGCTAGGAAACCACTGCTAAGGACAGGCAACAAGCAGAAGAGACTTGTTTGGGCTAAAGAACACAAGAAATGGACACTGGACCACTGGAAATCTGTGCTTTGGTCTGATGAATCCAAATTTGAGATCTTTGGATCCAACCACAGTGTCTTTGTGTGATACAGAAATAGGTGAACGGATGGACTCTACATGCCTGGTTCCAACCGTGAAGCATGGAGGAGGAGGTGTGATAGTGTGGGGGTGCTTTAATGGTGACACTGTTGTGGATTTATTCAAAATTGAAGGCATACTGAACCAGCATGGCTACAACAGCATCTTGCAGCGGCATGCTATTCCATCCATTTTGCGTTTAGTTGGACCATCATTTATTTTTCAACAGGACAATGACCCCAAACACACCTCCAGGCTGTGTAAGGGCTATTTGACTAAGAAGGAGAGTGATAGGGTGCTACGCCAGATGACTTGGTCTCCACAGTCACCAGACCTGAACCCAATCGAGATGGTTTGGGGTGACCTGGACCGCAGAGTGAAGGCAAAAGGGCCAACAAGTGCTAAGCATCTCTGGGAACTCCTTCAAGACTTTTGGAAGACCATTTCCGCTGACTACCTCTTGAAGCTCAAGAGAATGCCAAGAGTGTGCAAAGCAGTAATCAAAGCAAATGGTGGCTACTTTGAAGAACCTAGAATATAAGACATATTCCACACTTTTTTTGTTAAGTATTTCATTCCACATGTGTTAATTCATAGTTTTGATGTCTTCAATGTGAATCTACAATTTTCAGAGTCATGAAAATAAAGAAAACTCTTTGAATGAGAAGGTGTGTCCAAACTTTTGGCTGTACTTTATATATAATCTTTGTTATAACAAGCAGTAGCCCAATCGTAAGAGCAGTTGCTCACTGATCAATGGGTTATTGAATATGAATATGGTATAAGCAAACCAACATTATAATATTACAAATATATAATGTTTATAGACTAGTTAACAGAGGGTGTAAAATGTTAAAAGAGTTAACAGGACTTTGTTTTTTTCTTAATGAGGCTAAGAACTTACCGGCAGGTTTTTGCTAACTATCTGCCTATTCTGCCCTGTGGATGACTCTCCCGACTCAGGTAGCGATTCTCCTCACGTCAACAGAGCAGCTCTTTCTCTTCTAGTTTGCTCTGTTGACAGGGCCTCATCGCCAACGTCATGCTGATTGACAGCCAGTTCCCAACAGTTAGGCAGTAGGGAGGCATCTGTCAATCAGCATGACATCAACAGCGACACCTGCCAATGAGCATTGTGGAAGAGAAGGAGTTGCACTGTTCACATGACACAACGCAGTAGAATTGCCAGCAGGAGTGGTCCACGGCCGCTCTCAGCCAGAAGAGATGGGTGCTGACCAGGTTGTTAGCCAGTGCCTTCTTAGCCCCATAGGAAAAAACAAACAAACCCCCTGTTGGCCCCTTTAACAATACAACCATTTATAGGCTAACTAACTGATGGCACAGAGAAGGATAGTCAGATGTCTCACTGAGAATAAAAATACAAGAAAATAGTACATTTAACTATATTATGTCCAAAAATACACAAGGTTATAATAAAGTATTTTATACTTGATCCTTTAAGTAAAAGTAAGCCATAGTCATGCACCGCGCTGTGCACATTAAGTCACATGATGACATTTCATTCTACATGACAGATGTCTAAGGAATACTCAGCTGTTCATACTACCATGACAGGTCAGAACTGACGCAAGGAAAAACTGAGAATGGAGCTCTTTAAAAATCAAATGTTTGTTCTGGATCATATTTTGATATGACCTGAGTTACATTCGTTGCATAAATACTGTTTAGTTTATGGAAAAAACTTGCATATTTATAAAAATGCCATATTATTTTTACAATAAGGGTCAGCACACACGGCGAGAAAAACAGAGCCAGTGGAATGCGATAAAAAATTGCAGTCCACTTGGACCGGTTACTCTATGGGCCTGCTCCCATGAGCGATTTTTTTCTTCGCCCTAATCGGACCGAGAAAACAATCACAGCATGCTGCGGGTGGATTCTGATTTGTTTTCACTTGCCCCCATACAAGTCTATGGGTGCGAGATAAACATCGCACTGCGCTCACATTACACCAGTGTTATGCGAGTGCAGTGCGAGAATGGCATAAGCTGATGGTGGAGGAGATGGGGAGATTACTCCCTCACTCTCCTCCGCAGCGCCCGCCCTGTCCTCCGCAGCTGTGCTGTGATCGCAGGATTGCAGCACAGTGGCATGACACTTGCATAACACTCGGCTTACACTCCAGCAGAGCGGGAGCCAAGTATCATGCGATTCACTTGCATTAATGACCGTCTGGCCTGAGCCTAAGCTTTTATATTGGGTGTACTAAGGCTGAGTCTACATGGTGGCTTTGCCTGTGACACAAGTTGGGCAGCCAAAGATCTCTAATGATGCCACTACATCACAGCATAAGTCAAGTCAATTCTCACTTCCTGAAGGAATTACCAGTCATGATTTCCCTAGTTATCATCTAAACAGGTAACATGTAGACCAGGGGTTTCAAACTCCTGGCCCGAGGGCCACATGGTTCCATTGTGCAGCACTCAGGCCCTTAACCTTCTGAACCAACCACGTCCAGGTAGTCAGAGGGCTGCCAATTCCAGCACTTCTTTTCTGCTGAATGTACATTCTTGTAGAAAAATGAAATTGAAATGTAATGTAGCTCCAAGACCAGCTCACGTTGAATCAAAACAATATCTGAACCAGCCACTGGCCTATCAGAGGTCGGCAGCTGACATCTACATGTCCATTTTGGAAGCGCCTGACATAATTGCTATGCATCATCCATGGAGAATGAAGAGGAGGACACTGTTCGTCGAGGGTACGAGGACATGTGAAAGGAACCTTTTTTTTTAAGTGTATGTAAAGAACGGCATAATGGGAGAAAATTATTACAAGATGGCAACATTACGACAAGAAGGGGACAAGGATGGGGGATAATACTACAAAAAAGGGACCAGGATAGGGACATTACTACAAGAAGTGGACCAGGATGGAGACTTTACTACAAGATGGGACCAAGAGGAGGACATTACTACAAGATGGGACCAGGATGGGGACATTACTACAAGAATAGCACCAGGATGTGGACATTACAAGAAGGGGACCAGGATGGGGACACTACTACAAGATGAGATCAGGATGGGGACATTACTACAAAAGGAGGACCAGGATGGGGACATTACTATAAGAAGGGCATCAGGTTGGGAACAATACAACAAGATGGGGACCAGAATGCGGACATTACTACAAGAAGAATCCCAGGATGAGGACATTATTATAAGATGAGGACCAGGATGGGGATATTATTACAAGAAAGGAACCAGGATGTAGACATTACTACAAGATGAGACCAGGAAGGGGACATTAGTACAAGAAGAGCACCAGGATGATGACAATACACCAAGATGGGACAAGGATAGGGACATTAATACAAAAAGGTGACCACGATGGGAACATTACTACAAGAAGTGAACCAGAATGGGGAACATTATTACAAGATGGTGACCATTATTACAAAACAGGGGATCTTATTACAGGATGAGGGAAATTATTAAAGCATACTAGGGATGCTTAGTTTGAAAAAGAGAAGGCTGAGAGGAGACTTAATAGCGGACTACAAATATCTGCTAAGTAGTCACAGTGCAGAGGGAACTACCCTATTCTCATTAGCACAAGGAAGTACAAGAAGCAATGGGATGAAACCTAAAGGAAGGAGATTCAGATTAGACATTAGGAAAAGCTTTCTGACAGTGAGGGCAGTCATGGAGTGGAACAGGCTACCACGGGAGGTGGTGAGCTCTTCCTCAATAGAAATCTTTAAGCAGAAACTGGATAAACATATAGCATACAGGACATATTACAAGATTTTTATAAAATGGAGACCAGAGTGTGGGGCATTAATACAGTATAGGAAACATTAGTACAAGCTTAGGGACATTATTACAGGACGTGGTACATTAAAACAATAGGGGACACTAATACAGAAATGGGATATTATAGAATGGGGACCATTATTACAGGCTGAGGTGCATTAATACAGGATGAGGGGCATTATTACAGGGTAGGGGACCATTATTATAAGATGAGGACAATTATAGGACAAGGGACATACAGGATTGGGGACAATATTATAAGAAGGGACCAGAATTACTATATGGGGGCTAATTGTAAAACAATATTACTGTATGGCACCAATTGTGCAACAAAAAAAGTAAAACACTTTAACACTTTAAAAAAAAAATCAAAGTAAAAAATAACAAAAATGACCTGTATTATAATCCATATGATTAAATAATTTAAAAGAATAAAATAAATAATCAAAAGTTAAAAAACAATGGTATCACTGAAAGCATCATCTTGTCACACAAAGAACGCTGCCCATCATATTCTAGTTTTTTTCTATGTGCAGCCCATTTAGTCGGCTGAGTTTGAGACCCCGGATGTAAACCAAATTGGTTAAAAAATACCAAATGTAACAATTTTCCCAGTAAGTTCAAGCAGCAATGTCACGTTTCTGCAGAGGATAAATACACAAAATGTACTGAACAGAACAAACGTAATCAGGCAAAAGTTCAAGTCAACAAAAGGCAGAACCCTATGTAGTGTTTTAGGGAAGCTGAAGTTGTGTCACATTTCAATACGAGTCAGAATTGAATATTTGGTATTAGCTTTTTTTACATCATTGCAGTATGAAATAAAAACTCTCCTAGTTTTTATATCTTCCAAAACATAAGTTCTACAATGCTGTAAATTAATATACATATCTTTAAGGTTTGAATTATACACTACTGACAGAAAGTTAAGGATATTTATATGCCTTTCGGGTGAAATTTCAGAATGATCCTAAAATGCCCTCTAACTAGTGATGGGCGCATAGTAACTATTCGAGTTCAGATTATTCGTAAAAAAAATGCCAAAGTACTATTCTGGTATTCAGCATGAATAACAGACCTAATGCAAGTCACTGGGGAACCCGAGCATTATATTTGTTGTGATGAATGCTGGAATAGTACTCAGTATTCGGTAAGCATTATCCAAATACGAATAATTACTATTCACCCATAACTAGCTCTAACCTGTTTAGGTGAACGTAATGTGACCTTCTCTACACTTTTGGATGCACGTGTCCATCTGTTCAATGTTTCAGCACTTTTTGCACAACTTGCTGTTTTCTAACAGGGAGCTAATGGCAAAATTCACAACAGGAACAGTCCTCCTCATCATGCTGTTCATATTTTGACATGATGAGACCAAGAAGACACATAACAATTGATCAACTGTACCTCACCACTGCGAGGCTTCAAGCAGGATGTTCTCAGACACAAATGGCCACTGAGCTTAGTGTCATAGAGTGTCATCAACAGGTTGCAACAGAGATACCGGGAGACTGGAAGAGTCATAGCAAGGGATAGAAGTAGTCGTCCTTTGGCCACATCCCACAATGATGACCGCTTCATTGTGAACAACGCCCTTCAGAACCGGAGGACGAATGTCACACAACTCCAGGCACAATTAAAGGGAACCTGTCACCAGATTTGGGCCCTATAAGCTGCGGCCACCACCAGTGGACTCTTTTATACAGCATTCTAATATGCTGTATATAAGAGCCCAGGCCGCTGTGTAGAACATAAAAAAACACTTTATAATTCTCACCTAGGGGGTCGGTGTGGTGCAAACTGGTCAGATGGGTGGTGCTGTTCTACGGGACCGGCGTCTCCTCTTTTGGCCATCTTACTCCTCCTTCTTCTGAAGCATCCTACGTCATGCACAGGCACCGGCATTGAGGTCCTGCGCAGGCACACTACAAAACTTTGATCTGCCCTGAGGTGAGTATTATAAAGTTTTTTTAATGTTCTACACAGCGGCCTGGGCTCTTATATACAGCATGTTAGAATGCTGTATATAAGAGTCCACTGGTGTGGCGGCAGCTTATAGGGCATAGGGCCCAAATCTGGTGACAGGTTCCCTTTAAGGGAGGTGAGACCCACTTAAGTGTCATCAGAACATGTACAATGTTCTTCTCAGTGCACAATGACAGTGCGCTCTCTCGTCGGCTCTGATTAGAAGCGATGAGTTAGGGTACCTTCACACTTTAGCGATGCAGCAGCGATCCGACCAGCGATCTGACCTGGTCAGGATCGCTGCTGCATCGCTACATGGTCGCTGGTGAGCTGTCAAACAGGCAGATCTCACCAGTGACCAGCCCCCAGCCAGCAGCGATGTGCAAGCGACGCTGCGCTTGCACGGAGCCGGCGTCTGGAAGCTGAGGACACTGGTAACTAAGGTAAACATCGGGTATGGTTACCCGATGTTTACATTAGTTACCAGCGCACTCTCCTAGCTACAGTACACATCGGGTTAATTAACCCGATGTGTAATGCAGCTACATGTGCAGAGAGCAGGGAGCCGCGCACACTGCTTAGCGCTGGCTCCTTGCTCTCCTAGCTACAGTACACATCGGGTTAATTAACCCGATGTGTAATGCAGCTACATGTGCAGAAAGCCGGAGCCGGCAGCACAGGCAGCGTGAGAGCAGCGGAGGCTGGTAACTAAGGTAAATATCGGGAAACCACCTTGGTTACCCGATGTTTATCTTGGTTACAGCTTACCGCAGCTGCCAGATGCCGGCTCCTGCTCCCTGCTCGCTTCATTTCGTCGCTCTCTCGCTGTCATACACAGCGATGTGTGTGTCACAGTGGGAGAGCGCCTTTGAAGAAAACGAACCAGGGCTGTGTGTAACGAGCAGCGATCTCGCAGCAGGGGCCAGATCGCTGCTCAGTGTCACACACAGCGAGATCGCTAATGAGGTCACTGCTGCGTCACAAAAAACGTGACTCAGCAGCGATCTCGGCAGCGAGCTCGCTGTGTGTGAAGCACCCCTAAGGCACAAAAGCACATGGTCAGTACACATTGTAAGCACCAAGAAACCATCCCCACCCCGAATGCAATGAATGAACAGGTTACTTTTAAATGCTTCACGGTTTCCAAACTCTGAAACGGTTAAATAATTAATAAAGGACTGAACATGTGCACTGTGTCATTTTTGATTGTTGTGCCTATGTTCATTTTTGGTAGCAGGTTTGGGGTGCTATGCACATACCCTAAGAGTGTTTCAAAGAATTATTTTGTTGTTTTGCCTCCTAAAGCAATTTTGAATAGTTTTTAAGCGTTTATGTACAGTTTATTCTTAAAGCATTTTTTGTAGCCTTTTGATTGCACACTGCCTGTTTTCCATCAGGAGACACTTCAAAAAAGTGACACGAATTTTCTTTTCCCTTCCAGGAGTTTTCCTGTTTTTCTTAACGTGGAAGAAAAAGACTCAAAAGACTGAACATAAGACCAGCAAAGAAGTTTTACAATAAAAAAATTAAATTAAATTCAATTGGGAATTAATTCAAGTATATTTTGAGCAATTTTCAAGTGTTTTTTGGACTTAACCCACTAAAAAAAAGACTCCTCAAAAACTCCATGTGAACATACCCTTATTTTTCATTCTGTTCCAAGCGCAATATTTATTGTTATTAATATTTAAAAAGATGAAAACAAATGTCATTGAGAAATATTGGCTTTTATCGATAAACGTTTCACGGAATATTCAATACCATTAAGATATCTTCCTTCCTTGTCTTTTACTGGAATAAAACAATAGAAAGTAGCTGTCTGATTTCCCATGAGACTTTGGCTGAATCCTTCTCTTATCTGCAGACCCATTACTAGAACATCTGTAGACATTTTTTAATAATGTTAAGATAAGCCTGTGTACTGTAGCAGAATAGTCCTGGACTATATCTTTATATGCAAAATGAAGATCTCCATTCAAAATATTTATTTGCTTTTACATTTTTAACATCAGTCTTTAGATGAATAATATTTTCCTTTAACAACCGTTTTGGGTGGTCTTTACACTGTGAGGCCAAATATTTCCCCGATGACCATAAAAGCAGATAATATAATATCACCAACAACAGCTGATACAAGAAAGTCAAAATTCCAAAAACCAACACATGGGAAACTATACAGATAGTACAAGAAATGGAATGTAAGTAAAATCCGATTACTGAAATTGTGGAACCAAAAAATGAATATAGAAGATTTTGAGATTTTGCGGAACGTTTTTGGGAAGGACCCAAAGTCCCAAAGACACATTTTACACTAATATAACAGAGAAGAAGATGACTCGAACTCTACACCTATTGGATGTAGGAATCCTAAAAGTCAGTATTGACCCTTTAATGAGCCTAGTCCCTTGACTAAGAATAAGAAGCCAGACCAAACACTCCATTGGCAGACACATTTTGGGGTGTTTTCCCTCCATCAGTAATTTGACTATGTGAGTTTCCTCTGACATGGTTTCTATGGGTGAATTTTTCTCCTTGTAGAGAGTGCCAAGTCAGCATGAAGAGACTGATAGGCCATGCAATGCTCCTCTGGAAATTTAAATATGTAAATAGCCTCTTTAGTAAGAAAGAGGACTAGAACTGAGCTCCTCCTATAAGAAGTAGCAAAGTCAATATTGACCCTTTAATGAGCCTAATCTCATGACTAAGAATAAAGCTGGGTTTACACACTGCAACATCTCAAACGACATCGCTGTAACGTCACCGGTTTTGTGACGCAATAGCGATGTTGTTTGCGATGTTGCAGTGTGTGAATCCTATCAGCGACCCGGCCCCTGCTGTGAAGTTGTAATCGTTACAAATCGTTCAGGACCATTCCTAGGTCCTTTGTTTCCCGCTGTGCAGCATGAAGTTTCAGTGTGTGAAGCCTTTTCAGCGACTTTGTTAGCAACTTCCCTTTCATAAGGCTGATTATCAACGTCCCCAACAACCAGCTAGGTCGCTCTGCAGGTCCGGATCGCTGTTGAGTTGTTGGCCAGGTTTGCCTGTTTGAACGCTCACCAGAGACTTAGCAGAGACTTAGGGAGGTCGCTATTGCGTCACCAAACCGGTGACGTTACAGCGATGTCCTTTGCGATGTTGCAGCGTGTAAACCCAGCTTAAGAAGCCAAACCAGATACCTCATTGGCAGACACGTTTTGGGCTGTTTTTCGACTATGACTATGTGAGTGTCCTCTGACATGGTTTCCATGGGGGAATATTTCTCCTTGGGTATTTAAGACTTCCTATTCCCCATGGCCAATGCTTGTTCAACGCGTCCCTGTAGCTTGTCTCTTGTACCAGTTGTTCAGGTCCCTCTAAGCCTGTGCTTGGTGTAACTCTGTCTCTGCTTGCAGATCCTGAGTCCCGTCTGAGCACACACTCCAGCCTGATCCCTGTAACCTGCACCAGCCTTCAGTTCTGGACTTCACCCTGATCCTGTTAACCTGCACCACTCTCCGCTTCTGGACTTCAGCCTCATCCCTGTGACCTGCACCAGTTTTCGGTTCTGGACTTCTGCCTGATCCCGTTAACCTGTACCTGGTTCAGATCGGATCCTGAATCTATAAGACTTTATCCTGTGAATCCTGCTGATCCCGGCTTCCATGCATCTAGGCCCTCTGGGGTTACACCTAACAGTCCCTGTATAGGGGTTTGCTCGAGGCAACGCCACAGGGGAGTCCAGTGCACGGTCCCGTGGGTCCACTCCCACGACTATAATTACAGTATAGAGTGCCAAGCTGGCATAAAAAGACTTATAAGCCATGCAATGTAACTCTGGAAATATAAATATGTAAATAGACTCTTCAGAGAGAAAGAGTACTAGAACTGTAGCTCCTCCTATTAGAAGTAGCAAAGTCAATTTTGACTCTTTAATAAGCATTAGCACATTGCTTAAGATAAGAAGCCAAGCCAGATCCTTCATTTGCAGACACATGTTTTGGGGTGTTTGCCCCTTATCAGTGCAAAGCAGGACATCTGATTTGGCCAGTTGAGAGGCTTCTGACAAGGAATCTAAGGGGGAATGTTTCCATACTAAGGCATATCCCATGCAAGGTGAAGAGTATGAGAGTACAACAGAATATTATTATTATTATTATTATTACCTGCCTCTTCATTTCGGAGGGCCATCATTCATTTTAATGCTGAGTTGTAATTCTTATTATGGACAAACTGTTGCACTCCAGGTTTCCCAAATGTTTACACTCTAAACTACTGTGTAGTGACCTGCAAACCTTTGACCTTCATGTTACCTGTGACCTAGATAAAGAGTACAACTATTCCTGGAGAGATAAAGCCCTGTTTGCTCACCGCGTGTCATTAGACATTCATCTTCTGGAGTAGAGTCAGACTGTCTGTGTATTTGTGACCTCCCCGTTACACTATGTTATGCTCATTGAACAATCACATGAGGATATAATATTTCAACGGTCAGAAAAAAACATTGGTAAAAATACATTCATCAGGTAAATAAGAAATAAAGAAACTCTACCGGGCTATATTTCTCCATGCATGGCAGCTTAGGATTGGCTCGGCCTGACTGAACATGTAGGATTAATGTACTGGGAGAAGAAAGTTATTCACTGCCAGACACATAGTGACTTATCTTCAGGGAGGACACTACAGTAGTTCAATCCTTTTTTCGTGAGGCCCTTCCCCCAACCCCTGTAATTTAGCGACGTCGATGGAGACACTGAACAATCTCTCCTTTAAGGGGGCGGTTCGTTCGGCGTCACAGCGATGTCACTAAGCGGCCGCCCAATAGCAGAGGAGGGGCGGAAAAGAGCGGCCGGAACATGCTGCCCACCTCCTTCCTTCCTCATTGCCGGTGGACGCAGGTAAGGAGATGTTCGTCGTTCCTGTGGTGTCACACATAGCGATGTGTGATGCCGCAGGAACGACGAACAACCAGCGGCATGCACCACCAACGATATTATAAAAAGGAGCGACGTGTCAACGATCAACGATTTTTGAAGTTTTTTTGCGATCGTTGATCGTCGCTCCTTTTAGTCACACACAACGATATCGCTAACGGCGCTGGATGTGCGTCACGAACACCGTGACCCCGATGATATATCGTTAGCAATATTGTTGTGTGTAAAGTACCCTTAAGAATTGATCCCTCAGCAATCACACATCAGATGTGTTGATAGGTGATGAAAAGCGTTCATGGCACCAATCCTTTAAATGGAATATGTCAGCAGGTTGTTCGCTATTGAATATGAGATCAGCATAATGTATCTGTAGAAACCCTGATTTCGGCAATGTATCACTTACTGGAGTGCTTGGTGCAGTTATGATAAAATCACTGTTTTCTCTGCTGTAGATATAGCAGTACTCAGACCCTCGAGTCCTGTATAACCCCACCACTCCCCTGATTGGTAGCTTCCTATGTACACTGTACATGGTTAGTAAGCTGCCAATCAGTGGGGCGGTGATACACAGATTAGCCTGGCCCAGGACACTTAAGGGTACTTTACACGCTACGACATCGCTAGCGATCTCATTAGCGATGTGAAATTCTAAATCGCAAGTGCGATCTTTCGAGATCGCACATGCGTAAAATGACCTATGTGCGATCTCGAAAGATCGCACTTGCGATCTAGAATTTCACATCGCTAATGAGATCGCTAGCGATGTTGCAGCGTGTAAAGTATCCTTTAGTCCCGCAGTGATAATTTCCTGCTGATAAAACAGTGATTTCATTCAAACTACAGAATGATGATGAAGCAAGGAACACATTGTTAGAATCAGACTCTCTGTCCCAACATTATGCTGCCCCCTGGTTAAACAGCAAAAACCTGCTGACAGATTCCGTTTAAGAAAACTTTATGTTCCTAAACGGGTTGTCTAGGACCAGGACAAGCATAAAAATAATAAGTATGTGTCACGATCCAAATAAAACCTCACATGAGTTCATGCAAGGGGAATAACCTGGCAGATAGCTGTGCATTGGTGAACACTTGATTGTGACAGCTTAATTTCTTAACACACATTTGTCCCTTTCTTCTTTGTATGCAATGGTTTAAATAAATTGCCCAATTGGCCATGAAATAGTTAAGACTGCAGACTGAATGAAATGCTCATAAAAAATGCATGGCTTTCCAAGCTTCTCAGTTTGCTCCAAGCAAACATCAGAATGACAACTATAATATATTGGAACATGACAAGATCTTAATGAACCTGCTGCCTGTTCACCTTAGTGTTACAAGATGTATGTCTGAATCACCTGCGTAGCCACAAGGTATTGTATATTCTGCGGAAAGGTTTCATACCAGAAAGATGCGCTGGCAATTCATTTCACATCAATGCAGCCTGGTTATAAAAATTGGGAAATAACTGGAAGGAGACACTAATGTCTATTCTCCACAACAGAGATCATGTACGTCCCAAGAGCCAGACTTCTCATGTTGTATCTTCAGGAGCACACCGTTCCCAGGCTCCCAACATCGTGGTTGCTTTCTAATTGATTGACAGATCAGACCAATAGCATTGTCACGCTGCTGACCTGAAGTGTTTGCTGCTGATCCTGATATATCCGGCAATTTTCTCTCTTCCGCATAGGAATCGCAATAAAGGCTGAAACCGGCTGGGATATGGCGCTAACAGGGCGCTGTAGTGGTACTGGTCTCAGGGCATTGCTTACAGGGGCAATAGGAAGGAGCTTGTAAGCGCAGTACATGCAATTTTTATAATGTAAAAGGTTATTCTCATGTTAAAAGATAGGTAGAAAGTTGTTGATCGCGGGTTCTGACTGGTGGGAACTACAGCAATCCCAAAAGCAAGGCTCTGGAACTGGGAGAATGTGGTTCTGCAGCGTATTCTTAAGTGGAGTTGAGGTGCACATCATCAACCTCCGATCCATTCATTGTTTATGGGAGTGGTGAAGAAAGCCAAGCACTTTACCTGTCTTTCTCCAACAGTCCCATTGACAATGAATGGAGTAACGTCACGGACTTTCCTCTGTGGCGGAGTTTTGTGACATGTTTTTGGTCAGAGTCTCCCTTTGTCTTGTGGGACTCTGCAGATTAAATGTATTCCCTTTCCTTTGGGGAGGAGAGGGTTACTGCCAGGTTTACTTTCAGCAGCTCTTGACTCTTGGTCAGGTGATTCTGGTTTGGACCTTGCCTAAGTTCTATATATACCCTCAACTTCCACCAGAGGTGGCTGGTTATATTCTATTATTAGGAAGCTTGGCCAGGAGGTGGAAGGAGCTGTTATTTACTCTCTCAGTTGTTCTGTGTTGTCTCCCCCCCCCCCCTCGTGCATGTTTTATGGCTCTTTTGTGTGTGGTTGCCATGTGTACGAGTAGGTTTTGTTGTTGTTACCCCTATCTGTCCATGTTTGTTGATGGAGGTAGTCTTCTGTTCTTGCCCATTCCCCCTGGGTGGTGGGTTGTGCAGGGGGGGTTCATAACATCAGGGTCAAGGACAGGAGATAGGGCCTAGGTTGGAGGCCCAGACCTCCCTACTATTATGGGTACCTCCGGATGTTAGGGAGAGCTCAGGGGCCCCAGCTTTAGGGCCAGTATAGGCTTCCCTGGGTTCACCAAAGTATACCCCTGAGAAGTAGAGGCCTAACATGTGCTTCTCCACTACATTCAGGATGGGGCGGAGCCATTCAGGATGGAGCTAATGAGACCCATCTTCAGGGTTCCAGAGCCCAATCTTGGGATCAATTGGGGTCCTAGTGGTTACATCCCCAGCAATCTGTGCTTTATCCCCTCTTTGGAGTGGTGCTGTTGATTCACCAGAAATAACACCTTTCAGAATGTGGCCACTCACAGGTCTATCACCTGGTGAAAGCTTATCTTCTCAGGAAAACCTATGACCAGCTAGGCTAAAGGATAATGTAGTATTACATTCACATAAATGGCTATGCATGTATTATTAAGACGTCTCACATTCATCAGGATGGAAGTCGCCGCTCAGAGTGATTCTACATCCTGGCTAATAAAGAAGGAGCTTGAGCAGGGAACCCCTCCATTATGTCATCATGCCTTAATAGAGCGTATGGACAGTGGTTATCTTCATGAGATAAGACCTGTCAAGGCAAAATATGCCGACAACAGAACAAGTAGACAACTGACTATGATCCTCGTTGCATTGTTTCTGCTGTCTGTTTTGCATACATGGCTTTGTGCTTTGCACCAGCAACTGCAGTGATTTTTGCTTCAGCCACATGAAGAATGGAATAACATTATTGTCTACTTTTAAAGCAAAACTTCACCTATGCAGTCCACTGAAAAATTAAAGTAAAAAAACAGCATAAACAGGAATTCCTCCATATCATACCATTATCAGAACTATTAATGTTAATGTCATGATGGTAACATAGTAACTGGGAGTTGGGGCTCCTAAACTGGTCCTCAGGCTAGGGAGCCCTATCTGTCCCTTATCCTAGAGGTACTTCTGAAGGTGAAGAGGTCTGGACCACCAGCGTAACCCTGACTCCTGATTAGCCCTAGGTCTAATACCTCCTCACCCCAAACTAGGAGTGGGCTGGGACTGGAGTGGTATATCCCAGACAGATAGGGGGAAACCCAAATACAAACTCACAGCAATGACTCACCGAAGTATAGACAAAACGTGCTCAGGAGGAAATAAAGAAAGGAAAGGAAATAATCAAACAACAAGAGTATTTCCACCACACACAAGAGTAGCATAGAACAGTTCACCAGAACCTGAATCACCATGCGCATAGACTGGAATTGCATAAAGCTGTTATCGGCACAGAAGAGAAGATTCCACCATCTTTTAAAAGGCGGAGGCGGCCGCGATAGGTCTCCAGAAATCAGCAATTCACAGGTCAGCAGAAATTAACTCTTGCTAGACTTATCACTAGTAAGTACACAACAGGTTTATGCCTGGCTCTAACTAAGCAACTCTAAAGCACCAGGTGGGGCGTCAGACCCTGCAGTGTGAACAGGGTCAGAAGGCACCATGACACCTGCTGAGTTTAGAGCTGAACGCCTCATGAGTGACATTTAGCTACTGGAGTTTTCAGAGATTATAGGGCCCCTGGGAATTCCATGATTCCCGCAGATTTTTTTTATTTACAGTTTGTCATAGTCTCCAAAGACCAGCATTCAGGTTTTGGCTCCATTATGACGACTATACCGTATATGCTTGGAAGTGGTGAGTTTTCTACTGTAGTATCACCTTGGCACTACATATAAAGACATCAAAAAAGAGCTTTCTGCAAAACTACTACAGGTAAGAACCTAATGCAAACATTTAAAGGGGCTTTGCAAAATCAGTAAATAAATGCTTTCATAGAAACAGCTTCAATTTGTTGACCATGGGGCTGTGGCTGACAATCTTTGCCATATTCAGGAATTCTCCAGGCATACCATATTGATGATCTGTTCTTTCCATCGGTCATCAATATCAGATTGGTGGGTATCCCAGACTGATCAGTTATTATTAGCCCCAATGGTGGCCAGATGTGAACATTTTTGCCAAGAACTGAAAATCAGCTCCTATTCCCGGAAACTACCCCTACACATGGTCACAAAATCTGGCACATTGCCTGGACAAAACTTGGTAAAGAAATTGCACTGCACTTTACAATCTTTCTTTAGGCAACTTTGCATTAAATATCCCAAGATCTAGCCCATATAATATAATATGGTCTTGGCAAGTGCCATAGAATATTACATTAAGCCTGCTTTACACACTTCAATAAATCTTTCAATCCGTCGTCGGGGTCAAGTTGTAAGTGACGCACATCCGGCATCGTTCGTGATATATTTGTGTGTGAAACCTACATGCGATCGATATTGAACGAAAATACGGTGATCGCATACATGTCGTTTATTCCTCATACATTGGACGTTTAGTAGTACGAAACTAGTCAATTGTAACGTGTGACATCCCTCATACGATTTTGGTGTCTGAGGCTATGTGCGCAGGTGTGCGCTCTGCACCGCAGCTTAAAAAAGGTCTGCTTCAGAGCGCAGCTGAAAAGCTGCGTTCTGAAGCGCCTCACAATGTCTGTCATTCACTAATCTCTGTCAGTCCGTCACTATCTCTGTCTCTCACTCTCTGTCCATGTCAGTCTATCCCCCTCTCTCATATACTCACCGATCCCCGATCCCCGGCGCTGCACGGCATTCACACTGCTCCGGCGGCTTTTACTGTTTTGAAAAAGCCGGCCGCCCATTAAACAATCTCGTATTCCCTGCTTTCCCCGCCCACCGGCGCCTATGATTGGTTACAGTGAGACACGCCCACACGCTGAGTGACAGGTGTCACACTGCACCCAATCACAGCAGCCGGTGGGCGTGTCTATACTGTGTAGTGAAATAAATAATTAAATAATTAAAAAAAACGGCGTGCGGTCCCCCCCAATTTTAATACCAGCCAGATAAAGCCATACGGCTGAAGGCTGGTATTCTCAGGATGGGGAGCTCCACGTTATGGGGAGCCCCCCACCCTAACAATATCAGCCAACAGCCGCCCAGAATTGCCGCATACATTATATGCGGCAGTTCTGGGACTGTACCCGGCTCTTCCCGATTTGCCCTGGTGCCGTTGGCAAATCGGGGTAATAAGGAGTTATTGGCAGCCCATAGCTGCCAATAAGTCCTAGATTAATCATGTCAGGCGTCTATGAGACACCTTCCATGATTAATCTGTAAATGACAGTAAATAAACACACACGGCCGAAAAAATCCTTTATTGGAAATAAAAAACACACACACATTCCCTGGTTCACCACTTTAATCAGCCCCAAAAAGCCCTCCTTGTCCGGCGTAATCCAGGATGATGCAGCGTCGCATCCAGCGCTGCTGCATGGAGGTGACCGGAGCTGCAGCACACACAGCCGCTCCGGTCACCTCCACGCAGCTAATGAAGACTGCCGCGCGATCAGCTGACCTGTCACTGAGGTTACCCGCTGTCATTGGATCCAGTGACAGCGGGTAACCTCAGTGACAGCTCAGCTGATCGCGCGGCTGTCTTCATTACCTGCGTGGAGGTGACCGGAGCGGCTGTGTGTGCTGCAGCTCCGGTCACCTCCATGCAGCAGCGCTGGATGCGACGCTGCATCATCCTGGATTACGCCGGACAAGGAGGGCTTTTTGGGGCTGATTAAAGTGGTGAACCAGGGAATGTGTGTGTGTTTTTTATTTCCAATAAAGGATTTTTTCGGCCGTGTGTGTTTATTTACTGTCATTTACAGATTAATCATGGAAGGTGTCTCATAGACGCCTGACATGATTAATCTAGGACTTATTGGCAGCTATGGGCTGCCAATAACTCCTTATTACCCCGATTTGCCAACGGCACCAGGGCAAATCGGGAAGAGCCGGGTACAGTCCCAGAACTGCCGCATATAATGTATGCGGCAATTCTGGGCGGCTGTTGGCTGATATTGTTAGGGTGGGGGGCTCCCCATAACGTGGAGCTCCCCATCCTGAGAATACCAGCCTTCAGCCGTATGGCTTTATCTGGCTGGTATTAAAATTGGGGGGGACCGCACGCCGTTTTTTTTAATTATTTAATTATTTATTTCACTACACAGTATAGACACGCCCACCGGCTGCTGTGATTGGGTGCAGTGTGACACCTGTCACTCAGCGTGGGGGCGTGTCTCACTGTAACCAATCATAGGCGCCGGTGGGCGGGGAAAGCAGGGAATACGAGATTGTTTAATGGGCGGCCGGCTTTTTCAAAACAGTAAAAGCCGCCGGAGCAGTGTGAATGCCGTGCAGCGCCGGGGATCGGGGATTGGTGAGTATATGAGAGAGGGCTGCTCAATTCACTTACTCAGGAGATTAGCGGTCACCGGTGAGTCTTCACTGGTGACCGCTAATCAGGGCGCGACACAGACAGAGCCGCAGCATGACAATGAAGTCGGGTGAAGTTCACCCGAGTTCATTCTGACAGTGCGGCTCTGTCTGTGCCTGCTGTCATCTGCCATTCAGCTCTGCTACATGGCTGTCTGTGTCTGCTGTCAGTGGCCATGTAGCAGAGCTGAATGGCAGATGACATAGTAAAAACGCATCCCTACACATTACACACGCTTGTCAAGACAATAAATAAAAAAAAAAGGGTGCCCAATGCATACGTCACAGAACACATGATCTAAAGGATCGCACACAAAATTGATCAATTTAACATAGACTACTAACGCACGTGTGACAGCAAATGAACGACCAATGTGCAATCTCATTAGATCGCATATGCGACCTGGGCGTGTCACATCGCATACGAGATCGCACACCTAATTGTAAGGTGTAAAGCAGGCTTAAGTTCTTGGGAGTAAAAGAGTTAAATGACAAATTCTCTTTATACACCCGTATACACAATACACGTTTCCTCATGGGGATTCATATATAATCTTATTTCACTAAGTTTTAAAGCCATTGCAGACTATTTTAAGCTTGTAAAAGTTTGGGGTCAGGCAGGAAAGGCAGACGAAATAACTCTCATTAGTGTGACAGCCTCCAGTAGCCGGCACAATGTAACAACAGTAATCTCTTGTCCCTGAGGCTACAGTCTGTTTTTCCAGTAGCAAATTAGGTTCATTAACAGGGGGTGGAAGAGGACTAGTCTTATCTTCTGAGGATGCCGGAGTCCATGGACTTTGCTACGCTGACGTCTCCAGGGCATTCCCATATCTAAATAGTAGAAATAACATGTCTGCTCTTAAACACAGGAAGTCTGTATCCTGGACAATGTGATTCATCAATGATTTTTACGTATGGAAAAATACAAAAAATAAATTGCACGGTTCCTCATATTCATTGCAATGTTAACAGAGGACCAGTCACTTACTAAAAAATAAAATTGAGTTGAAAAATGTGTAAAGATTAGAGTTGAGCGGATTGTCAATAATTCGGGTCCGGCGGATCTGTCGCGGGTTGATAAAGAAGTCCGGATCCGATCAGGAATCCAGACCCATGTATGTCAATGGGGAGCGGATCCGGGACACGAAAGAGAGAGAGAGAGAGAGAAAGAAGAGAGAGAGAGAAGAGAGAGAGAAGAGAGAGAGAGAGAGAGAGAGAGAAGAGAGAGAGAGAAGAGAGAGAGAAGAGAGAGAGAGAAGAGAGAGAGAAGAGAGAAGAGAGGGAGAAGAGAGAGAGAAGAGAGAGAGAAGAAAGAGAAGAGAGAGAGAAGAGAGAGAGAGAAGAGAGAGAAGAGAGAGAGAGAAGAGAGAGAGAAGAGAGAGAAGAGAGAGAGAGGAGAGAGTGAGAGGAGAGAGAGAAGAGAGAGAAGAGAGAGCGAGAAGAGAGAGAGAGAAGAGAGAGAGAGGAGAGAGAGAGAAAAAAAGAAACCGAATACGGATCGTGCAGCCGGATTCCTGGGTCCAAGTCGGACCCGGATCGGACGCTGAAACCGCGCGGAACCGGACTTTTACAGTTCGGGTCCGCTCAACACTAGTAAAGATCACAGAGCTTTCCTGATTCTGCTGCTTTTTTCCATTTTTCAGTGCACTGCTCCATTGCAGAGATGTGCATATTTGTTAAATTAAGAGTGCACTATGTGAAATCTCTGCTTGCAGGCCAACGGTTTCACCAGAGTCCTCTCTGGGGTGTGTGCTTTCACCGCTCCCTCCCAGACACTGCCAATCACAACTCGGCCTCCGATCTAGCAGTCTTAGACACTGCAGAGCTGTGATTTGCACCATTTTGGAAGGAGGGGAGAAAGTCCACACCTGTCATGGTCGTCTCCCTGTGTTTGGAGACTAGTGACAGCTTTAGGACTGGAGCCTCTCATCACCATCTGGGATGCTTCATTTAAATGTTGTTTCATTTCTCTTGGTGCTGAAACAGTTAATGTCAGTTTTGCCACTAGCAGCTTTCCAGCAGTGCAGATCAGCTGTATCTGCTTTGTAGCCACACCCCACTGTGTTTTAGTAGCTAGGTTTCCCAGCAACCTTTGCTGATTATACAAAACCATTTCTATTCTGGCCGCCTTGGTGGAAGGAGCTGATATGGATTCTCCCGAAGTCATATCCTCTCCATTCTAGTTGTTTTTCCTCTGTTTGTCTCACCTACCCTCTTGTTGTATTAGCGGTGAGTCAAGTGTACCTTACCATCACACTCAATAGGCCGGACAATAGTAGGGATTTTTCAAGGCTTCAGGTATGCCTGCTTGGTGACAGGTGAGGAATCTGTATAGGGTCTGACTAGGAGTGCAAGGTACAGCACCAGGTAAGGACAGGAAGTGTCCATCTACCCTCTCACTAGTACCAGGGCCCACTAGTGTTATTGTACTGCCAGTGTCCCCACTTGTTTGTGGTGCTGTTGATGTGTGTTTTTGTTGTGTGTGAGACATCTGTTGATCTTAACGTGCCCGCCACGTGTAAAGTGTGACAGCACCCCCAGAAAAAAAAATGCCCAGTCAGATTTCAAGTCAAAATTTCACATACAGCTCTTCAAAATCAACAAATGTGAATAGATCTGCAGCGCAAAACAAAAAAAAGCAGCAAAATAGTTTTTTTTGAGCAAGTGACAGACAGCACAAGGACTGCATACTGACACTATCCATGTGTTGACCCATAAACTTGTATTTGTACTATTCATATCTGCATAAAAATCATGGACACATTTCCATTTTTGATCACAGTTACAGTTCGCAAAAAAACCCACGTGAACAGCTTATAATGGGGACGTGGTCTATCTGTGAAAACCATAAATGAGACACGTAAGTGAAAAACAGACATGTGAATGAGATCTTGGATGGTCAAAAGTGAAATAGGGACATGACTCCCATTATTGTCATTTCAATAATTCCATACACTTTCTATATCTCCACTGGTAGCAGCGCTAAATATTATTGTGCTCATATGCCAGGGTAATTCAGTATTACTGGAACTATTACCAGGGTCAACACCATCGCACTGGCAGTTAACACCAGGGGAAAAGCCATATAACTCAGTCATATTTTTAATAGAATCTTTCCCTATTAATACTCAGTGTGAATCAGCAACACCTGTCATACTCTAAAGAAGCTGACAAGGTACAAACGGTTTACATCTTTACCCTAAACAGTATACACGACATATAGAGTACTGTGCAAAAGTTGTGTGCACATATAAAAAAATGCTAAGAAGTAAGAATGCCTTCAAAATTAGAAGAAGTATTAATAATTATTTTTTATCAATGAACAAAACGCAAAGTGAATGAGCAAAAAATAAATCTGTGACCACCATTTGCCTTCAAAACGAGATCAATTCTTCTAGGTACAATTTAACACAGGTTTTCAATGAAGTTGGCAGAGGGGTTGTTCCAAACATCTTGGAGAACTAACCACTGATCTTCTGATGATGTAGAATTCCCTAAATCCAGTGTCTCTTGAATCAAGAGTCTTGATGTAATCCCCTACAGTCTTAATGATATCGAGATTAGGCTTCTATGGAGCCATATCATAACATCCAAGACTCGTTATTGACACTGAAGACTCTTGACTTTTAAGGACACTGCCTGTATACTTGGGACACCTTCCTGATGGTAGTGGATGATGGATAAATATCAGCCTTTATTTCTCAGCATTGAGGACACAAAGAAATTGAAAATGTTGAGGACAATAGATGCAGTGGTCAGCTAAGGACACTTTGCGGGGTGGGGGTGGGGAGGTTTTAAGCCATTTTTCTTATATTTTGGTATTTGCTGAGCTAAAATCATCAAAATGGTGCATGCGGTTCTATCTATTTTGCAAAACTAAGAATTGTGGGGTTTTTTTCCTTTTACTGTTTGTTTTTATTACTTTTATGTCAGTAGATTTTACTGACATACATAAAATCACTGTAGGCGGAGACTGCAGTACATTTGCAACAAATTTTGCAACTTTTTGAAAAATGGTAAATCAAGCAAAAACAACTGGAAACCCTAAACTGTGCCCAGATTGAGAACAAAAACAAACAAGAGCTGAACATATAAAATAGACTTCAAAAAGGGGGTGTATATGGAAAGATGAATTTGGTACAAATAAAAAAAGGAGCAAAACACCAAAAACCCAAGAAAAAACAAGTGTAACTGCAAAACTGAATTGCGGCCATAGTGTGTACTTCCCTTTGAAATTAAAAGATGTCCAGCAGTGCCATCAGCTCAGAATTGGCTTCAATCAGTCGGACATGGCTACTGTTTGGAAAAGTCTGGCTACAAGTCATCTTTATGGAAGGATTGCAGCTAGAAAGCATTGGAACACGGCAAAGTGACTTAACTATGTATGGAAATAATGCAACTCATGTCAGCAGGTGCTCTGGATTAGTAAGTCAAAATCATCTGAAATATTTGGTTGAATCAGAAGCTGGTATGTTTACTAGAGGGCTGGAGAATACACAATGAGCTTTAGTAGGCAACAATGAAGCATGGTGGAGATTCTTTGAAGCTTGGGGCTGCATCTCAGCAAATTGAGTAGAGGGTTTGGTCAGGATTAATTGTGCCCTCAATGCTAAGATTTATATGCAGATAACTATCCATCATGCAATACCATCAGAAAGCTCCAAATTTATTCTGCAGCGGACAATGACCCCAAAACATACAGTTAATGCCGTAAAGATTTATCTTCAGGGATAAAGAAGAACAAGGGAGTCCTGGAAGTGATAATAAGGCCTCCACTGAACCCTTTTCTCAACACCATTGAGTCTGTCTGGAATTTCATGGAGATACAGAAGGATTTATAGAAGTCTACATTCACAGAAGATCTGTGGTTAGTTCTCTAAAATGTTTGGAGCAACCTCCCTGCTGATTTGCATAAAAATCTGTGTACAAGCATACCTTGAAGAATTACCATATTTTTTGGATTATAAAACACACTTTTCCTCCCAAAAATTTGGGAGGAAAATGAGAGGTTCATCATATAATGGGAATGTAGCTTACAGGGGGGAGGTGGAGAGGGGTCACAGGAAATGCTGCGATCTGCGGGCAGTGTGCTGCGGGCTGGGCTGTGCTGAACTTGCAGCTGTGCTGCAGGCTGTGAGGCTGGAGCCGCCATTCTGACAATGTCGGTAGTGTGGGCTTCAAGTAATAGCGTCCAGAGTCAGCACGTGCGCAGATGGTGCTCTTGGCTCAAAATCTCACCTGTGCACGTGCCACCTCCAGTCCATTGATCTCCCTACAGCGGACTTAAGGAAAATGGTGCTGGAGGTGGTGCATGCGCAGATGACCTCTGCTTGTTATTAAGCCGAGAGCTCCGTGTGCGTGCCATATATTTGAAGTCCGTACCACCGACAGTTTCTGCATGCTCCTCTTGCCTCATAGTGCCTGCAACGAGCATCTGGGACACCTGCTGCACCACCCGCAGCATTGCCCTACTCCAGCACCGCCCCAACCTCCTGTGACCCCGCTTCACCACCATTTTGCTCACTCCAGTTAGACACCACCAGATTATAAGACAGACCGCATTTTTTGTCTCTAAATTTTGGGTGCATATTTTAATCTGGCGCGTCTTATAAAATGAAAAGTACGGTAATTATGTTTTTAAGGCTAAAGGTGGTCAAATCAAACTTTTATTTCATCTAGATTTTTGTCTTGTCTATTCACTTTGCATTTTGTTAAATGATAAAAATAAACTATTGATCTCCTATTTTTGATAGCATTCTTACTCTGCAGGTGTGCCGCCCCCGTGCCAGCAGCCGGCGCTGCTTGGATCCGGGCCTGCTGGGGTAGTGGCTCGAGGGTCTCCGGACCCGGGGGTCTCGCGGACACGCCAAATAAAATGGGGGGACGTAGATGTACGGGCTAGGCCGTATTAAGTTTGTGACGCCACCCACGGTGTGTGGTGAGCTGGGACACCATCACAGCTGTTATGGGCACCCGAGGGAGATGTAGTGGCAGCTGGATGTTAACCCCTCCGTGGGTAGGGATGGTTGCCCCGGGACCCAGTGTCTGGTGCAGGGTATAGCGACGGCAAGGAGATGCTTGATTACTCAGAGTCAATAAATCACAGGAGTCTCTGGTAAACCAAGGTGCTGGTGGCCGGCGCTGCGGCCGGTTGCATTCGGGTCCCCCACCCGGGCTGGTGTTCTCTATCCTTTTCCTCTGCACTGACTTTGTGTAAGGTGGACTTCCTAGTCTGGAACTCAGGAGTCCGCTCCCGGCTGGATGTTGCCTAAGGAGCCGTGCCCGCAGATGCTAGCCCGGGGGATATATGGGCCCCGGCGGTGACCTCCTATCCCTATCGGTGGGTTGTTGTCTTCTATGAGGGACTTTGGGTGGGACAGGACCTCTAGTCCTGGCCTCAATTGGTTAATTAACCAGGCCGCTGGTTGGCTTCAGGGTCCGAGTACCCCCTTTGTGCTCCGGTTTCCGGGTCGGTTCCCCGTGTCGGTACCGGCGGGTTACAACCCTGTCCGGGTCCACCTTGGTTCTGCCGAGCCGTCTTCCAGTCTCCTGCTGACGGAGACCACCGTCTGCCACCTAGCCAAAGGCACTAGGGCTCCTACCCTGGCACCGTTCAACTTGAACTTTTCTCTCCTGGAGCTACACTTAGCTCCAGCCCACACTCCTCTCCACTTGAACTACGAACTTGTCTGCTTGTTTTCCCGCCCCGGGCTGTCTAGACCCCTGGGTGGGCGTGTCCAACTGCCTGGTCATGCCCACTAGTGTATCTATCTTTCCCTAAGGGGGGGGTGACTAGGGTTTTAGGTTGGCTGTGTGTTTCCTAAGTGGGGGATGGTGTTGTGTAGGGGCCTATCTGTGACTACCTGGTTTTGCCAGGGCGTCACACAGGCTTTTTCTACACCTATCTAAAACGTTTGCACAGTTCTGTACATTTTTCCTAAATCTGATGTATTTCACGAGTTCCTTAGTACATAAGGGACTGTTTGAGCATAGTCGAAATAGACCTGCCAAAAACTTGTGTTATGGAAAGCTAAGCAAGGTGTCTGGCCATCTGTACCAGAGACACTCCCTAGCACTGCTAGTAAAACAAAAAGGTGCATTTCAATAGTTTAATTGCATTAACCGACAAGCAGGCATGTTAACACTTGAGAGCCGACGGAGATTACATTTCTAAGTGTGTACATTCTTGTGTCTTATTTTTAACGCCTACAGGATTTTATTTAGAAGAGGCTAACTTTATTTTTGTAAATGCTTTATTTAGAAGAGATAAAGTTTTCTGATCTACTATATAACTCAAAATCATCAGAAAAATTTATCAAAAAGTGTCCATCCACGACCCTTAGTTATATTAGAAATGGTTTCCAGTTGACTCCATTTAATAATATATATTCTCTAATAGGACATATGACAAAGTATTACTTATCGTGGACAATCCTTGTAATCATTTTTAGTGTAAGCATAATTATAATAATAATCATGTTTTCATGAATCAGAGAGGACCTAAAACTTGCCATAAGTATGTATTTATTTTTCACGTGGTGTAAAGTTTGATGTTCTACAGAATGTGAGGTTAAAAAGCTATCGTATTTTACCTTGTGCCTCTTCATTCCTGAGATTTGCTCTATTCCTTGTATGTCAATATTGTCTTGTTTGGCACGTGGGCGTGGTCCTCAGCTCTTCTCTATGGTTGTCCCTTTGAGAACCACACCCAAATGGATAAATAGAGTAGATTTCCATACAGGAAAGAGAGGGCTATAGCTCAGGAACAGAGAGTGGCTGGAACACAATGTACACAATGCCAGATTCAAGAGAACTGCAGCATTTACAAAGAAGAAAAACATACATTATCAACTGTAATGACAGAGGCTCAATACACTGCATCAAAATACCTCATGTAAGATCTTCTGGATGGGTGCCTTCAAAGCCAATGTGGCACAACAGAGTTAGGCTGAGGCCACACGGGGATTACTGCGTGTCCTTGCATGACATTCGGCTCACGCTCGCAGCACAGCAGGAGCCGAGTGTCATGCGAGGGTCATGCGACTGTGGTCCGATCATGCGATCAGACCACAGCTGCAGAGGAGGGGCAAGCACTGCGAAGGGGGGGTGGCGCTGCAGAGGGGAGGGTCAACGCTGCGAAGGGGAGGGCCGGTGCTGCAAAGGAAAGAGAGGGATTTATCTCCCTATCTCCTCCGTTGCCGGCTATTGCGATTCTCGCACTGCACTCACATTACACCAGTGTAATGCGAGTACAGTGTGATGTTTCTCTCGCCCCATAGACTTGAATGGGTGAGAGTGAAACAGGATCGCATTACACTCGCAGAATGCTGTGACTGTTTTCTTGGTCCGATTAGGGCTGAAAAAATAATTGCTCATGGGAGCTGCTCCATAGAGTAATATTGGTCCGAGGGAAATGCGATTTTTCATTGCATTCCACTTTCTCCGATTTTCTCGCTGCGTGCCCTAGGCCTAAAGACAAAATAAAGAACTTTCTTGGCGCATCCAATCCAACAGCGTTTTATAACAACTACATTTTATGAAAAAAAAAGTTAACAAACAGAAAACCCACAGCCTGGGGTGCATCTTACTCATGGGTCTTCTGTTTTTAACATGGTTAATTTTCATAAAAATTTTGCTTTTATAAGATGTTATTGGATTGGAAGTCCCGAAAAAAAATTTGTATTTTGTCTTTACCCTGTTTAATTATTAGTTTTATTACTTAGATGCAAGTCTGTAGATATGGTTTTGTTTTTTTTTTTGTTTTTTTTAAAGTAAAAAAATTTACTACACATATCGATAAACAAGTACACTCCAGCGCTGGAACGACTGGACCCAATAAGATGTATTATGTAATAAAACTTCATTTTTATTGCTCCATACAAATCACAAGATTGAAAGGGAAGGGATGCGTTTCGGCTTTGGCCTTAATCATGGTAATCATGATTAAGGCCTCAGATGAAACGCGTTGGTTCCCTTTCCTCATGTATTGATTTTCAATCTGTTTGACTATCCTGGGATTTTAATGAAGCAATAAAAGTTTTATTACATGAATATACATCCATTGGGTCCTGGCCTTCCAGTACTGGAGTGTACTTGTTTCATGAATTACCTACCCAGCCTAGGTGTCTGTGCTGCAGATCTGGGATCAGAGTCATGAATGAGAGCTGAGATTTGTTTTCTGTTCTGACACATATCGATAAGTACAAAACACATACAGCTAAAATGCTTACAATGAATAAGGGAACTCTATCTAACCCAGATAGAGGCATTTGAGTTAGGTTCCTGGTATATAGATATATATATAGCTTGCTGTTGGTTACTGGGCTCACATGCATTGGCCAATGGCTAAATATATCTTTTTTCAAATATTCCTATAGCAGTAATGCAATACCAGAGTTCACTTATTCATTGTTAGAATTTTATTGTGCAGCTGTATGTGTTTTGTAGTTGTATTGTGTTTTCAGCTACTCACACCTATTGGGTCAGTATTTTTTATGTATTTGTAGTACATATCGATATGTGCCATTTTTAAGTTGCAACAGATCATGGAAAACATCAAGTTTCCCCAGCTCTCTTCAGATCATTGCAATGAAAGGTAATATACAGTATGTCACACACTATGAAGAAAAAGACATGGATCGCACATCCCAAAAATACATTGATCTAAAAGCCGCAGTTCACATATGGGAGCCAGTGGGAGGTGAGTGCACAGCTCCTCTCACTGTGTGCTGGTGCTGTGTGGTGGCTGCTGTTGTGGTGGTGTGGTGCCGGTGGGGCGGCGCGGCCTGGAGCCTTGGGGGCTTTGCCTTGCAGCATGGGTGCTGTGAGGCACCAGGTCGCCCGCCCTGCTGGCGCTTTGTCGCTACGGCGGTGGTCGGTGCACGGTGCCACACAAAAAGGTCAGGTTAGGGACCCACTCAAGAGGTTTGCCGTGACGTGGCAGTGGGCTTAATACAATCTGATCAGAATGGTAACAAAAGAACCTCATGTTCTATTTAATATTTTGCCTAGCGGCTTTTAGATCAATGTATTTTTGGGATGTGCGATCCATGTCTTTTTCTTCATAGTGTGATATACAGTATGTGCTATTATAAATGTTTTATATAGCAGATTGTCCAGATGATTGCACAGCAGGGATCTGATCTAAGTCCAAAGTAACCCAATGGCCAATTCTCATTTCCATTGGAGAAAATAGCTTATACGGAGTTTTGTATCTATTAGTCAGGGGTGGCAGAGCACTGGAAGAGAAAACAGTAATGTAACTAAGCAGTTCTTACAATTGCAGGTTATAACAGTACACTATATTTGTACAATGCGCAATATACCATGCAGAGGTCATAATAACAAGAAATCCATGGGCTTGAGGGAGCACGAGGTTCTCCTAGGTTCCCTTATTATTTATGTTGGCATGTGATGTTATACCGTACATGCTGCCCAATTAGAGCACAACCAGCCAAGGATCCCCAGTGCATTTCCCTATTTCGAATGATTTGGTTCTCCATTGTCTCCAATTATTTGTAAGAAAAATGAAAACTCGAGCCTTGGCGGACAGGTAGGAATGAGCCAAACTAAGCGGCATTTCCGCAACAGAGTAGATTGTATAACTTCGTATGGAATCCCATCCTTATATTTTAATTCCTCTATAGAGCAGACAACATTGAAGGTACTACCATTTGTAGTCAAGTTTACAAGTCTGTTTTGCCCTAAGCGGTTTCCAAATAGTAACAAAAGAATTAACCACCATTGTGTTTTCTGTGCCAGCTCCTTGTTGCTCCCTTTTCATATGGGCAGATATGGAAATGCCATCCAGTTTGCCTTCAGTTAAGTAACTGTAACTAGAGATGCTATTATGTGTTGAGTAGATAAGAAAAAACTGCATTTCCCTTTAAAGCTAATTAGTAAGTGTTGGCATATTTAGTGATGCGGACGTTAACGAGATTTCCCTTCAGCCATAGAGCAGACCGGTTTATACAGTAAAGTTGTAGAGTTGGAGCTTGTTTTCTCCAATGCTAAATCTTCTTGCATATGAATAAGGCAAAAGCCAACTCTGTCTGAGGCTATTTTGCCGAAAACACAGGACCTTTTGTAAATCTGTATCAGTGCCTTGTTAAATATTTCATTGTTAATCTCAGAGGTGCTGGATTCTATAAATGTTTGTGAGTCAGAAGCACGTTCATTTCTCAGAAAGCATGAGGACACAGACTTGGCTTTAACCACTGGTCTGGAAATAGGGCAACAACATGAAATAACTCCACCACTGTACAAATATATGAGGACAGGGTGAGAGGTTTGTCTGGTATCCAGAACAGCCAAACTGCCATGTGTGTCATGCAAGCAGGAAAGTGACCGTAGACAGGGGATTGCCATTGAGAGCAACAATCTGCCCTGACATCCCCATAAAAGTCTGCGGCTCAACCAAAAGGGCATGTTCTTTCCATACACAGTAAAAGATGGCAGACTACTCATGGACATAGTGCACAAAGTTGGATCTCTGAGCCAGGAGAGTGCCTATATCAAAAGCTAATGCGATTAAAGGGGTCGTGTTGTGAAAAAAAAATACTAATGTATACTCTATCACTGAACTCTTTAATTCTAAATAATGCCACAATGGTCCAGTTTCTTGTGATCTCGGGACCTCTACTCCCCCTTCTTCAGTGTTAGTGAAATGCGTGAATGAGGGCTGGCTGTCAGGCTCATTTCATTACCCAAACCAATCTTCCTATTCTGTTACCGCTAATGCACAGAACAAGAGGGGGGTTGGAATAGCCAATTAACGAAACTTGGCAGCCATTACAACAAATAGGACAGTATTTAAAGTTAAATCCCAATAGTAACTTTTATATTTTTACATTTTAGAAACATAAAAAAAACCTTTTTCTTCTATCAGGCAACCCTCTAAAATGATCAGACTGCATTTGTATTAACAATACTCATATAACGCTATAAGTAGTGAGGTGAACTGGGGTTGTGAAGTCAGTAAGGAAAGGTTCCCTCCAACTCCTCTATATTTCCACACTCCATCTCTGTCTTCAACTCCTTCATAAATGACCAATAATAAGTAGTAACAAATTTCCCGTAGTTAAAGGGAATCTGTCAGCAGGTTTTTGCTACTGCATCTGAGAGCAGCATGATGTAGGCAAATAGCTCCTGAATCCAATAATATATCACATAGATTCCTGGGTGCAGCCATTCTGACACAATCAGAATTTTTAGATTTAGCAATGCAGCAGACAGGGAGGTGCCGAACTGCCCTGCAAGTGACATTGTAGTCCAGCAATGATAAGTCCCGTTGTGTTCTGCTGTTTAAACAAATACTGTAACTAAACAATAGATAGGACCTGGTCAAGGCAGACATCCATGAATTCACCCTTGCAGCATGCTGCCTACAGCTTACATAGCAAACACCTGACATATTCCCTTTAAATGGCAACATCACATCACACACACACAAACATATATATATATATATATATATATATATATATATTTACATATGTAAGTATATGCATCTCAATAAATTAGAATACCATCAAAAAGTTAATTTATTTCAGTAATGATGGGCTGCTTGGTGGCTCAGTGGTTAGCACTGCAGCCTTGTAGCGCTGGGGTCCTGGGTTCAATTTCCACCAAGGACAACATCTGCAAGGAGTTTGTATGTTCTCCCCGTGTTTGCATGGGTTTCCTCCGGGTTCTCTGGTTTCCTCCCACACTCCAAAAACATACAGATAGGGAATTTAGATTGTGAGCCCCAATGGGGATAGTGTGACCAATGTATGTAAAATTATTGAATGTTCTCAGTGAGAGGAACAAAATTATAATCTTGTGATACCTTTTACCACAATGTATGTAAAGCGCTGCGGAATTAATAGCGCTATATAAATGAATAAATATTATTCTTATATATTTTTCATTTCAGAAAGGGAGGCACATATATTATATACAGTCATTACAAACAGAGTGATCTATTTCAAGTGCTTATTTCTGTTAATGTTGATGATTACAGCTTACAGCCAATGAAAACCCAAAAATTATTATCTCAGAAAATTAGAAAAAGTACCACAAAACATCTGCAAAGGCTTTCTAATGCGGGCTTCACACGAGACAATATATCGTGCGATATGTCGGCAGGGTCACATCGTAAGTGACGCACATCTGGCATAGTTTGATATATCGTAGCATGTGACAGCTACGAGCGACGGTGAACGAGCAAAAATACTCACCTTATCGTTGCTCGTTGACACATCGCTCATTTTCAAAAAGTCGTTTCTTCTACTCCGCGCCGGTTGTTCATCGTTCCCGGGGCAGCACACATCGCTCCGTGTGACACTCCGGGAATGATGAACACAGGTTACCTGCGTCCCGCTGGCTATGCGGAAGGAAGGAGGTGGGCGGGATGTTTACGTCCCGCTCATCTCCGCCCCTCCGCTTCTATTGGCCGGCCGCTGTGTGACGTCGCTGTGACGCCGAACATCCCTCCCCCTTCAGGAAGTGGATGTTCGCCGCCCACAGCGACGTCACTCAGCAGGTAAGTACGTGTGACAGGGGGTTAACGACTTTGTACGACACGGGCAACTAATTGCCCGTGATGCACAAACGACGGGAGCGGGTGCGATCGCTTGTCTCGTGTGACGCCCGCTTAAGAGTTTAAAATTGTCCCTTAGTCTGGTTCAGTAGGCCACACAATCATGGGGAAGACTACTAACTTGACGGATGTCCAAAAGGCAGTCATTAACACACTCCACAAGGAGGATAAGTCACAAAAGGTCATTGCTACAGAAGCTGGCTGTTCACAGAGTGTTGTATCCAAACAGATTAATGGAAAGTTGAGTGGAAGGAAAAAGTGTAGTAAAAAAAGGTGCACAAGCAACCGGATAACCGCAGCCTTGATAGGATTGTTAAGAAAAGGCCATTCAAATATTTGGGCGAGATTCACAAGGAGTGGACTGCTGCTGGAGTCAGTGCTTCAAGAGCCACCACACACAGACGTATCCAGGACATGGGCTACAAGTGTCTCATTCCTTGTGTTAAGCCACTCATGACCAATAGACAACACTTATGTGGCAGCTCTGTAGAAATATTTCACAGCTTTAGTCTAGGTATAAAACACATGCGTCATTTTCATTTCACTCCACAATAAATATGCATCGCCCCCTTCTTGTGTATAGTCCTGTTCAGACACAAAGCTGATGATCCAGAGTGTGAGCCTTCCTTATGCATATAGCACTTCATGAGTGCGGCCTTCAAAAAGACCACAAATTGTTTATCTTGGCCGCCATTCAGATTACGTGTTCTTTAATATGCTGCTCGCTGTATAAAACATGAACTCAGTGCTTTTATTTATCATGACATCACTGCGAAATGCCTGGGGAAAAGACCTGTGACTGGCCTGTTACTAAATGAAGCTATGAGGCTGGGATGGAGTGACAGGCAGCAGGCTGGAGGAAAGGCTGCATATTTCTCACTACTATTAGACAAAACACAGACATTCCAGCCAGGAGGTAAGACCTGGCTCAGATCTGTGCAGCAGCCACAAGAGTGGAAGAAACATTAACTCTTCCGAGGCCGCGCAGCAAGGACAAGCAAATATTGCTCAGGAAAGTCCATATACAACACCTCAGTATGGCACACTTCATGCTGCCAAATTTTCTTTGGAGCACTGGCGAACCCACAAATTATCATGAAAAGTTGTGTCCTATCCAAATGTACATATCACACATGCAGAACGGGTGGCTTTGATTCACAGTATGACCAAGAAATATATCTGCCACATTTTTGTGTGTTCTGCCCATGTAAATATGGGATTTACTCAGATTCTTGGGATCCAAATATTGGGAAACCCATGCAACAACCACCTGATGAGCCAGCAAAACATTTATTTGCCGGGTATAATTATTTTTAAGCCACCTGACAAATAATCATTATCGGCAACAGATTGTATCAACAAGTGATGTGCTGCCAATAATATGATTTACCCGTATATGACCCCCGATTGGCTGGCAAATAGCCTCTCAAAAGTGGTTAAACATCCTGGATTGGCCGATGTAATAGGTTACATGGCTACTTACTGTATGTGTGACTGAAAGATGGAAATTAGATTGTGAGCTCATCTGGGAGAAGGATTCCTGTGAATGCTAATCTCTGTACAGTGCTGTAGAATACTGTATGACGACAATGGGACATTAATAAGTATCAAAGATCAAAGTTAAGGAGCCGTCGTGGTTTGAAAAATTGGGTAATGGTGATCTGAGAAGTGATGCCATAAATACATTTACATATGGTGAGCATGTGGTGACTGCATTGTATATGGTGGGCATGTGACTGTACTGTATATGGTGGGCATGTGACTGTACTGTATATGGGGGGCATGTCACTGTACTGTATATGGGGGGCATGTCACTGTACTGTACATGGGGGGCATGTGACTGTACTCTATATGGTGGGCATGTGGCTGTACTGTATAGGGGGGCATGTGACTGTACTGTATGTGGGGGGCATGTGACTGTACTGTATATGGGGGGCATGTGACTGTACTGTATATGGGGGGCATGTGACTGTACTGTATATGGGGGGCATGTGACTGTACTGTATATGGGGGGCATGTGACTGTACTGTATATGGGAGGCATGTCACTGTACTGTATATGGGGGGCATGTCACTGTACTGTACATGGGGGGCATGTGACTGTACTCTATATGGTGGGCATGTCACTGTACTGTATATGGTGGGTATGTGACTGTACTGTATATGGGGGCATGTCAGTGTACTGTATATGGGAGGCATGTGACTGTACTGTATATGGGGGGCATGTGGTGACTGCACTGTATATGGGGGGCATGTCACTGTACTGTATAAGGTGGGCATGTGGTGGTTGCACTGTATATGGGGCATGCCACTGTACTGTATATAGTGGGCATCTGACTATACTATACATGGTGAGCATGTGGTAACTGCACTGTATATGGGGTCATGTCACTGTAATGTATATCGTGGGCATGTGACTGTACTGTATATGGTGGGCATGTCATTGTAATGTATATAGTGGGCACCTGACTGTACTGTATATAGTGGGCATGTGACTGTACTGTATATGGTGGGCATGTGACTGTACTGTATATGGGGGCCCGGGCATGTGACTGTACTGTATATGGTGGGCATATGACTATACTGTATATAGTGGGCATGTCACTGTACTGTATATGGTGAGCATTTGACTATACTGTATATAGTGGAGTGGACATCTGACTGTACTGTATATTTTGGACATGTCACTGTACTGTATATAGTGGGCATCTGACTGTACTGTATATGGTGGGCATGTGACTGTACTGTATATGGGGGGCATGTGGTGACTGTACTGTATATGGGGGGCATGTCACTGTACTGTATATTGTAGGCATTTGGTGACTGCACTGTATATGGTGGGCATGTGACTGTACTGTATTTGGTGGGCATGTGACTGTACTGTATATGGTGGGCATGTGACTATACTGTATATGGGGGCATGTTACTATGCTGTATGTGGGGGGCATGTGGTGACTGTACTGTATATGGTGGGCATGTGACTGTACTGTATATTGTGGGCATATGGTGACTGCACTGTATATGGTGGGCATGTTACTGTACTGTATATGGGGGGCATGTGACTATACTGTATATGGGGGCATGTGACTGTACTGTATATGGGGGGCATGTGACTGTACTGTATATGGGGGGTATGTGACTGTACTGTATATGGGGGGCATGTCACTGTACTGTACATGGGGGGCATGTGACTGTACTCTATATGGTGGGCATGTCACTGTACTGTATATGGTGGGTATGTGACTGTACTGTATATGGGAGCATGTCAGTGTACTTTATATGGGAGGCATGTGACTGCACTGTATATGGGGGGCATGTGGTGACTGCACTGTATATGGTGGGCATGTCACTGTACTGTATAAGGTGGGCATGTGGTGGTTGCACTGTATATGGGGCATGCCACTATACTGTATATAGTGGGCATCTGACTGCACTATACATGGTGAGCATGTGGTAACTGCACTGTATATGGGGTCATGTCACTGTAATGTATATCGTGGGCATGTGACTGTACTGTATATGGTGGGCATGTCATTGTATTGTATATAGTGGGCACCTGACTGTACTGTATATAGTGGGCATGTGACTGTACTGTATATGGTGGGCATGTCATTGTATTGTATATAGTGGGCACCTGACTGTACTGTATATAGTGGGCATGTGACTGTACTGAATATGGTGGGCATGTGACTGTACTGTATATGGGGGCCCGGGCATGTGACTGTACTGTATATGGCGGGCATATGACTATACTGTATATAGTGGGCATGTCACTGTACTGTATATGTTGAGCATTTGACTATACTGTATATAGTGGAGTGGACATCTGACTGTACTGTATATTTTGGACATGTCACTGTACTGTATATAGTGGGCATCTGACTGTACTGTATATGGTGGGCATGTGACTGTACTGTATATGGGGGGCATGTGGTGACTGTACTGTATATGGGGGGCATGTCACTGTACTGTATATTGTAGGCATTTGGTGACTGCACTGTATATGGTGGGCATGTGACTGTACTGTATTTGGTGGGCATGTGACTGTACTGTATATGGTGGGCATGTGACTGTACTGTATATGGGGGCATGTTACTATGCTGTATGTGGGGGGCATGTGGTGACTGTACTGTATATGGTGGGCATGTGGTGACTGCACTGTATATGGTGGGCATGTGACTGTACTGTATATGGGGGGGCATGTGGTGACTGTACTGTATATGGTGGGCATGTGACTGTACTGTATATGGGGGCATGTTACTATGCTGTATATGGGGGGGCATGTGGTGACTGTGCTGTATATGGGGGCATGTTACTATACTGTATGTGGAGGGCATGTGGTGACTGTACTGTATACGCGGGGCATGTCACTGTACTGTATATTGTAGGCATTTGGTGACTGCACTGTATATGGTGGACATGTGACTGTACTGTATATAGTGGGCAGTTATAGGGGGCTGCGACAGCCGGCCATTAACAGTGAGCCATATGATCTCACATAGAAACAGCATTTCTGTAGAGATGGTAGAGATGATGCAGTACCACTTACAGGGGGTACATGCCGCCTATCTCTATGTTCAGAATCATAAATATGTTTTTATGTACAGGAAAGTCTTTACTGTCCTACAAATATACAATCTATTACAATAATAAGCTGCAGGACTAGATGATACGTATGCTCCACAATGTATTATATTATACATCCAGGTGTCAATATCTGGAATGTTGGGATGATACAGTATATACATTAGTATTGTGTATCGGTAACTTCTGGGCAGTACATGTTGTGCACACAGTGATGCATGATGTGACCCTTTATTTGCTTCCTTTTGATCACATTCAGAAATCAAATCTGCTAAGGTTTCTTTCACTCGTGACATAATCATTACCAGATGCGGTTGTTACTCTGCCAGACTCCGGGTCCATTCAGATTTCAACAAGGAGAGCACTATCTGCAGCCACCAGTCTCCATACAGAGCAGACTTCTGTCTAAGGCCAGTGTTTTGACTATGACGGGATTCCTAATGGGTGTTGGAGCCAAAATACAGTCACTTTACCCTCATCCAGTCTGTTCTCTTATTCTTCAGATGAAAAGCTTTTTTATCTTTTATATTGCCCAGAGACAACTAGTTACATTATATAGATACATTGTATTCAGATTTAGTAACTAACAACATACAAAGTGTATGACATGAAGCACACAATCATTAGATCATTATACTGTAAACACATATACAGTCATCCCCCACTATACTGCAGATCACTTATTGCGGCTTCACTGTATCGCGGGTGTCAGGGAAGGTGGGTGGCAGCGGTGGTGGAGAGGGGTCACAGGAGGCAGGGGCGGTGATGGAGTAGGGTGACACTGCAGGCGGTGCGACGGGTGTCCCAGATGGTTGCTACAGGACCATCCAGAAACTGTCGGCGGTGCAGGCTTCAAAGAAATGGCGCCCAAAGTCGGCGCTTGCGCAGATTGAGCTATTGGCTCAATGACAAACTGAGATCTCATCTGTGAATGCGCTACCTCCGGCCGCCATTTTCCTTAAGTCCCTGCTGGGAGATTATGGGCTGCAGGTGGCACGTGCGCAGATTGAGCTATTGGCTCAATGACGAACTGAGATCTCATCTGCGCACGCGCCACCTCCGGGCGCCATTTTACTTAAGTCTGCTGATGGGAGATTATGGGCTGGTGGCGGCGCGTGCGCAGATGAGATCTTGAGCCGAGAGTTTAATCTGCGCACGCGCTGACTCCGGCTGCCATTATTTGAAGCCCGCAATGCCGACATTTTCAGGATGGCCCCTGCCTCACCACCTGCAGCGCACAGTCCACAGTCTGGAGCATTGTCCCTGTCATTATTCTCCATCACCACCTGGTAAGCTAAATTTGACTTATACGACACACCCTCAAAAATGCGTCTTATAATCCGAAAAATAAGGGTAAGTAATAAAAATAAATACAACTCCGCTACTTTGCAGATTTTCACTTATCACAGGGTCTCTGGAACGTAACATCCGCGGTAGGTGAGAGATCACTGCACCGTATGTTTATGGTGTATACATTCCTCAACATTAACATTTCATCACCAAGAAGGAAAAGTCATGGATTTATGGCTATTTTAGGATTAATAGACGTATTTTGAAATTTAGGGTTTTTTTATCATTTGCATTACAATGTCTATCGATCCTGTGATTTCCATAATAGTTCTATCTATCTATCTATCTATCTATCCAGTCTATCTATCTATCTATCTATCTATCTATCTATCTATCTATCTATCTATCTATCTATCTATCCCATCTATCTATCCATCTATCCATCCATCTATCTATCCAGTGTATTAATGTATATTTATAGATGTATATGGTCCCCGTCAGCCATTGGAATTGAATAGTTAATGCTGAAATATAAATAATTTGGCATATACTGTTGTACTTGAGTGGCACCAATGTTATAGCCAAACCAGAACTTGGCACTAGGACCAGAACTAATCACTTTCCTTTAACACTAGAATAGAGGGTATGTCATTTAGTCATATCTTTAATAGACAATTTCACTTTTATTATTAGGGGCTTAGTACTACTTCTAGTATTGGGGGCCTTGGCTCCACACCATGCATTAACTCAGCCAATGCTCTAACGAAAAAAAATATCCACATATATAACAAAAGGGATTGTCCACTAGTTAATGCAGGTTAATGATTAAATAATAAATAATTAATGGAAAAACATTAATATCTGTAATGCACCATTTGTTTAGTATAAGACTCATGTCCTCTCATGTACCAACTCTAATTCTATGGGTTACAGCCACTTAATATGATGGTCTCTAGGAGCACCAAGCATCTGCAGGTGACTTGTGCTCTTCTTTTCTAAAGCCCCAGTGATGTGATCTTAAAGGGCCTCTGTCAGCACAGAATGACATTTCAAACCAAGTACAGGTGCTTGGTGCATCATGACATGGCCGAACATTTAAGTGCACCTTCTCACATACTTGTTTTCACAGTATCTCCACCTCTGCCTCTTTGATTCACAGCTCTGGCTTTATAGAGCCAGGGAAAGCTGGAGATAGATGGTAGACAAGTAGGTGGTAAGGTGCACTTAAAGAGCTTGTCCACTACTATTACATTGATGGCCTATCCTTAGGATAGGTATCATTGTCTGATTAGCTGAGGTCCGACAACCAGTACCCCTGCCGATCAGCCTTTCTTGGTGCCGGTGGTGGCAGCAGGTGGCCGGAAATGCTCAGTTCCAGAGCTGCCCTGTCAACTGATAGTGGCCGCGGCCCTGTATTGCACATCCGCCTCCCATTGAAATCATTAGGCGATATACATCCAGAACCCAGCTGCAGCCGCTCTCAGAAGACGGAGTAGCTCCATAACTGAGCATTTCTGGTCGCCTGCTACTGCCGCCGCCACCGAGGATAGCTGATCAACGGAGGTGCCAGGCGTCAGACTCTGGCTGATCACACATTGATGACCTATCCTAAGGGGAACTTTGCACACTACGACATCGCAAGCCAATGGTAGCGATGCCGAGCGTGATAGTCCCTGCCCCCGTCGCAGCTGCGATATCTTGTGATAGCTGCCGTAGCGAACATTATCGCTACGGCAGCTTCACATGCACTTACCTGCCCTGCGACGTCGCTCTGGCCGGCGAACCGCCTCCTTCCTAAGGAGGCAGGTCATGTGGCGTCACAGCGACATCACACGGCAGGCGACCAATAGAAGCAGGGGGCGGAGATGAGCGGGACGTAAACATACCGCCCACCTCCTTCCTTCTTCATTGCAGCCAGGACGCAGGTAAGGAGATGTTCCTCGCTCCTGCGGCTTCACACACAGAGATGTGTGCTGCCGCAGGAATGAGGAACAACATCTAACATCGGTCCTTCCGAAATTATGGAAATGACCGATGCTACACCGATCATACGATTTCGACGATTTTGCGCTCGTTAATCGTGGTAAAAAGGATTCACATACTCCGATGTCGACAGCGACGCCGGATGTGCGTCACTTTCGATTTGAGCCCACCGACATCACACCTGCGATGTCGTAGTGTGCAAAGTACCCCTAAGAATAGGCCATCAATGTAAAAGTAGTGGACAACCTTTTTAAATTTTTGTCCACACATGGGTGCACCGAGCACCTGTACTTGGCTTGAACAGTTATACTGTGTTGATAGAGGCCCTCTAATACAGCTTTGCCCATGCCATAGTGCTGGTGGGATGCATTCAGTGTGAATGCCCGGCTGACGTCACCCTATCACATGAACATACACACCCAAAAATCCTCAGATGTAGATCAGGAGTAAGTGGTGCTGATGTGGGTCATCAATTTAATGAAAATGTAAGAATTTTCCCCAGTAAATTATTAGTGTTAAACACCGTCAGCAATATAATGCTGAATTAGGAAGCACATGTCATGCAAGAGACTTCATGCTTGCATCAGCAAATCTGTCATGAATCACTGGTTTGGTTATGTTGATTGACGAAAGTCAACTGATTGATTGCAGGACTCGCGTGTCATAATAATGTCACATTGGCCTGGGAACACGGCTTTAGATATCGTTGGAACCACGTATGCACCGGAGGTGAGTACAGTCTTATTTTTACGGGGGCGAACAAAGGGAATGAGAAGGGGTTGTTCATGTAGTGGACATCTCCTATAACTTGCAGGTATGTGGTTAATCTACAGGTTTATAGCATTCTGAACCTGCCCAGACTCGTCAATTAGAGCCCCGCTGCCGGGAGGAAATTAACGTTATTCCTCCCAGCAGCATTAGCCTTTCAGTTATAGAGGTTAATATAATTTTTTCACATGATAGGTTCCCTTTAAAAAAATAACAACTAAGAGGTATAAGTCTAGTTGTCATTTCTATTATACATTATGCAGATAACTATATTATGGTTCTGTCATAAAGGTCAGCACAGCAATACAACCATAAAAAAATTGTCATTTTTATTAGTCACTATGCACATGGCGGTATAACAGATCCTTTGTAAAGGTCAGCAATACAGTGACCATAAAAAAAAATCTATCAGTCCATACTGTACCAATATGTGTGTCTCTGATAAATTAGTGATTTCTTATAAAAGCATACAAAGATTTTATCGCATGGATTCATAAGATAAAAATCATTCACTTTACCTTAGAATGGATTCCTTTTAATACAAGGCAAGAAATGAGAGAACAAACAGACACAGGAAAATGTTATTTAATTAAATGTTCAATAGAATTAACAAGGGTTAATTGGTGTCCAACCCTCAAAGTCACACCGGATCTGAGTCAGCAGCTGTGGACAAGTGCGCAGAAGAACAGCAGCCGGATTGGAAACATTATTATATTATATTAGCAGCTGATATTTCACCTGATTTGCTGATTCGTTAGTTATTTGGATACTATGGGAGAATTGATTAACCTATTATTTAGCAAAGCGTGAGAGCAAAATCTTTCACTGTACTACTTGACATAGTATTTCAATTGATTTTCTGGCTAACACGGTAAAATATTACCCTGTATTGCACATTGCAAGAATCAACTATAGAATTGAATTGTGATAAAGTATAAAACCATTTCTTAATCAAAAATCTTAGTTCTAAGAACAATTATGATCTTTCCAGTAGACGTCACCAGTGAATGAACACTGTGCTACTATATATACAGTATTGTAACCAGATTAATGTTCAGGTGCAGCAATGTGCAGCTTTTGTGTTCAACAAAAAGAGCAAAAAACGTGTAATTCAGTGCCCCGAATTGTTGGATCTATTCAAATTCAATACAAATTACAATATTGAGGTTAAGTCCATGTGTCTTATGCTTCTTTTTTCAAAGACAAGCCTTTGTTTAACCAACGACAAAGCAATGTGCCATGACAAATTCGATTTGATGTATTCAGCAGTCAAACACAAGCCTCTGGCAGGGGGTTGGACCTACATGGCGTGGTATAGAAGAAGGGCAGAGTATTTACTGTCTACCTCTAATTCCCAAAACACCACGGCGCTGTCATATTGCTTCGGCAGACAAAAAACACAAAGAAAATCCTTTTCTGCATCAAACTGATTCAATTGATCAGAACAGAAGTCTCCAGAGTCCATTATTGAACATCTGTAACTGATTCTGTTTTTTACCAAGACACCTACTCCGCATCTAATAAAAGATGGAGGCATGCATTAGTACAAACTAGAGGAAAAATTAAAAATGCTGTGCCCTTTGACAGTCGGTACTATGGATTTCAAAATGATGCGCGACATTTTGGAGAATGCAAATCACAGACCAGCTAGCAGGGTCCATGTTTCTAAATTATTCCCACTGTCCAACCTCAGCCTCTGACCTACCTAGGACAGGAGCTGGGAATCTAAATGTAAACACTCATGCAATAGGGTCAATTTTATGGAAAGCCAATTACATTACCGGACTTTTCATACTATAAGACGCACTAGACTATAAGACGCAACAAAGTTTTAGACGAGGTAAATATAAACAAGTATTTTGAAGCAAAAACTGTGATCACGATGCACTGTTATGGGGGTAATGTCCCCCAATTCTCTACTAATGTCCCAATCCTGGTGTATATGTTCTCCATCCTGGCATATATGTCCCCCAATCTGGTATATATGTGGCCTATCCTGGTAAATGTGGCCCATCCTGGTATATATGTCCCCCATCTTGATATATATCTCCCCCACCCTGGTACATAAGATCCCTATCCTGGTACTGTATATATGATCCCCATCCTGGGCCCATTCTGGTATAGATGTCCCCCATCCTGGTATATAGCTCCTCCATCCTAGTATATATGATCCCCATCCTGGGCCCATTCTGGTATATATGTCCCTCATCCTACTATATATACTCCCCATCCTGGTATATCTATCATGGGCCCATATTGGTACAGTATATGCCTCCCATTATGCAACACACATTAAAAAATAAACAATTCTACTCACCCTCCCTCTGTTCCCTCGGTGAGTGGCGTCCTGTTCTGATGCCAGCAACTGACTTCAGAGTGTAAGCAACAGGAAGCGCATAACATCAGTGCCATGCTCCCCCAATCACACACCTATGTCAGCTGCCAGCTAATTCAAAATGAATATTCACTCATTGGCGTGGGGAGAAGTAAATATTCACTTTCTTTAATAGCAGACACATGTGATCGCCTCATCCACTGCAGGAAGCCAACGGCTGGGGGGATTACATGTGTCCGCCTTTAAAGCAAATGAATATTCACTGCTCCCTACGCCCATCATCCCACTAACTTTTCAGCACCGTCTTTAGTGCCAAGGATTATGGGCATGGGGAGCAGTGAATATTCATGTTCTTTAATAGCAGACACAGATGTTTGCCCTAGCCACCGACTTCCTGCAGCGGCGACCCTGCCCCTGCCTCCTGTGACCCACTCCACTCTCACCGCCTCCACCACAATGAGCTAGGTACATACAGGCTTGCACCCCCCACTTTACTCTCAAATTTGGGGGGAAAAAAGTGCCTCTTATTGTCATAAAAATACGGTACATTATCAGCAAATTTCTAAAGTCTGATAGGGGACAGAGAAACTGGAAAAACACCCATGCAAGACATAGGGTGACAACAAAAATTACAAAGATATGTTCACACATGGTGTACTTGCAGTGGATTTTTCAAAAACAAAAGTGTTGTTGACACTTTGTTGGTGCATATTTTTTCATTTTTTCGCTGTTTTATTCATTTATTTGAATGGGTGAAAACTACAATAGCACTACAAAAATGCTGTAAGAGTTGACATGGTGCATTCTAGTAAAAGGGCTCCAAATATGCGTTGAAAAAATGAGGCGTGTGCATGAGATTTTAGAAATCTTATTGATTTTGCTGGTATTGGAAAACTCTGTTTTTTTATACACAAAATGCATTTTGTAAAATATGCTCAAAAACAGTGTAATTCTGCCACATGTGAACAAAACCCAAAGGTGCATTTACACTACTGATAATAGAAATGAGCATTCCTGAGAATCCTTGTCCACAAATATGAAACTGATGAAACAGACCACCAATTATGCAAAAAAAAAAAAAAAAAAACAAGCAAAAAGTACATTTGTCAGATGAAATTATTTTTAAGGTTCTTTCAAATTCATTATTCTTGTCAGAACATAATCCTGTATTTGCAAATAAAACAGGTCATCTATAAAGGTTTAACGGGAGCCCGTCAGGTCCCCTATGCCCTCCAATCCAGCCAGTGGCGGACATAGACACAAAAAGGCTCCTGTGCGAGAACATAATATGGGCCCTTTGCAGCCCAAACACTTATCAAAATGCACAATTCCACCTTCATCGGATGTCGTAACGGGCCTCTTACCTCTTGGGCCCCTGTGCGGCTTCACAGGTTGCACCAATGATATGTCCGCAACCGGAACCCAGCAGAATTCACATGTGTAATGCCAAAATTCCCTGCCTAACCATCCCTTTATAATGATATTTACTAAAATTAATGTTTAAAAAAGTATGTAAAAAAAGGCTCTGTACCTATGCTAATTAGGGTTCTTGACTAGTCAAAGAGGTGTTGTTTCCCCAGACTAGTCGGCACTCTTTCCATGTTATTACACCCCTGTGGGCGTCATAACATGATTTTCACAAGCCTGTGTCATAGCAGCTCCTGGAAATCTTGTGCATGCGCACAGCTCATTTCGGCAACATCAGTGCACCTCAGAAGCCGCATGGACGTGTCCTAGCTTCAGAGAGGTGCATGAGCCGAAGTACCGAAACTGTTCTTCCAAGCATGCACAGTGAGGGAATTTTGGCATACACATGTGAATGCTGCTGGGTTGGAGGGCATAAGGGACCTGACAGGGTCCCTTTGAGGCCCCCATACACATTAGACTGTAGGCTAAACCCGACAACATTGGTGGGTTCAGCATAGGTTTAGCGTGTATGGGTACTGATCAACTCTTGGTTGGGAGATATGTCGATTGCGCTCGTCAGATTTCAGACTGCCAATTGCATTATTCTTCTTGAGATAAACCTCCGACCGACATGTCAGTCAGTGGCTTTCTCATAGTGAACAGTGGAGCACTCGGTCGAACGAGCATTCCTATGTATAGGAGTGTTGGCAGAGATGACTGTTGACCGACAGTCATCTAATGTGTATGGCCAGCTTAACTATATCCAAGAGCCCCATTGTAACACCATGGACTCTTTTTATGGATTGTACGCCCTCAAGCTGTGTAACCCCAGACTTTCCTTGCCACATGGTGCCATATAACCACAGATCAGTAATTTCCTAAAACTCTTTCTATTATCAGTGTTTAACAAAAGTATCCACAGGAAATGACACCAATCACAACGCATATCGGGGTCACCAAACATTTTTTAGATTCCTAAATGGCACTCGCAACAATGTAAGGCTAAGTTCACATGTCCTATGGTCATCTGTTAAAACAGATCAGTTGGGATACTGATTTCTGCTGTATCTGGTTTTTTTTAAATTTGGGAGTCTGTGAGCAATGGATCCATTAACCGATTGCTATTTAGCTGTCAGTTGTACTTGCATTTGTAATGGATCCGTTGTTTTCTTAATGGATCTCTTACAAATGGATGGTAAATAGCACTCAGTTAACGGATCTGTTGTCCATAGACTCCCATGTTAAAAACGGATCTGTAATTTACACCAGACAAAAAAGTTGTGTATGCACAACTTTATTGCAAACGGATCTCTTACGGATCCGTGATAATGGATGACTACAGGACATGTGAACCCAGCCTAAGGGAAAGCAAAGGATTTATTTCTGTCAGTAATATGGAATCTGGCAATAAGAAAACATGTGTTCTCGTATATATCTGAGAAATATGGTGCCATATTGAACACCATATGGCGGCTTATTACGGCCTACGGCTTTGTGGTGCAGAGCTGCAGTGACTCTGCCTCTTTACAGCCCCCGTGCACTCAGCTCTGCTGGATACATGAGGTCTAAGAGAGAGCAATTAATTATAACTAGGGAAGATTTCTGTTTTTGAGAAATATATTTATTCATATACAAATGTACATTGTTAGATCAACTAGGTTTTTGGCTATTTATAATTGGAAACCCCTCATAAAAAAAACAACTTCCAATCTGAACTGTGCGGCTTCAGGAAACATGAAGAATTATTGTTGTGACTCTGTGTTCTCCAAATCGAGGTTATGTGGTGCTGACAGCCCTCCTGGACGTGCCCCAGCACAGCTCAGCTTTTAATCTTACCATGTGGGAAGGAGCCTGGAGGATTTTAGTGTAAGAGCCTTGCTTGATGAATGAAATGATTACATGGCTACATAGTGGCGGCTTTCAACAGACGTGGGGGGTGGAAGGTCTGACTGATGTGTATTTTATAGCAACAACAGTTTTATTTGCTTATTTCTCCTTACTGATTACCTAGCAGCACCTAATACAGCTAAGTGACATTCTGCAGACACTTCCCTTTCAGGACACTGTAACATGACAGCATTTGTAAGCCAAAATCACTAAACTAACAATTGGTACAAATGTGTCCATTAAGTTTTTTTGACAAACAAATGCTTCCAAAAATAAAATAATGAGGTCCAAGGCAGCATTTATGCACAGTTGGTGAGGTTTTCAGTGATTTTAGTGGTGATACTAAAATCTCAGCAGCTAACTGTGCTGCTACATGAAATTTATTCTATACACAATATAGTCTTATTTGTGGCTTTTTTAGTTTTATTTTTTTATACAGTATTTATTTTTTAATCCAAAATGCACAAAATTAAACCTCAGTTGTAACAAAAAGTGCTGCTGTATGATGCAACTAGAGTTTGGTGGGCCCCAGTGCAAAGTTTGGACCTACCCCCCCCCCCCAATCGTACACCGATACCCAGAGTACAGGATAATCACTCCAACACTCAGGGTACGGGATAGTGATGCTGACACTTGGCTCTTTCCCTCAGCACCCATATTTCCCATGATCTGAAGTTCTTCTATCAGCACCCAGCTTTCCCATGCTCTGCTATACAGCTTTCCCTCAGCACCCAGCTTTCCCATGCTCTGCTATACAACTTTCCCTCAGCACACAACTGTCCCATGCTCTAATATACGTCATGCTAGTCTATATAATGTCACCCAGCCTGGCTCCCATGCTGGTATATATAATGTTCCCCAGCCTGGCTCCCATGCTGGTATATATAATGTTCCCCAGCCTGGCTCCCATGCTGGTATATATAATGTTCCCCAGCCTGGCTCCCATGCTGGTATATACAGTATAATGTCCCCCAGCCTGACTCCCATGCTGGTATATACAGTATATTGTCCCCCAGCCTGGCTCTCATACTGGTATATATCACAGCGATGTCATGGTGCACACAAGACATCAGAGTCCCAGTGCTTTGTGATGACGTCACAATGCTGGGACACTGATGTCCTGCGTGTGCACTGTCATCAGTAGCAGTGTAGGGAGATTGTGTGAACTATATTGGCACGCTGTGCACGCTGATATAGTTAACAGTAGTGCAGCTCCGGGTGGGCCCCCACTGAGAACAGGGCCCGGGGAGTCCGCATCCTCTGTAGCTATGCTACTGATTGAAACTAAAGGAACAGCGCAGCTCCTCTCCCACTATTTCTCTACAGAGCGGGCGCCGGGCCCCCAAAACCTGCCGGGCCCGGTCGCGGTGGCGACCTCTGCGACCGCGGTCGTTACCCCCTGGCAGTATGTATGAACAGCCTCGCAGTTTTTGGAGTAAGATTTCTTTTTGTGCATTTTTAGTTCTTTTTGGACAATTATGACATATACAAATATGGACTACTAGCAGAAGAAAATTAGTTTTAATTGTGTTGCTCATGGTCTTATGATTTGAATGAAAAATAACAAACTTATTTATTTCCTGTATTGGTGATACTGTTCATCTTTGGATAATTCATCACCATGGTCATATTAACCTTTTGGCATCATATATGTGCCAGCCATTACTTTACTTTACTATACCCCCCCAAGGCCGGGACAATTCTTTCAAAGGCATCTATTGGAGAGTTTTTTTAAATCAGGGAGTTCACGCAGCAGAGCGGCATCACTGGTGGGGTTGGTGTGGTGGGGGTTGACTTATTTCACAAGTTATAGAGATGATCAGATCTTTTGAAATTTGAACTTTCCATAAAAATTAAATTTGCAATTAAGTTCAATACTGGAAAGCCTGCAGACCATAAGAGTTACACTCCATAGGGGAGACCTCACTGATCATAAGAGCTTACACTCTACAGGAGCAAGAGACTTATCTGGTGACTGCAGGTGGAAAACATCTCTGCCATACAAACTGTGCTCCGCTGGGATCCACTGATTTGTAAGAAGGTTTGATAATCTGCTAGATCTCATAGCTGCAGAGCATTATGGGGAAGCCAGGCAGGACACATAAAAAGTCATTGACCCACTTGTTGATGTTTCAGCAGTGTAAAAAATGGTGGTTGGCAAGAGGTTTTTTGTGAACCGCTATTCGAATCTCAAAGTGTTTGACTTCTCATGACACCACAGATTTCAGAAGTGTAACTAGATGTGATTTTATCCTGATGAAGGAGATGGAATCTCTGAAACGCATTGTACAATACAATCACAGTTGAGATACCTTTGGATTGTCTCTTCCTTGGCTCTTCCATCTGCTCAACTCTACCAAGTTATCATTATGCTCGCCATTGACTCAACTTTTTCCTGGTTGTGGAAATGTGCTTCTAGCAAAGGCTGTGATCCACAATCTTGAACACTAGGGGTATGTGCCCACGATTAGGGTTATGTGGAATTCTGGATTCAGTGTATTTTCACTGCGTCCACAGCGTTCACCCATGCAGTTCACTCAAGCATCTCCACACAAGATATTGACATGCTGCAGATAGGAAACCTGCACCATGGGTCAGTTTACGCAATGTTAAAAAGAAACACAGTGGGCAGGAGATTTCTATTAATCCCATTTATTATGCTTGTACTGTACTACACAGCGTTTTGGATCCAGTGAAAATACACTGCGACTAAAACGCTACTAGTCCTGATCGTGGGCATGTATTCTTAGGCTAAACTCCTATTATGAGTATTTAGTGATTTTATTCTGCTGTATATTTTCCTGAGAACCTCCCTCCCCCTGCATATTATATTACAGCAAAGTGCAGGCTCGGACTGGCCCACAGGGGAACAGGAGAATTCCCCAGTGGGCCCCTGTGCTGCAGCGAGCCACTTACCCCCCAATATGTAAGTCAGGAAAAGAAGGCCTACACATCCATGCTGCTAATGAACAGGATTACAGGTTGTGAAGAGGACAAGCCAGGTAAGTAGAGTCCAAATAGTTTATTGTGTCTACGCATTTCAAAGTTTAAAACCTCTTCTTCAGGAGGGAAACTACTATTATGGTTTTAAATTTTGAAACGCGTAGACACAATAATCTACTTGGATTATATTTACCTGGCTTGTCCTCTTCACAACCTGTAATCCTGTTCATCGACAGCTTGGATGTTTATGTTTAACCCTTCTTTTCCTCACTTCCATTTCTACTACCCAAGGGGGCACAGCAGCCCTAGCTTTGAGCCTTATCTCTATGTTGTGGGTACACAACCCCCACCAGGTGAGCACTTTGTGAATTCAACAATACTGCTTTCTCCTCAGATAAGACCTATTTGCGCTTGTCTTTTCTTTAGTGTTTACCCCAAATATGAGCAGTATTTGGCCTTAGTTATTAGGCTATGTTCACACAGGGCTTTTTTGGTAAGTTTTTGCTGCGGTTTTTTTTTAGCTGCAGATTTACCCTGGTTTTATGTAAATCCATACTAATAAAAAGCTGCTTTTTACAGTCCCAGCAAAGTCTATGAGATTTCTGAAATCTCATGCACACACACACACAACACATAAACACATCAGGTATTTTTCTTGACTGTTTTGTCAAATACTTGCGTTTTTGGTCAGGTTTTTAAATAATGAGAATGTCAATTCTTTGCTGCAGATTTGCTACGTTTTTTCATTTATACAACCCATTTTGTTGAAAAAAAAGCAGCAAATCGCACAAAATGTGCAGCAAAAACACCACTAAAAAACGCATGAAAAACGCACCAAAAACGCAGATGATTCAAAGGAGATTTCCTGCCACAAGATCAGGTTTTGGTCAGGAAAAAGAACTTACCAAAAAAGCCCTGTGTGAACATAGCCTTACATTATTCCCTGTGTACAGGGAAAAGCAGCATCTCATCATTCACTCAACAAACTACCCAGTGCATTATTACATAGAAGCACAGATAAATGTGTGAATGAGGCTAATGTAATATCTGCATGTAGCTGAACAGTGGCCCCCAGAGTCAGTGTTATGGGTGGGCTCTTAGCAGCTCAGTCTGACACTGGCAAAGTCATGTATAGGATTGCTTTAATTGCACTGCTGAAACTGACCTGTGCTGTGATATTAAGTCTAAAATGATGGTGAAGGTTGGGACAGAAGTCTATGTGACTGCAGAATTGTGACATTGTGGGGGCTTCACATGAACAGTGGGCTAAATTATAGCTTTCCTACTTCATAGTACGGTGTCAGCAGGTAGACAATGCTGCTTAAGTGTAAAACAGACGTTTTAGACACAAGTATAACGATCTTTGAAAATTTCACTGTTAAGGGTAATGGATTCTTTACATTTGTCATATGCATTTATTTCCTGCACTCTGGTTATATTATCCATTCAGCTAATGCATATTTAAGAGTCACTCGGAGCTCAACCGCGGTCTTAATGCAGAGAGAATCATTGTCTTTTTCATATGTATTATTTAATCATACTTCTGTTAAAAGATCTGCACTGAGAGCCCTAGAAATTATTCATGAGACGCTGAGGGAAAAACACACATTGTAACTTATTAGGAGATAAATGTTGTTAAAATTCAATGCGTCAACACGTCAATATTCAGAATATAAAAAAAGGCTTCACATTATGCAAAATAACTGCTTGTACTCCATCACAATAGAAACTTGGGTTTTGGGAAGATTAATCTGACACTTAAGCTTCAAGATCCACATTTATTTGATAAATCAGATAAAGCCTGCCTTCACATATTGCATTTCAAATCCATCAGGAAGGAGAAGACCTACTTTATCTCCCAGTCTCTTTGAATCCATTTCTGGCTTTCACAATGTATAAAATAAATAGTTCTTGGTAAATGTTTCTATAGAAAAATATACTGGAAGTGAGTGCCACTTGGAACGAGAGCCACATTAGTGATGACAATTACATTTTTTAATGGCCTGATAAAGGCCCTGCGTTGGCCGAAACGTTGCGTATTTTTTTGTATTTTTCTTCAATGTATCCTGAGGCCAATAAAGATGATTCTTTTATAGAGAAGGAGTTTCGGTGCTTTGGATCTTTTGTTTTTTAGTGATGACAATTCGTTTACAAACCACTAAATAACTTAACGCTATCTAAATAATAGGAACTATATGGTTGTGATTTAAGATTACTACCATATTAAAGACCCCATAAATGAGAGAAAAGTTTATTGAACCTGTTGATTCCTTCAAGCTCGGATAACCATTTAATGTGTATGCTGTGCTCTTGACTGTCTCCTGGGATGATGGGGGTGGAAGAAGAATCGGGCATGATGAATTATTTATGCACAATCCTTTTTATTGTCCCTAGAGATAAGTTGCTGCTAGCGGTGACCAGGGCTATATTTGTCACTAGGCACAGGAGGTTCAGTGCCTAGTGTGGCAGATCGCAGGGGGGACGACTCCAGCTAGGAGGAAAAATAGATTTAGGGTACGCGCACACAATCAGGGTCCACAGCGTTTTGGACGCAGTGTGTTTCAGCTGTGTCCAAAATGCTGCATTGTACAGTACAAGCACAGAGGATGAGATTTCTAGAACTCCCATACCCACTGTGCATGTACGGCCCGCAATGTAAACTGACCTGTGGTGCGGCTTTCCAAGCAGCAAGCATGTAAATTCTTTGATACAGAGTCGCAAGCGATCTCCATAGGGAGAACACAGCGAGAGACAGCAGCGCCCCAAACATGGATCGTGGGCACGGGGAGCTGCAGTCTCCTGCCGAGGAGACTCACGGCCCCGCAGGTCAGGACTCAATGCGTCCAAGACGCAGCGGGTCTTGATTGTGGGCAAGTACCCTTAGTCCATTTTTTAGCCCAATAGACAGTCTATGGCTGGATTAACATCTAGTGCCAGAGAGGGACAGGTTCACTATCCACAAGCTGTCAGCAGAAGAGGGAGACAAAAAGCAATGCTCCTCCTTCCTCTCATCTGAACTAGGTTGTGGATTTTGAGCCAGGAGATGACAGGTCAGGTTCCTCAGAGGAGCTGCTGTGTCTTCTGAAGGCTCTCATTAGTGGGGCAAAGGACAGACTAACTGCTGTAGTCACCACACTCCTCTGAGGAAGCCTGACAAATCAACACCGGTTCAGCGTCTGATAAGCTTGAAGTACAATGTATTTACACTTTTCCAAGTACTTTACATTGTGACTGCATACTTGTGGGTTAGGGGTAGATGAGTTTAAATGCACCACAAAAAGGATAGCTTCAGATTGTGTCATACGGAGAACTCTATGGCTTGTGGCAGCAAGGTCAATATTAAAGAAAGGTGGGTTACCATTTTGATAGTGACAGTGGTCATTTGCTGTCTGCCATCTGTCCAGAAAAACCCATGTTGTAGAGTGCTGTACTATTTCTCAGAAGGTTTCTTTCTTGGTTCTGCTAGTACAATAAATGTTGGGTGAGTTACAAGATGACAATCAAATAGATCAAGACATAGACCAAGACCAGGGTTCCAGAAACCTGTGGCTTGGGAGCCACATGTGGCTTGTGTACCTGTGATGTTTGGTTTGTGACTGTCTGCCGCCTTAGTGCATTCACACCAGGTCTAGTACAAAACTATGAAGAACAGGTCTCCAGATGGTGAATTTTGTGAATAGCTCCACATGGAAGAGCAGATCTGAGTGGGGGTAAGGTAGGAACCCCTGGATCTTGGTGTACTGCCTTGGTGTGATTTCTGCTGAAAAGCTTTGGTTGTCATTATACCAATAATGGGGGGGCTCTGTCTGTCACTACTGTGAGGGGGTGGGAGCTGGATGTTGCTCCCACCCTCTCTCAGAGCTGAATGTGATTCTCAAGGTCAGAAACATTGGGGCCTCCGACTTAGACCATAGCTTTCTGAAGGACATTCAGCGGGAGGAAGATAGTAACTCTTTCTCCTGATGAAGAGAGGATCAAGCATGAATAGGAGACATGGAAGTAAGTACATACACTGGGGGAATGTAAGATAAGATGAACGAAAAATACACAACTGGAAAGAGAGATTGCATATATATAATTGCCTTATTCTGTCTGTCTGTCTAACTTGCTCCAAAATTGTGTCACGTGACAGTGTCACCGTAAGTGTCATAAAAAAGACAACTGTCGGATTGGTCGCTGGGCTCGACCTGGCCCCGCCTCCCCTCCACATATTGTCCGCTCGCCTCGGCCTGGCCCCGCCCCCCACATGGATTAGCCGATCTGGGCTCGGCCTGGCTCCGCCCCCCACGGATTGGCCGCCAGCCTCGGCCTGGCCCCGCCCCCCACATGGATTAGCCGCTCGCCCCGGACCTCAGCACGCATCGCCCACTCCAGCGTACACCGGCTCCCGGTACACATGTGCAGGGAGCTAGAATACGCTGACGCCTCGCCTGCTCAGCCCCGCTCCAGCGTACACTGGCTCCCGGTACACATATGCAGGGAGCCGGCTTACGCTGCGGTCATTATTGAAGTGTCATGCAGCGGTGAAAGAGTTAAAGACACTGCAAGACACTTCATTATAGGCAGCGGGCACCCCCAGAAGAGAGAAGACAGAAGAAAGAAGACCCCGCAGTCATACTCACCAGACGCCGACCGGGAGCAGGTGAGCGCATCAAGGTCCTGCAGCGGCGGAACACACACACACACGCACACACACACATAAGAACAGACACACACATCAGATCACACTCACTCTCACACACACCTCACACACACATCAGATCGCATCCACACACAACAACATCCAGTGATATCGCTTACTTCTCAGCGGCGATACTGTGCGTGCAGTGACCTACCAGGACCTGCCGGAGGATCACATGGCCGGAAGCATGTGGTATCTCCGGATGTTGTGAGTGTGTGCGATATCGTCAGTGTGTGTGTGCGTGTATGCGATCGGGTGTGTGCGTGTATGCGATCGGGTGTGTGCTTGTATGCGATCGGGTGTGTGCATGTGTTCTGATGTGTGAGTGTATGCGATCGGATCTGTGAGTGTCGGCAGAGGAGCACGGCGTGCAGCACAGCTGCTGGGACCGCCCACTGGAGGGCACAGGGAGAAGTGGGGTGTGAGTGTATGCGATCAGATGTGTGCGTGTATACTGTCTGATGTGTGACTGTGGAGCACGATGGGGAGTGCGCAGCATGGGGGATGGAGCACGATGGGGGGTGCGCAGCATGGGGGATGGAGCACAATGGGGGGTGCACAGCATGGGAGATGGAGCATGATGGGGGGTGCGCAGCATGGGGGATGGAGCACGATAGGGGTGCGCAGCATGGGGGATGGAGCACGATGGGGGGGTGCGCAGCATGGGGGATGGAGCAGGATGGGGGTGCGCAGCATGGGGTATGGAGCACGATGGGGAGTGCGCAGCATGGGGGATGGAGCACGATGGGGAGTGCACAGCATGGAGGATGGAACACGATGGGGGGGTGCGCAGCATGGGGGATGGAGCACGATGGGGGGTGCGCAGCATGGGGGGTGGAGCACGATGGGGGATGGAGCACGATGGGGGCTGCGCAGCATGGGGGATGGAGCACGATGGGGGGTGCGCAGCATGGGGGATGGAGCACGATGGGGGGTGCGCAGCATGGGGGATGGAGCACGATGGGCGTGCGCAGCATGGGGGATGGAGCACGATGGGGGGTGCGCAGCATGGGGGATGGAGCACGATGGGGGTGCACACCTCCCCCCAAAACACACACACAGCGCCACACGCACACCGCACAACACACCACACACACACTGGGAACCACAAACACTGCCCTACACAGACAACGCCGCACACACACAACACCCAGCACACAAACACCGCGGCATGCACAAATATACGCACATACCGCGCAACACACACTGCACAAAACATACCTCCCCCAAAACACACGCACTCCACACCCACACAAACCGCGCAACACACACAGCACCACACACACAGAACGCTGTAGACACACAGCGCTCCACAAACAACGCAACACACACAACGCAACACACATACAACACCGCTCTCACACACCCCCACCCAGACAACACCCAGAACATTTCCAGTGCCCTACACAAACACTGGCAACTACACACAACAACATCGATATATATAACAAAAAACATACATTAACTACACAATAAATTCTAGAATACCCGATGCGTTAGAATCGGGCCACCTTCTAGTAATAATAATAATGGCCAAACCCACTGATTTTGCAGGCACCGGACCACCATCAAAGACTGTTCACATGTCTGATAAGACATTCTGTTTTGCTTTAGTAACATACAAATGCAATACACATACTGTAACCTGACCAAAAATACAGCTGAAACAGCTGTCTGAACATGGACATATACACTGCGTGCAGAATTATTAGGCAAATGAGTATTTTGATCACGATACTTTTTATACATGTTGTCCTACTCCAAGCTGTTTAGGCTTGAGAGCCAACTACCAATTAAGTAAATCAGGTGATGTGCATATCTGTAATGAGGAGGGGTGTGGTGTAATGGCATCAATACTAGGGATGATCGCAAATCACAAATATTCGGCAATATTTGGCTTTGCGAATATTCGACGAATAGTTCGTCGCTATGAGAATATTCAATGCGCAATGTAAGTCTATAGGAAGCCCGAATAGTTGCTATTCGGCAACTATTTGGGTTTCTCATAGACTTACATTGCGCATCGAATGTTCACAAACAGTCGAATAGCGGCGACCTATTCGTCGAATATGGGCGTAGCAGAATATTTGAGGTATTCGATCATCCCTAATCAACACCCTATTTAAGGTGTGCTTAATTATTAGGCAACTTCCTTTACTTTGGCAAAATGGATTAGAAGAAGATTTGATGGGCTCTGAAAAGTCCAAAATTGGGAGATGTCTTGCAGAGGGATGCATAAGTCTTGAAATTGCCAAACTTTTGAAGTGTGATCACCGAACAATCAAGCGTTTCATGGCAAATAGCTAACAGGGTCGCAAGAAGCGTGTTGGGCAAAAAAGGCGCAAAAGAACTACCCATGAATTGAGGAAAATCAAGCGTGAAGCTGCCAAGATGCCATTTGCCACCAGTTTGGCCATATTTCAGAGCTGCAACGTTACTGGAGTATCAAAAAGCACAAGGTGTGCCATACTCAGGTACATGGCCAAGGTAAGGAAGGCTGAAAAACAACCACCTTTGAACAAGAAACATAAGATAAAACGTCAAGACTGGGCCAAGAAATATCTTAAGACTGAGTTTTCAAAGGTTTTAAGGACTGATGAAATGAGAGTGACTCTGGATGGGCCAGATGGATGGGCCAGAGGCTGGATCAGTAAAGGGCAGAGAGCTCCACTCCGACTCAGACGCCAGCAAGGTGGAGGTGGGGTACTGGTATGGGCTGGTATCATCAAAGATGAACTTGTGGGACCTTTTCGGGTTGAGGATGGAGTGAAGCTCAACTCCCAGACCTACTGCCAGTTTCTGGAAGACAACTTCTTCAAGCAGTGGTATAGGAAGAAGTCGTTATCGTTCAAGAAAAACATGATTTTCATACAGGACAATACTCCATCACATGCATCCGACTACTCCACAGCGTGGCTGGCCAGTAAAAGTCTAAAAGATTAAAAAATAATGACAATTATGAGGGATAATGAGGGAGGGAAAACAGTACACCTCTCGGAACAGTGTCTGGAGGCTGTGGTGGCTGCTGCACGCAATGTTGATCGTAAACAGATCAAGCAACTGAGAATCTATGGATGGTAGGCTGTTGAGTGTCATTATAAAGAAAGGTGGCTATATTGGTCACTAATTTTTTAATGTTTTGTTTTTGCATGTCAGAAATGTTTATTTCTAAATTTTGTGCAGTTATATTGGTTTACCTGGTGAAAATAAACAAGTGAGATGGGAATATATTTGTTTTTTATTAAGTTTCCTAATAATTCTGCACAGTAATAGTTACCTGCACAAACAGATATCCTCCTAAAATAGCCAGATCTAAAAAACCCACTCCAACTTCCAAAAATATTAAGCTTTGATATTTATGAGTCTTTTGTGTTGATTGAGAACATAGTTGTTGATCAATAATATAAAAATCCTCTAAAATACAACTTGCCTAATAATTCTTCACACAGTATACTAGAAAATATAGAGAAATCTGTATGTATGACATTTTAAATGCACGTCAGCATTCTCCATTAGGAGACTTCTCTAATCAGGGCTCCCTACTATGTCATATAGCATCTTATCACAAGAATTTTTAAAGCATGATAGAAAAAGACTTGTGATAACACAAAAATCTGCAAGTTTATAGGTGACACAGCTGCTTCTCTGCAAAATTAGGAGAATTGTGATACAGCAGTCTGTTTCAGCCATCATATTTCACAGTCTCTATATGAACAGCAGTGCCCAGCCTTACCACGGGTCTCCTGAACTTACAACCTCATTGCCTTATATAAGCTGTAAGTTTGGGTCATCATGAGAAACACAGTCACTCCTGGCATTGTGGACCGTTTATGGGCTGAGAAATATGACCAAGGAAAAATATGTCTATGTGACTCCAACCTTACACTAACAAATTATCCTTAGAATCGCTCAAAAAGAAGTGAAACGTGATGACAATTAGCAAACAAAAATGACATCAAATGGAGGGGCGTGTATAGGATTAGTGGAAAATTTGTAGATGAAGGCCCAGTGGTAATTGGCCACAACTTAGGCCTCTCTCATTAATGAGAACATATAAGTCTTGAGTAAGGCGAAGGAGGAATAAGCTTTCAAGCATTCAACCTCAGCTATTCATCTTCACCAAGCGAAGGCCAAAAGAGTGTCCTTTTGGTTCTCTTGAGCCAGTATATGATGTTACCCTGTCTGGGGTATAAATTAACATAAGAAAATATGCTTTTCCATAGAAAAGAATGCAATAAAAAAAGCATAGAATGGAGCATTTTTTTCTCTTACATCACTAAAAGGCTCCAAGTGTATTTCAATCATGGGCGTAACAATTGCAGGCACAGAAAGCGTGACCGCAACCAGCCCATGCGAGAGGAGGGGCTTGCTGACGCTAGCACATATTTCAGCTGTATGTGTGTCCAAGGACACACATTCAAATTAAATGTATTGCAGATCAGAGACCCGCCGGGTCTCTGCACCGCAATACACACTGACACCTAATGAGAGGCCGGCAGCTGACGTTGGCGTGCAAGTTATTGATGGAGCATGGCAGTGATGTCATGCGATGCCTGTCACTTACAAGCTAAAGTCAACTGTCGACTTCTGCACCAGCTATAGAAGAGGGTGTTGCACAGAGTGGTAGTGGTAGCAGGTAAGTTGAATCACTTAATTTTTTTATGCACTAAAGAACAGGGACATATATACCAGCATGGCAGACCTATATACCAAGATGAGGGACATATATACGAGGATGTGGACATATAAGACCCAGGATGGGAGACATATATACCAGGATGAGCCCAGGAAAGGGTACATATATGCAAGAATGGGGGACATAATTACCTGGAAGGGGCCCAGGATGGGGGACATATATACTAGGTTCGGGGACATATATATCTAGATGGGGCCCAAGATGTGGGACATTAGTACAGTATGGGTGAGGGCAATACATATATCCTTTTAAGATTTAGAATGCTGAAAGGGCCCATACATCTGACCAACATGCTGGATGAAGCATAGGTCCAAATTTTGAACTGGGGCTCATCGGACTCTAAGGCTATGTGCGCACGTTGCGTAAATACATGCAGTTACGCTGCGCTTTGTAGCGCAGCGTAACTGCATGCGTCCTGCGTCCCCTGCACAGTCTATGGAGATTGTGCAGGGGCCATGCGCACGTGGCGTTTTAGAGCGCAGCGCTTCGGCTTCTGCCGAAGCGCTGCGTTCTAAGAAGTGACATGTCACTTCTTCCGTGCGCTTTGCCGGCAGCTCCTGCTCTGTCTATGGCAGGAGCTGCAGGCAGAGCGCATGGAATCGGCTTTTTTTTTTTTTCACTACGGACATTTCTGCAGCGATTTAAAGCGCACATGTGCTCTTCAGATCGCTGCAGAAATTTCTGCAGTGACTGTACGCAACGTGCGCACATAGCCTAATTGCGCCACTGATTTTAATGTATGCCTAGAGAAAGATATGTTGCAGTCTTCTGCCGGAGATTATTTCAGAAGATTCTCTTAAAATGTACTTTTGATGGAAGGATCATAACGCGATGTGTACAAAGCCTTATCAATATTTCTGTCACAAATGAATTAATTATTTAAATGATGAAACTATGTCACAGTTGATACTGTCACAAAGGAAGTTTCAGACATAATCAGGTCATCAGACTTTATAGCAGCTTAGCGTTCCATAATCTTACATCTCAATAATCCAATTGATCAAGTCAGACAGTGCTGTGCTTTTGTGGAGCTTCATGCAATTACATTGTAAAAACAGGCGATAGCTAAAGGAAAAAACGGTTTCAGCTGTTCCCTGGCTCTAATGTCTGAGGGGGCCCAAATTGTTTCTCTGCCACATATAGAGTACAGAATTTGCTTGGATGTTTAGATAATAAATAGGCTATGAGATGTAATATATGTTTCCGAATGATGGACATAAGCTGGACAGCTGGAGTCTCCTTAGTTGGAAAAAACACTGAAAATCCTAGGTTAAACAGGAGTTTTTAAAATGTCTCAGCCTAAAATAATAAAAAGGAATCTGCCAGTAGGATCAACTCTCCTGAGTTGTCTAATGGGCATATAGGTCATAGAATATTGAATAAAATGATATATTGAGAGCTGCGATCCAAAGTCTTATTCCAGAGAAATCCACATTTTTGTAATATGTAAATGAGCTGTTAAGCTCTAGGGACCGGAGATAGATCTTCCCTAGAATTTGCCTCCAAAGCTTATTTTACATGAAAGGCAGAGTTACCAGTGTGAGACATGTAATGACTGATGGTCTGCTCTCGTGAACTACATGTCTCACACTGGTAATTCCTCCTTTTCATTTAAAGTAATCTCTGGAGAACGATTCGCAGGGTGATCTATGTCCAGCCCATAGATCTAAACAACAGCTCAATTACATATTAAGAAAAACATGGATTTCTCTGAAATAAGACATTGGATAGCAGATATCAAGCTATCACTTTATATAGCTACCCACGACCTACATGCCTTGTCAATGGCTCAGGAGGGTGGATTCTACCGACAGTTTCTTTTAACATGCTCAGTCCTTTGCTGGTCCCTTTCATTGCGCCCACTAATCACCCTGATTTTAACTTGTTTCCAGTCTTCACCACATCAGAAACAGTCATAAAGCCCCGCTCAGCCAATCACAGGTTACAGCAATGATGGGTCTCCGCCAGTGGTTGTCTAAGCCGGAATTTCCACCCATTTCCATCATGTTGAGAATTAAACCAGGAAGCAGAGACCATGGGAACTAAGTGAGCGCCAACAAGGGTCCTGTGGTGGACTGAGTAGGGTGACTATCATTTCTTTTATTAGTTTAAAGGTGTTTCGTGAATTTTAAAAATATCCATGAGATGCCCCCCCTAAAACCAAGTCAACACAGGGAAGTTTTAATTAGTTTTTTTGTTTTAGCCATGACTAGGAGTGAATTTTAAAAGTATAAGTGTTTTTAGGTAAAAAAAAAAATCAATTACATTAAACTGCATGGTGTGAACCTGGCATTAGGATGTCCACCGATTCCAATATTTTTAAAAGGTCGTTTGGTGTCTCCTTTGTTGATGTAGACACTAGCTCAGTTTGCTGTGCAGGTTCAGACATGTATATTGGATGCTTCACAGGAAGACCTGACTGTTTACTGAAGGATCACAACGGGATGCTGCCACATTGAAGAACTTTTCATAGGGTGCCAATTAACCTACAAGTATGTGTTTGATCTGCGGAGGAGAGCCAGGGCATAGAGAGAAAGTTTATGTGAACATATGGAGTGTTTCCTCAGTCTAGAAGCAAATTGTAGGCCATCACCACAATTAATTTAGAATACATTGCGTGCAATAATATGCAAGGAACATAGCTCAAAATGGCATTTCTCAAAGGGTTAAAGAAGTGTAGTGAATTCGCCTTAGGTTGTGTGGAAGGAGCCCAGTCTGTCTGCTGGAAATCCGCCAACAATCCCGCTCTCATTTACATTCCCTTCCTATACCACCTTCCATTGTTCCTGAGCCTGGGGCTGCTTTCCTTCTTTGACAGGGAAAACCCTTGCCAGACTGGCTCCGCTTCTAAATTATGTATCAAGCTTCTTCACAAGTAGGGGAGTTACACCATATTGGACCCCCCAGTAAGATTCCCTGAAAATGGAAGATGATGTAAAATGTGTATTTGTAATTAAAAAGAAGTATTGTCTCTTAATGTCTTGTGGTTACTAAATGATTATTTTGTTAACAAGCCATGTAATAAATATTCTGTTTTCCATGGTAAATAAAATAATATAAGCTGATCATTTATCACGCTAGGTATAGGGAAATACCAAGCAAACGGCGAAAAGGGAGGGAAGGGAGGGATGGTGACCCCTGATCCTACCTTCCGCTGGCCCCTGGCTACCCTGACCACCTTAGATAGGCTCCACACCTATGAGCTAAACAGGACACCTGGCCCTGATTGTCCCTGAACTGGGCCCTTGGTAAGGAATCAGAAGACACAGGTAGCATAAACTGGGAGAAGTGAACAAACAACTTATCTCAAGAAAACTCAGAGAGAGGGACAGCAACAAACAACAATGTTTATCCAGATGAATACAAGCTGATTGCTTGCATCCAAGTCCTGTATAGAAATATACCTCTATCACTAGCAAACACCAAGGGAAAATGTTGATTCCTAAAAAGGTAGAAGTCACGGGGCACTCAGTCTTCAGTCCAAGATTTATTGTTCAAAACAAGGTAACACGAACAAGTTACAGCAAGGGAGAGGGAGTGGTGGGGAAGAGCTCAACGGACGACGGCTGTTTCATTACTTGTGTCCACCAACCCAAGAATCAATAGATAAAAAAAGTTCAGTCTACCTGCTTAAGGCCGGAGTCACACTTGCATATGACTCACACGAGAGCAATGCGAGAAAATCTTGCATTTCACTTGGCCCCATGTAAGACAATGCTGCAGCTCAGATCTGCGAGCTTTTCCTCAGTCCTAATCGGACCAAGGGAAACAAAAATCGCAGCATGTTGCGATTATCTGTGAGTCTCGGATCACTCGCACTCATAGACGTTTATGGGTGCGTGTGAAATATCGGACTACACTCGGATGATATCCAAGTGCAGTGCGATATACGCACAGGCTGAAAATGGAGTAGATGGGGAGATTAATCCCTCCCTCTCCTCTGCAGCTGTGATCCGGTCAAAAGATCGGATCACAGTTGCATGACACTTGGCTCACGCTCGCAGCAGAGTGGAGCCGAGGATCATTAGTATATCACATCAGATGCCATACGCTAGTATAATCCAACTAATATGACCCCTGAGAAAAAACTGCCATACATACTAAAGACAGCCCTGTTTCCCAAGTATGACTGCACATTCATTAGTTATCAGCAATCAAAAGAACAACCAAACTAGTAAGCTAATAACACTTCATCAAATTTAGTAAATGTTAAGTATATTTGACATCTGATTGACCACTTAGTCCACTTGTAAAGGTCCAGTCACTCTAAGCAACTTACCAGCGATCCCAACAACGATAGGGATCGCTGGTAAGTTGCTAGGAGGTTGCTGGTGAGATGTCACACTGCGACGCTCCAGCGATCCCACCAGCAACCTGACCTGGCAGGAATCGCTGGAGCGTCGCTACACGAGTTGCTGGTGAGCTCACCAGCAACCAGTGACCAGCCACACGTGCAGAGAGCAGGGAGCAGCGCACACTGAGCGCTGGCTCCCTGCTCTCCTAGTTACAGCACACATCGGGTTAATTACCGGACGTGTACTGCAGCTAAATGTGCACAGAGCAGGGAGCAGCGCACACCGCTTAGCGCTGGCTCCTTGCTCTCCTAGTTACAGCACACATCGGGTTAATTACCCGATGTGTGCTGCAGCTACATGTGCACAGAGCAGGGAGCAGCGCACAATGCTTAGCGCTGGCTCCCTGCTCTCCTAGCTACAGCACACATCGGGTTAATTAACCCGATGTGTCCTGCAGCTACATGTGCACAGAGCAGGAGCCGGCACTGACAGGGAGAGCGGCTGAGGCTGGTAACAAAGGTAAATATCGGGTAACCAAGGACAGGGCTTCTTGGTTACCCGATGTTTACATTGGTTACCAGCCTCCGCAGAAGCCGGCTCCTGCTGCCTGCACATTTAGTTGTTGCTGTCTCGCTGTCACACACAGCGATCTGTGCTTCACAGCGGGACAGCAACAACTAAAAAATGGCCCAGGACATTCAGCAACAACCAGCGACCTCACAGCAGGGGCCAGGTTGTTGCTGGATGTCACACACAGCAACATCGCTAGCAACGTCACAAAAGTTGTTTGTTAGCAGCGATGTTGCTAGCGATGTTGCTTAGTGTGACGGGGCCTTTAGTCTGGAATACTTGGATGAGACCCAACAAAGCCATTCATTGTGATTGGCTCTCCTTCATTAATAAACTTCCACTAATTCTCCTGGTATACATGATTACACAGAGATCTTCACAGTAATGTCCTCACAATACAATAGCGCCATCCTCAAATCCATCCGTCAATACCCCCTCTCGGCCACAGCACAGTCCCCCACATCATTAATAGCCAAATATTGGTCCATTCTCTTGTGTTGGTCATTTAACATTGAGTGATAACTAACGTATTGTATATCATTGCCTCCCTTCTCTGCAGAAATCTGAATGCGAAGACGGTTTATTGTCCAGCAAGGAGTTTCATGAAAAGTCTTTGATGGCTGACAAAGCCACCGCACAGCAGAATTGTCTTTTCTGTTGGACGTCCATGAGCAACTATAGCTAAGTATACTTGATAGCAGACTTTAGAAAGGATCCTTGACTTTAAAGACTCCAACATTCAGCTTCCAAGAGGGGGTCCGCAAATAACGAGGCGTTGTCTTTAATGAACTTGTTAATTTTCTGCTGTGAAAATTGGCTACAAAGCAGAGCTTTGTAATACTTTGTAACAATGGAAGTAAAAGGATTAGATCACATTATAATGTTGCCTAAGCAACCCGAGCTGCCAAGCTGTCCACCTGAAGCCTGCCGCTGGGTACCAAATGGCATCTAGCCTGGCATTATTTAGCTGTCTTAAAAAACGGAACAAATAGTACTGTACCCCCATCAGGCTTCTAACCATTTCTCGTGTAAGCCTAATTGTTACGGCAGTTTGTGACTCTTACGTCTCTGTAGTTGATTATCATCGCAACGCAGGGAGCCTCATTTTTCCACAAAATAGAAGCCATTTCTGCATTGTTGCTTTGTTTGCTGTTTTATTCCGCAAATAGGATTGAGAAAACTGTGAATAACAAGTTGGGAATAATAAGTCTTCTCAGCAATCCTTCACGGGGAAAATATTTATTCCTGAATCTTGATTTTGTTTTGTTGTAAAGTGTAACATTTTTTTCACAAGAAGAAAAAATTCTCTCAGACATTCCGACAGGGAATATTTACCAATAATTCTAGGAATAGTAGACCTATATATGGAGAAGGAAAAAGCTCTGCATGTAAACATGTGCACACCAGGAATTACCAATAAACCTTAAAATATGAAACTTTAATAAGTGGCAAACACAAAAAACAAGGTTAAAAAAATTTTTAAATGACACAAAAAAGCCCCTAAAGCCCCAATGTAGGACATAGTTGCCATAAGTAATAGCCACAATGGACAATACAATTATTCAGTATAGACCTCTACAGCAATAAATAACAAAATGTAGCAGCAGAAAACACATATATACATATACAGTACAGACCAAAAGTTTGGACACACCTTCTCATCTCTAGAACAACTATTATGAGGAGACTTTGTGCAGCAGGCCTTCATGGTAAAATAGCTGCTAGGAAACCACTGCTAAGGACAGGCAACAAGCAGAAGAGATTTGTTTGGGCTAAAGAACACAAGAAATGGACATTAGACCAGTGGAAATCTGTGCTTTGGTCTGATGAGTCCAAATTTGAGATCTTTGGATCCAACCACCGTGTCTTTGTAGAAAAGGTGAACGGATGGACAATGACCCCAAACACACCTCCAGGCTGTGTAAGGGCTATTTGACTAAGAAGGAGAGTGATGGGGTGCTAAGCCAGATGACCTGGTCTCCACAGTCACCAGACCTGAACCCAATCAAGATGGTTTGGAGTGAGCTGGACCGCAGAGTGAAGGTAAAAGGGCCAACAAGTGCTAAGCATCTCTGGGAACTCCTTCAAGACTGTTGGAAAACCATTTCCGGTGACTACCTCTTGAAGCTCATAAAGAGAATGCCAAGAGTGTGCAAAGCAGTAATGAAAGCAAAAGGTGGCTACTTTGAAGAACCTAGAATATAAGACATATTTTCAGTTGTTTCACACTTTTTAAAGTATTTCATTCCACATGTTTTAATTCATAGTTGTGATGCCTTCAATGTGAATCTACAATTTATAGTCATGAAAATAAAGAAAACTCTTTGAATGAGAAGGTGTGTCCAAACGTTTGGTCTGTACTGTATGTCTCACAAGAGTGATGATAATGGCCTCAAATAACCACCATATAATAATGGAATATCACAATAGTTATGAAATAAATCACCCTGAATAGGGGAACCCAATCCACTACAAAGTAGTATGAAGAACCTATAGTGTGGTGTGGTAGAGAGGCCAGAGTAAGCCCAGGGTCAGGAAATACTATACCCAAGGTCAGTGGCGTACCGTCAATAGAGGCAGGCCACGCCACTGCTATGGGGCCCGTGACCTGAGGGGGGCCCCATGATGGCTGCCCGCTGTGTCTGCAATTTCACTTTTCCTCATTCCCAGCACGGATGGGCTGCCGGGGACGGTCACCAAGCAGCTGATTAAAGCCACAGGGGGCCCACACTGTTTGTACAGCTGCAGTCCGTGGCAACACAGAGGAGCAGACACTACACACCACGTGGCCTCTGCTGAAGAGGAGGGAGTGGCCAGGAAGCATCTTCTTCCAATCAGAGAGGTGTGAGAGATGCCAGGAAGAGAACAGCCAATCAGGAGAGGGGGCAAAGCTTGTCAGTATGTGCGGGAGAAAAGAAAATATGGAAAGCTAAACAGGGCAGAAGGAGCAGAGACCTGATCATTGCAAGCAGAGAAAAGAGGGAGAAGGAGCAGAGAAAATGAGGAGAAGCGAGAGCAGAAGGAATAGACAGAAAAAGCAAAGGACATGATCTGAACACAGCCAGGAGGACTGACAGGAAGTGCAGCATGACACCGAAGGCTGCCACATGATCTCTCACAGCACAGGAGCAGGTGAGTATAATAATGTGCAAATGTTACTGCCCTGTCCTGTCACATCCCTGTGTGTGTTAACCCAGTACTGTGACATCACTGTATGTGTTAACCCTGTATTATGACATCACTGTGTGTTAACCCTGCATTGAGACATCACTGTGTGTGATAACCCTGTACTGTGACATCACTGTATGTGTTAACCCTGTACTGTGACATCACTGTGTGTGTTAACCCAGTACTGGGACATCACTGTGTGTGTTAACCCTGTATTGTTACATCACTGTGTGTGTTAACCCTGTACTGTGACATCACTGTATGTGTTCACCCTGTACTGTAACATCACTGTGTGTTAACCCTGTACTGTGACATCACTGTGTGTTAACCCTGTACTGTGACATCACTGTGTGTTAAACCTGTACTGTGACATCACTGTGTGTATTATCCCTGTACTGTGACATCACTATGTGTTATCCCTATCTCTGTACTGTGACATCACTGTGTGTATTATCCCTGTACTGTGACATCACTGTGTGTGTGTTAACCTCTGTACTGTGACAAAACTGTGTGTGTGTTAACTCTTTACTGTGACATCACTATGTGTTATCCCTATCTCTGGATTGTGACATCACTGTGTGTTAACCCTGTACTGTGACATCACTGTGTGTTATCCCTATCTCTGTACTGTGACATCACTGTGTGTATTATCCCTGTACTGTGACATCACTGTGTGTGTGTTAACCTCTGTACTGTGACAACACTGTGTGTGTGTTAACTCTTTACTGTGACATCACTATGTGTTATCCCTATCTCTGGATTGTGACATCACTGTGTGTTAACCCTGTACCGTGACATCACTGTGTGTGTTAACCCTGTACTGTGACATCACTGTGTGTGTGTTAACCCTTTACTGTGACATCACTGTGTGTTATCCCTATCTCTGTACTGTGACATCACTGTGTGTTAAACCTGTACTGTGACATCACTGTGTGTGTTAACCCTATACTGTGACATCACTGTGTGTGTTAACCCTGTACTGTGACATCACTATGTGAGTGTGTGTTAACCCTGTACTGTGACATCACTGTGTGTATTAACCCTATACTGTGACATCACTGTGTGTGTTAACCCTACACTGTGACATCTCTGTGAGTATTATCTCTGTGCTGTAACATTACTGTGTATTACCCCTGTACTGTGACATCACTGTGTGTTATCTCTGTACTGTGACATTACTTTGTGTATTATCTATGTACTATACCATCACTGTGTGTATTATCCCTGTACTGTGACATCCCTGTGTGTATTATCCCTGTATTGTGACATAACTGTGTGTAATTCCCCTGTACTGTGACATCACTATGTGTATTATCCCTGTACTGTGACATCCCTGTGTGTATTATCCCTGTAATGTGACATTACTGTGTGTATTATCCCTGTATTGCGACATCACTGTGTGTATTATCCCTGTACTGTGACATCACTGTGTGTATTATCCCTGTATTGTGACATCACTGTGTGTAATACCCCTGTACTGTGACATCACTGTGTGTATTATTCCTGTACTGTGACATCACTGTGTGTAATACCCCTGTACTGTGACATCACTGTGTGTAATACCCCTGTACTGTGACATCACTGTGTGTATTACCCCTGTACTGTGACATAACTGTGGGTATTACCCCTGTACCATGCAATGATTTATTATGGTACCTAAGACTATAAAGAAGGTCATAATCGTTACTATTATGGGGGAGACAGATGTGAAAATGTATATTGTGTGTAGTGAATGGCACGAAGGAGGACATCGCTACTTTAGGCCAAATTCACACACTGCAGATTTTTTGGGGATTTGCGGGGTGAACCCACTGGTCTTTGTGCAGTGGCCTTTGCTCAGTAACAGGATGGTGCTTATATTCAGACTCTATGTGGTGATCATATTTGGTCATGGTGTAGCGGCATTATTTTGCAATGTATAGTAGTGTTATTGGTCTTGGAATGGTGGGTGCTGTTCAGTAACACTACACTGTGTTCCAAATTATTATGCAAAAAGAGTTTAGGAGTGGTAAGATCAGAAATTTTTTGTTTGTCATTTAAACTCATTGATGGTGATGTGTGTCAGGGCTCTTTATGTCACTGAAAGCAATTGCAGATACCTGTGCAAATTAGTTTGGAAGGTGTGTCCAAATAAAGGCAAGATTACTGAAGAAGGCTGTTCCACATTATTAAGCAGCCTACATTTTTTGCCAAAATGGGAAAGAAAAAGGATGTGTCTGCTGCTGAGAAGCAACAAATTGTGGAGTATTTAGGTCAAGGCATGACTACAATCAACATTGCCAAGACACTTCATCGTGATCATCGCACAATCAAGAAGTATGTAGCTGATTCACAGCACACACGTGTGCGTGCTGATAGGGAGAAATTGAGGACTCTTTCCAACAGGCAATTGCGTCAGGTTAAAAGAGCAGCTGCTAAAATGCCTTGTCATAGCAGCAGACAAGTTTTTGAAGCTGCTGGTGCCTCCAACGTCCCCCGAACGACAAGATGCAGGGTCCTTCAGGGGTTTGCTGCTGTGCCTAAGCCATCCTGTCGACCACCTCTATCCACTGCACACAAGCAGAAACGGCTCCAGTGGGCCAAACGATACACGAAGACTGACTTCCAAACTGTTTTGTTCACCAATGAGTGCCGTGCAACGCTCGATGGTCTAGATGGATGGAGTAGTGGATGGCTGGTCGATGGACACCCCATGAAAACACGGCTAAGGCGCCAAGAAGGAGGAGGTGGAGTAATGTTTTGGGCTGGAATCATGGGTAGGGAGATTGTCGGCCCCTTTAGGATCCCAGAAAGGGTAAAGATGAACTCCATAATCTATGTGGAGTTTCTAAAACAGCACTTCCTGCCATGGTTCAGGAGGAAGAACCATGCATTCTGCAGCAAGATCATTTTCATGCATGATAATGCACCGTCTCATGCTGCAAATAACACATCTGCATCTCAGACTGCTATGGGCATAAAAGAGGACACACTTATGGTGTGGCCACCATCTTCCCCTGACCTCAACCCCATTGAGAACCTCTGTAGCATCATCAAAAGGAGTGTCTATGATGGCGGGAGGCAGTTCACATCTAAGCAATAGCTCTGGGAGGGTATTCTGTCCACATGCAAAACAATTGAAGCACAAACCATCAGAGAACTGACAAATTCAATGGACGAGAGAGTTCAGAAGCTTCTTTCAAACAAGGGGTCCTATGTGCAAATGTAAGATCACCTAGAATTAAGTTTTGACTTGAAAACTGTTTAATTTCATTTTCTAATAAGCTGATAATGCTTATAATTTCACAATTGACCATTTTGTTTTTCAAAATAAAAAAGGTTAAAAACTCTTCTGTGCATAATAATTTGGAACATGCATTTTAAGTGCATTTTGAGTGTTTATTATTTTTAAAAATATACTGTTTTCATAGGCAGTTTGATCAAAAACATTTAAATTATACTCGAATAGTAGATGACTGGAAAATAACAATGACTGCAATTTATAAAGTTAATTTAGGAAAATATGAAAAAATATTTTTTGCATAATAATTTGGAACACAGTGTATATCTTTGGTTTGTTGGCTGCGGCTGATTTCACTGTTTGCAGGCGCTGCGGTGCTCAGCGAGCGTCAGGCCCTGCGGTGCTCAGCGAGCGTCAGGCCCTGCGGTGCTCAACGAGCGTCAGGCCCTGCATTGCTCAGCGAGCGTCAGGCCCTGCGGTGCTCAGTGAGCGTCAGGCCCTGCGGTGCTCAGCAAGTGTCAGGCACTGCAGCGCTCAGCGAGTGTCAGACGCTGCGGTGCCCAGCGCATCTCACACAGTCATAAGACAGCAGCACAGGCGTACAGCACTGCCTAGACTGGTCCTCTACAGTTGGAGCCGGGCCTGGTAATAGTCTACTTATCGGACTGGTAGATGTATAGCCTGGCTAAGATAAAGGTTAATTCATAATGTGTATATACGCCCCCAGAAACTTGTATGGCCCCCCCGGTAACATATATACTGTTTATTATGTTAATATTTTATTGTATTCTTTTTTTTAATTCAGGGGGTGGGGGGAGGCCCATTCAAACTTTTGCTATGGAGCCCCATGATTTCTATGTACGCCCGTGCCCAAGGTGAGAACTCCATGATTAGGGCATGCAGAGATTGCTGTTACCCTTAACAAGGGCAGAAGGCTGTAAGGAGGTCAGTGACAGGCTGGGGATGGAGGCTAGGTCACCACGCTCACGCTGGAAGCCGCCTGAGTGTCAAACGACTGTGACCCAATCTTGCAATCGGGTCACAGCTGCGAAGCTGAGGATGGGCACTGCGGAGGAGAGGGAGGGGTTAATCCCCCCATCTCCTCCATTGTTAGCCTGTGCGTATATAGCACTGCACTGGGATAACATCCGAGTGCAGTACGATGTTTCTCTTGCACCCATTCACTTGAATGGTGCAAGGGATATCGCTCTCGCAGAAAATCGCAGAATGTTGACACTTTTCTTGTATCCAGAATCTGGATGCGAGAAAAGCTGACCAACTGCTCTTCTTCATTGACTAACATTGGTCAGAGTGCAATGCAAGATTCACGCATTGCACTTGTCCGTTTTTCACACTTGTCGACTTTAGTCGACGTTTAGTCGACTACGTTCAGGTGTCCACCTGCTGAAAACGTATATGTGCAAAAATAGTGCAAGACAGAGCACACGCTAACGGAGTCTGCTCCATTATAGTCAATGGCCCTGTCGGTGCATTATTATTATTTATTATTATTATTATTCCATCAATTCCATGGCGCTTTTCATGTGAAAGGGGTATACATAATAGGGACAAGTACAATAATCATAAACAATACAAGACACAGACAGGTACAGGAGGATAGAGGTCCCTGCCAGCGAGGGCTCACAGTCTACAAGGGATAGATGAGGATACAGTAGGTGAGGGTAGAGCTGATTGTGCGGCGCTGCATCAGACTGAGGGTTACGGCAGGTTGTAGGCTTGTCGGAAGAGGTGGGTCTTCAGGTTCCAAGGTGCATGCGTCCGAAACACGTTTTGCGGGGTGGGGGAGGAGCGGTTCAGACGGATTCCCCAACGGGACCACTGAACGTAAGTAAAATGTGAAAGTAGCATTATTCACATATCAAGATCTCTTTTTTGGTCCAAATAAAAACAACAGAGACTTTTCCATGTTACATCGTGGTCCTTTCTTTTTTTTTAATTATTTGCTAAAAGCTTTTTTTACATACGAGAAAAACTGAGCACAGACGGATAGTAAAAACGGATGATAAACAGATCCAGCACACATGGTCAGATTTTGCATTACAGAAAAGTCACTGACGTGTGAATTCAGCCTAAGAGCAATATAAACAGTAATCTACTAAATTACAAGGCCCATTGACCTGTGTCCAGATGGATGGTCGGGCACTGAGCGTTAATCACTCCCATTTAAGAGAAAGCCTGGCTGCTACAATAAGGACAATGACAACTGAGACACACTTTTGGATTAATATTTTGTCCACTAATGTGAAATGTTGAAGTGATATATATATATATATATATATATATATATATATATATATATATATATATATATATTTGTAGATCCTATTAATAGTTCTCCCTTATGCGGCCATATTCGATATTTCCAGATGCTCACCAACACTGTGGACATTGAAAAGATTCTGTAATGGTAAACCAGGGAAGTACGTATGATTGCCTCTAGCCAGGAACAAGTGTATTGATTGCCTATTCCGTCATCACTTCTAATTGTGGCAGTGTGGCTTCCATTTGACCTTCATTACAATCAGCCCCATTACACCATCCTTAAAACAAATTATTGATGGGACATTGTATATATCCGATTCTAAATATTTTATTGGCTTTACATGAATAATAATATATTTGCATTTCCCCTTGAAAAATAAAGCCATATTAGTCCACCTTGTACGAGGTCAGAAATGGCAGCAATTCCTGCACCTATATAGTTTGTTATTACTTTTTCGCTGACTGTGAGGCTACGTTCCCACCATGAGCTTTTGTTGCATTTTTGATGTTGCTGAATTTTTGCACCTATTATGTAAATTAAGTTACTTGTGTTTTTTATTGGTGTTTGAGCGCTTTTTTTTTTCTTACATTTTTGAGTCTTTTTGGTTTGCCTTTCTTTAAATAAAGCTAATTTTTTACACTTCCCGGTATTTGGCTTTGACAAAACGTTATTGATAGTCATATGTGGTTTACATGAGTTTTCAGTGCGGAAAACTAACTAAAAATATATTTTTTTGCCTGCGTATCTTCTGCATCTAATGCAAGACAATGGGAAAATTTGCATGAGAAATTGACATGTTGCAGATTTGACGCAGCAGGTCAGATTTCATTGAGTAAGAAACAAGTACAGTGGATATGAGATTTCCATAAATCCCATCTACTCTGCTGGAAACGTAAGGCTATGTTCACACGTTGCGGGGTTTTTTTTGTTGTTTTTAAGCCAAAACCAGCTCTTTTGGTAGTATAAAAGCTGCTTCTTAAAAGCAGGTTTTGCTGCGTTTTTGTTGGAAATTTTTGGATGCGTTTTTGGTTTGTCATTTGTCTACAGTACATGTTTAATAAAATTAGTTTCATTCTCCACAAAAGCAGCAAAAAATCAGCGGTTGCATTTTTGCAGCGTTTTTGCACTTTATCATTGCTTTCAATTGTGAAAAAAAAGCTGCAAAAAGGACAGAATTGACAGCAGTTTTCCTTTCAGTCAGGAAAAATAGCAATCGTGTGCATGAGATTTCTGAAATCTTATAGCCTTTGCTGGTACGGTAAAAAGCAGCTTTTTGTTTGTGTAAAACTCATTAAAAAACTGCAAAAAAAAGGCAGCAAAAATGAAATGTGTGAACATAGCCTGATGCAATTTTCTTGACACAGTGAAACTATGTGGTGTCAATAACTTACCAAAAAAATCATTGTTGGCACACAGCCTTAAAGGGTTATTCCTAATAATAATAATAATAATAATATCAAATATCTCCAGTTAGAAATGTAGTATAGTTCTCCTGATTAGCTATCTTGCTTACCTCAAAGCATTGCAGTAGCTTAGGTATCCATGGATACGGCCGCTAGCAACTAACAGTCACTAGTGGTCGTAACCATGGATACCTAAGCTGCTGCAATGCCCTGCACATGAGGTAAGCAACATAGCTAATCAGGAGAACTATATAATATTTCTAATTTGAGGTATTTGCTCTTATTATTATTACACCTGCTACATGCTGGGATAGGATCTTGGAGATAGGAATACTCCTTTAACACTACGTTCCCTGATAAGCTTTTGGGGAGTTTTTGATGTTGTAGAAAATCTGCACCATTTCTGCACCTATTATGTAAATTAGGTTACTGGCATTTTTTCATTGCGTTTTGTTTTTTTTTTACATGCACTTACTGCGATTTTTGTCTTGTTTTGGTGTGTCAGGTCTTAAATAAAACTGCTTTGCTTCCTGGTATTTGGCTTTGACCAAAACGTATTGATCATCATGTGTGGCTTACATACGTTTTTAGCACGTTTCCGCAGTGGAAAAAAACTTTAAAAAATATATGCGTTTCTTACCTGCGTATTTATTGCATCTAATGTATTTCTAAGGGGAAAATCGGCATATAAAATTCTGCGTCACCCAAGAGAAATTAACATATTGCAAATTTGAAATATGCATCACAGGTCAGATTATGCGGAGTTAAAAAGAAGCACAGCGGGAAGGAGATTTCTATAAATCCCATCCATTTTTTAACGTAGCAAAAATATGCACCAAAAGCTCATTGTGGGCACACAGCAGGTACACAGACTAAATTGCAGATTTGGACGCCAGGCGAGGACTTTGGAAACCCGGGTGCCAATTATTGTAATGGCTGCCCTTATTGTGTGTCACCTAGTATCACCCTATTCCAAGCTTCTGTTGCACCACCGTAAAATGTTTCTATAAATGATCCGCGACACATTTTCTACAAATGGCACCAGCTAATTAAAACCAATGACACCGGATACTATATATTGATTCATTTATGTTATATATATGTGCATCTAAATATAGCTCTCGGCTTCCAACCACATATCAGTGTCCAGGCTCCTCCAGCGTGACCGGACTGATCAGCATTGCAGTGTTCACTGCACAAAGATACAGGCAGACTCCTATGAATCTGCAGAAAAGGCGTTTGGCGTTGTCATGGCAACCCGCTTCCTCCTCTGCTGGCATTCTATCATATCATTCTACTCATGGTGCACTTCATTAAAAAGGCAAAACAGGAAAGTCAGGCGGAGACGGTTTATTTTTCTGTGTTTTAATGTGCGTAATTGCACAAACACAAGATCAGACCACGTACCTTTTTTCATGCAGCATAATATACTATACACAGCAATGAAGCTAACATGGTTAGGTAAAAATACTGGGACTTTTATATATATATATATATATATATATATATATGCCATTGACACTAGTACTGATGTTGTCCTGCCATTGGATTATATATATATATATATATATATATATATATATGTAATCCAATGGCAGAACAACATCAGTACTAGTGTTAATGGCAACCAGTCTAGCACACTGTCTCTTAAAGGGGCACCGTGAAGTGTTTCCCAGCCTATGGCTAGGAGGCACTGGGTATTTAGGGCACCTCCCCCTGTAGGCAGATGCCTGATCAATTAGTTTCCTGGTGCGTCAGGGCCTGCCAGAACTCCACGTGTATACCGATAATTATTATACCAGTATTCCCCCATATAAATCCCTCCACACTTCAGATACTGGGGCCTGTGGCAGTTATGAAAAATGAATATGTTTTCTGTCGCAGTTAATGTGCAGACATTTGGAAAAGGGGGAGTCCTTCTCACTTGCAAGTGACCAACTACTTGCAATTAAATGGAATGACAGGAAGGATGTCTACACGCTCACCACCCTAAATGTGAACTCCACAGTGATGGTCAGAGACAGGGGCGCTATAAGGGACAAACAGGACTCACTCTGCATAACAGATTATAATAAATGTATGGAAGGCATTGACAAGTTAGACCAGGTGCATCAACTGTATCTGGTGAAGTGAAAGACCAGGGCCTGGTACAAAAATGTAGCAATCTACCTCATACAGATTACTACCTATAACAGCTTTGTTCTTTACAAAAAGACTCAAGGAGCGCTCATATTTCTCCAGTACTAGGAGAAAATTGTTGAGTGTCTCCTATTTGACTCAACTGCAAAGGAGGCCGCCTTTGAATCAGAAGGCTATCAGACTGCCATTTTATTCACCCCGTCCCTCCCACTCCCACCCAAAACCATTCTCCTAAAAAATGCTGGGTTTTAGGAAGCACGGTAGAAGGAGTGATTCTTGATGTTATTGCCCCATGTGCCCATCACAACCAGGCCTTTGTATCTCCCCTGTTTTGAAATATACCGCACAACTTCCCATTATGAAATTGACATGAATAACACTAAATTGTGTGGTACCGTCTCCTTTTTTTTTCAAATAATTTATATTTTGTTGTTAGTGGGCCCCTAACAAGTTACTTTGAACAAGTCATAAAAAGAATATTTTATCAGTAAAACACATTTTACCTAATTTCACAATTAAAGGGAACCAATCACCAGGATTTTCACATATAAGCTAAAGCCAGTGCTATACTAGCACTATCAGACTGATTCTATACATACATGTAGTGGTCAGCTCGGATGTTTAGGTTTTGAAATCCAAGAAAGTGAAGTTTGTAAAATGCAGGACCTGTGGTGAGGTCATACCCATGTGACCTGGTATCCAGCTTTGGTGGCTGAGACCCCGCCCCTTCTGGTCACATGGGTTATAACCTCACCACAGGTCCTGCTAGACAAAGTGAGTCATTTATATAATGCTTATGCTAATTCTAACAGAGGGAGGAGATAACTATGAATATATGATCTGCTCCAGTACAACTGTCAATCAAGAAGCAGCTCATTTTACAAACTTCACTTTCTTGGATTTCAAAACCTAAATATCTGCGCTGACCACTACAGGTATGTAGAGAATCAGCCTGATAGTGCCAGTACAGCGCAGGCTTTAGGTTATATACGAAAATCCTGGTGATTGGTTCCCTTTAATTCCAGGACTTGATCACTCACATAAAAAAACTATTATTCAAAGAAATTCTCGTCCACCTGCCCACGTCTATATACTCCAGAATGTGTCTATAAAGAAAATATTGTACTCTCTTGTTTTCCATATAGATGTATGACTTGGACCACGGTCCCCTCACTAGCACCTCTGAAGAGAATTCAGGCTGAGTGCACACTAATATTACATTGTACTCCAGAATGTGGACCTCACAAATGTTCTTCAAAAGTCAGGTCGTCGGACAATTAATTCCAACATTTGATCATTCGGGTAAACATTTTTGACCATTTCTCTTAGTTTGACTGTTTTTACGACTATGTCTTACTACACAAAACTTTGCTTTTATATTACTTTTATATTTATATTGGTGATATGGGCATGATCATTTTATTGGAGGATTTCTAACAATTAGGCTGTTCCGTATGTATATACTATGGTCATACTGCATGGTTCTTGCCGAAAATCCTGAACAGGATAATATTTTCTGAATTCTGTAAGGGATTGGTTGTCCTTCTGTGCACATAGTGGTGCCTACCTAGGTGGGTAGGAGCCTGTCATTCTGTACCACGTCAACTGGCACATTCGTTGCTCATGTAAACCTGTCATTCTAGCCAAGTTGGTGTTCTTTCATCTTTGGAAGAAACTCAGGTTTACCACATAGTTGGCTGCATTTTCCTCCATATTTTGAACATTTTGCCCTTCATCCCAGTACAGTTTATTCTTCTTGCTACAATACATGCAATTGAAGGACAACTGTTTTGTTAGCAAGGCCAAGTTTTATAATAAGCAAAAGTGTTTTTAGGAGCATACAGCCCTTTAGAGTACTAATTCTTGGAATTATTTTCTTGTTTGGTAGCTCAATGTCTCTGGAAGCTTTAAACAGGTCCTCTGATACCATCAATTTTACCATAAAGACCAAATTGTGCTCCATTTATTATAGGCACATACGTGTGTCCAGTACTCACATAACTGTCATATTGGATGTATTTCTGAACATCGAAAAATTAGTACAATAAAATTTGAGGTGTGTTCCTCAGAACGTAAAAAAAAGATTCATAAAAGTGAGTGAAAAAATGCAAATTGTAATTTTTCATACTCACGCTGCATCAACTGCATAAAAGATGGTGGAATCAAACTACCCACTATCTTGTAGATAAATACATTAGAGGGTATACTTTACAAAAAGAACATTTATATTGGTTTTCTGTTGTTCTTAAACCACACAGGCTCTGCAAATATAATCTATTTGAAATAGAGAGAAATTTAATTTAAAAGTGTCCCTTCTCTTCCAAGCCCTGTTTTTTGTCCAAACAGAACTTTTTGACTACATGTGGGGTAACAACACGCTCATAAGAAAGTGGGTAACAAACTGTGGGGTCCACTTTTTGGTGTTTCCTCTTATAATAGTGAGAAATTCAGGGCTAAAACAACATTTTTGTGACAAAAATGAAAATTGACAAACTAATGTTATCAAATTTTGTAAAGTACCTGTGGGTTTGAACTGCTCACTATACCCCTAGACAAAATCCTTGAGGGATCTAGTTTCCAAAATGGGGTCACTTCACTTATGCAGGTTTCTGATGTTTAGGCATCTTAGGACCCTGCAAATGTGACATCGTGCCTGCAATCTATTTCAGCTAGATTTATGTTCCAAAATTGAAATATTGCTCTTTGCGTTCTGAGCCCTCCCATTTGTCCAAACAAAACTTTTTGACTACATGTGGGGTATCAGTGCGCTAAAAAGGAAGTGAGTAACAAACTGTGTAGTCCACATTTTGGTGTTACCCCTTGCAAAAGTAAGAAAGTTGGGGCGAAAGCAACATTTTTGTGAAAAATTTTACAATTTTCATTAGGACTAACCTAATGTTATCAAATTCTGGAAACTACCTGTAAATGCAAAATGCGCACTATACTTCATGATAAAACCCTTGAGGGGTCTCGTTTCCAAAACGGGGTCACTTGTGTGGGGTTTCTGCTGTTTAGGTATTCTGTACCTGCTCCCCCAACTTCCATTTCCACGCCTTCGAACGTATATGTATTGAGCAGGAAATTAGCGGCCTGCCGCAGCTCTCACTTCCTATTAATTAATTATACATCTGGAAGTGGAGTGAGAAAAGCCGGCGCTGATTGGGCATAGGGGTTGTATGACCTTACAACCTCTCGTGGACCCATGAGCGCTGGCACCGCAGGAACGCTGCCAGCACGGGAGGTGAGTATAAGCTTTTTTATTTTAATGGGGCCAAACATGGGGAATGAGAAAGGGTTGTCCAATTAATGAACAACCCTTTTAATTATTGTAGTATTTTTTGTGCACATAAATCCAATTAATAAGATAAAAATGTATATATAATATAAGCTAGAAGGAGGGTGATGAATTCGGATAATAGCAAAATTGATTGTGGCGCATTGGAAAGCAAACAGATTATATAAGGGTTTTTTTATCGTGGCTGTATAAATCAATGTGGCTGAGTTCTCTCATTGTTCACAGCAGATTAATCCGTTCTCTGCTTGCAGTTCTATTGATCACAATATTAATTTCGTCTACTGAACTTGAAAGGGCATTTCCAGATAATAAAAGAAGAACTAAGCAATAAGAAAACAAATCTATGTTGCTGCCGTAACAAACCCCGTCCTACACTATAAATCCTTTCTGTATGGGACCAGCGAGCCTGGCAGGTTACTACTGCTCCTCACGTGCTGTCATAGAGTCATACATGTACAGTACATAGCAGTCAGATATTCCCTATAGACCCAGAACCAGTATAAAAGCCCAAACCCACATCCTAACCGTATCTGAAAAATGCAATACAATCCATAACGGCCAATCTCTTATAAAGTGTCGGCTGAAAGTTTGTGGACACAAGACAATTACTGGGGACCATACACCTCAATGTCCATAAGATAAATGCTGTGTTTCCAGCCTGACACGGGCATGGTATGCTGCCTGCTCCTGGTAATAGTCTCACTGAAGAACTGCACATGTCAATGAAGCCATTGCCCACAGCAGCATTTAGCACTTAGCATTAGCACATACTCTACCAGGAACAGCACATGCTCAATATTTCAGTGCTGTCAGAAATGTGGAGTCATGAATTAAAAAGTTGTTATATTAAAAACACGTTATCCCCTATCAATAGGTTAGGATATAACTTGCTGGTCACTGGGATCTGACCACTGGAACCTACAGAGATTGGACTCTACAACCCTATAGAATGATGTAACTGGATGCACACAAAAAAAAGGAGTTGTCTTGCTTTGGGGCACAAGTCTGCAGTCACTTTGTGTGAATCCTCACAACGCGCACATTAATCGCTGTGAGGATCCACCACTGCCGCTGCCGGGAGTGGACAGTCATGTGACTGCATATGTATATGGTATTTGCATAGTTCTGGCCACAAACTAGATGTATCTGGCCTTGCTCAATTCACGTGCATTGAATGAGACCATGCGCTTTTAGTCAGCAGGTGATTACCTGTATGCAAATTGCATACTTGTGGTTTTATGCCCACAGCTCCCAACGCCAAAGAATCCTCACAGTGCGCAGTAAGCACACGGTCATGATTCACATTTCTGCAGTCAAATAGAGTGTAACCTCTTGAAAAGTCAATAGCAACAAGATACTGCAGTGTAAGTATTCTGTTGCATCTTGTTTTAGAGACTTTTTTTCTAATCTTGAAAAAAATCCTTTCAACAGATGCAAAACCCCAGGGTGAACCCAGCCCAAGTGATACGTTTCGCCACACCTGTCTGTGTATTTGAATACTCTCAATTGGAAAAGATCCAGTTGCTCTGCACAGACACAGTCTACATCTCTATCACATTCCTTCGTGTTCGTCAGCGTTACACACACCATGTATTTGCCAACATGTTTTAGTAAGATTACTGTTATATTTACAGATTATTACCTTTTTCCAGTCTGGGATCAGGATCTACAAACTACTCATGATGACTTATTTTTTTTCTGAGGTCTTAAATTGTACCAAACAGCTTATCAGATTTCTTACATCAGAACCTGTCATTACATGATGGAAATTATTTTAATTTCTGTAAAAAATGTTCAGTCTGCCAATCAGTCTTATTCACCACAAGTCTGTAAAATCTATACTGGGTCAGTATCTAAAAATCTAACAACATGACACATAGAATCTATATACAGTGGGGAAAAATAAGTATTTGATACACTGATGATTTTTTAAGTCTTCCCACCTACAAAGAAAGGAGAGGTCTATTTGATCGTAGACACACTTCAACTGTGACAGTCAGAATCCCCCCCCCATAAAATCTAGAAAATCACATTGTATAATTTTTAAATAATTAGTTTGCATTTTATTGCATGAAATAAATATTTGATCACCTTCCAACCAGCAAGAATTCTGCCTCTCACAGCCCTCGTCACCTGTATAAGACACCTCTCCACACGAACTATCACTCTCCAACCTCTCCACCAAGGCCAAGACCATAACACCAGGGACAAAAATGTAGACCTGAACAAGGCTGGGATGGACCACAGGAAAAAAGGCAAGCAACTTGGTGAGAAGGCAACAACTGTTGGCACAATTATTAGAAAATGGAAGAAACACAAGATGACTGTCAGTCTGGGGCTCCATGCAAGATCTCACCTTATGGGGTAAGGATGATTCTGAGAAAGGTCAGGAATCAGCCCAAAACTACATGGGAGGATCTGTCAATAACCTTAAGAGAGCTGGGACCACATTCTCAAAGATTACAGTTAGTAACACACTGCGCCGTAATGGATTAAAATCCTGCAGGGCACGCAAGGTACCTCTGCTCACGCCAGCACATGTCCAGGACCATTTAAAGTTTGCCAATGACCATCTGGATGATTCAGAGGAGGCATGGGAGAAGGTCATGTGATTAGATGAGACAAAATTAGAACTTTTTGGTATCAACTCCCCTCGGCGTGTTTGGAGAAAGAAGAAGGATGAGTACAACCCCAAGAACACTGTCCCAACCATGATGCATGGGGGTGGAAACATCATACTTTAGGGGTGTTTTTCTGCAAAGGGGACAGGATGAATGCACTATATTGAAGGGAAGATGAATGGGGTCATGTATTGCAAGATTATGGCCAATAACCTCCTTCCCTCAGTAAGAGCATTAAAGATGGGTTGTGGATGGGCTTCCTGCAGGACAATGACCCAAAACACACAGCTAGGGCAACTAAGGAGTGGCCCAGCCAGTCTCCAAACGTGAACCCAATAGAAAATCTTTGGAGCGAGCTGAAACTCAGTGTTGTCAACAACAGCCTGGAAATCTGAAAGATCTGGAGAAGATCTGTATGGAGGAGTCTCCAAAATCCCTGCTGCAGTGTGTGCAAACCTGGTCAAGAACTACAGGAAATGTCTGACCTTTGTAATTGCAAAGACAAGTTTTTGTATCAAATATTATGTTCTGGTTTTCTATTGTATCAAATACTTATTTCATGCAATAAAAAGGAAATTATTTAAAAATCATACAACAGGGGATTTTGTCTGTCACAGACAAAATGTTGTGTACCTACAACTAAAATTACAGACCTCTCCATTCTTTGTAGGTGGGAAAATTTGCTAAATCGGCAGTGTATCAAATAGATATTTTCTGTTGGTTGTAAAATGTAGTCATTTGTATTGTGGGGAAAATAAAAAACAGATTGTAAATAAAGCAATTTGATAATTGAAAATTATCAAAAGATCGATCAGATGAGAAAGTGCCGGGATCATTTCTGTTGTTAATATACATAAGGTAGCTGCCCATAGTTTCATTGTCGACTATGTTTTCCCCGATCTCCTGTGTTTTACTTTTAGGGATAGGGGGATGACCTGCTGTCAGATACTTATGGCAGTGGCCTATTTTCACAACACAACCAAGGCTTTAAAATTAAACCTTTATGGATCAAAATAATTAATTTTTATTAATATTATGTGATTAATACATATTTTTATGAGCAACTACTGCTTAAGTGAACTATAGTGAAGTAGAGAAAATTGTTTATTCCTGCTGAGAGAGTTTATATTCTTCTTCTATATCTTGGCATGTTAGTATTACCATATATACTGTGTATCCAATGAACAATCCTAAATACATGTAGTCTTATGCTCTAACAATAATGATTCAAGCAGCTTGTAAAAAGTATTATGCAAAGCCAATGATTAGTAGTAATAGCTTAAAGGAGTTGTTGCATTTTAGAAAATGTTTTGCTATAAGCTGCGGTAGACATTGACAGAGCTACAACTAGTCACTAAGCTCAGCGGCTCTGCACTTGTAGACTGTAAAAGTTGCTGAGCTCACTAATTGGCTGTAGCGCTGTTGATGTTGCACTTTATCCATGTTCTATGATCTGATGAGACCAAGATAAAAATATTTTGTTTAGATGTTGTCAAGTGTTTGTGGAGGCAACCAGGTGAGGAATACAAAGATAAACTTACTCTGCCTACAGTCAAGCATAGTGGTAGGAGTGTCATGGTTTGGGGTTACATGAGTGCTGCTGGCTGTAGGGAGCTACAGTTCATTGAGGGAATCATGAATGCCAACATGAACTGTGACATACTGAAGCAGAGCATGATCCCATTCTTTCAAAAACTGGACAACAGGGCAGTTTTCCAACATACAGTGCCTACAAGTAGTATTCAACCCCCTGCAGATTTAGCAGGTTTGATAAGATGCAAATAAGTTAGAGCCTGCAAACTTCAAACAAGAGCAGGATTTATTAACAGATGCATAAATCTTACAAACCAACAAGTTATGTTGCTCAGTTAAATTTTAATACATTTTCAACATAAAAGTGTGGGTCAATTATTATTCAACCCCTAGGTTTAATATTTTGTGGAATAACCCTTGTTTGCAATTACAGCTAATAATCGTCTTTTATAAGACCTGATCAGGCCGGCACAGGTCTCTGGAGTTATCTTGGCCCACTCCTCCATGCAGATCTTCTCCAAGTTATCTAGGTTCTTTGGGTGTCTCATGTGGACTTTAATCTTGAGCTCCTTCCACAAGTTTTCAATTGGGTTAAGGTCAGGAGACTGACTAGGCCACTGCAACACCTTGATTTTTTCCCTCTGGAACCAGGCCTTGGTTTTCTTGGCTGTGTGCTTTGGATCGTTGTCTTGTTGGAAGATGAAATGACGACCCATCTTAAGATCCTTGATGGAAGAGCGGAGGTTCTTGGCCAAAATCTCCAGGTAGGCCGTGCTATCCATCTTCCCATGGATGCGGACCAGATGGCTAGGCCCCTTGGCTGAGAAACAGCCCCACAGCATGATGCTGCCACCACCATGCTTGACTGTAGGGATGGTATTCTTGGGGTCGTATGCAGTGCCATCCAGTCTCCAAACGTCACGTGTGTGGTTGGCACCAAAGATCTCGATCTTGGTCTCATCAGACCAGAGAACCTTGAACCAGTCTGTCTCAGAGTCCTCCAAGTGATCATGAGCAAACTGTAGACGAGCCTTGACATGACGCTTTGAAAGTAAAGGTACCTTACGGGCTCGTCTGGAATGGAGACCATTGCGGTGGAGTACGTTACTTATGGTATTGACTGAAACCAATGTCCCCACTGCCATCAGATCTTCCCGGAGCTCCTTCCTTGTTGTCCTTGGGTTAGCCTTGACTCTTCGGACAAGCCTGGCCTCGGCACGGGTGGAAACTTTCAAAGGCTGTCCAGGCCGTGGAAGGCTAACAGTAGTTCCATAAGCCTTCCACTTCCGGATGATGCTCCCAACAGTGGAGACAGGTAGGCCCAACTCCTTGGAAAGGGTTTTGTACCCCTTGCCAGCCTTGTGACCCTCCACGATCTTGTCTCTGATGGCCTTGGAATGCTCCTTTGTCTTTCCCATGTTGACCAAGTATGAGTGCTGTTCACAAGTTTGGGGAGGGTCTTAATTAGTCAGAAAAGACTGGAAAAAGAGATAATTAATCCAAACATGTGAAGCTCATTGTTCTTTGTGCCTGAAATGCTAGGGGAACCAAACAGAAGTGGTGGTTTGAGGGGTTGAATAATAAATGACCCTCTGAATAAACTTTTCACACTTTAAAAAAAAAAAATATATTCTTTTTTGCTGCAGTGCATTTCACACTTCCAGGCTGATCTACAGTCCAAATGTCACAAGTTAATTCCGAATGTGTAAACCTGCTAAATCTGCAGGGGGTTGAATACTACTTGTAGGCACTGTAATAATCCCAAATATACCTCCATGATGACCAATGCTTTGCTAAAGAAACTGAGGGTAAAGGTGCTGGACTGGCCAATCATGTGTCCAGATCAAAACCCTATTAAATATCTGTGGGGCATCCTCAAATGTAAGGTGGAGGAGCACAAGGCCTCTAACATCCACCTGCTCCATGATGTCGTCATGGAGGATGGAAGAGGATCCAGCCTCTCCTGTGAAGCTGTAGTGAGCTCCATCCCAAGAGTTAAGGCAGTGCTTGAAAATAATGGTGGCCACACAAAATATTGACACTTTGTCCACAATTTGGCCATTTTCACTTAGGGGTGTACTCACTTTAGTTGCCAGCGGTTTAGACATTAATGGCTGTGTGGTGAGTTATGTAGAGGGCACCTAATTTTCACTGTTATACAAGCAGCACACTGACTACTTTACATTGTATCAAAGTGTCAGATCTTCAGTATTGTACCATGAAAATATATAATAAATATTTACAAAAATGTGACGGGTGTACTCACTTTTGTAAAATACTGTATTTATTTTTCCTAATGGGATTATTGAATTGAATAATAGCTGAGTAATCCACAAACAGTATACAAAATTAAAGCTAATGATATATGATCTTTGGGGGTGTAAGAACCCCACCAATGTGATATTAATGACCTGTCCTATGTAAGGCTATGAATATCTAAGTCAGGGGTCTCAAACTCGGCTGGGTGTATGGGCCGCACAGAGGAAAAAAAATAATTTGGGGGGCCGCATTCTTTGCAGAACAAAGTGACATTTTTATTGGTACCATATATATAATATATATATATACATATATATATATATATATTTTTTTTTTTTTTTTTACACACCTTGGGATACTGATTTTGAACATTTTCACTTGTTCATTATAGCAAACGTGCACATTGTTTGTTTAAATATAAACTTTTTTTTTTTACATTATATTCCTTTCTTGTGACTAATAGTCTTACAATTATCACTATATAGAAATTTTGGCCAACATCTTTTAGTAATGTTCCCCATATTGTTGTAACGTGCCCATCCTAGTCCCCATCCCACAGTAATGTGCTTATCCTTGTCCCCATCCTAAAGTAATGTTCCCCATCCTTGTCCCCATTTTGTAGTAATGTGTTCATCCTTGTCCCCATGTTATAGTAATGTGCTCATCCTTGTCCCCTTGTAGTATTGTACCCCATCCTAGTCCCCATCCCACAATAATGTGCTCATCCTTGTCCCCATCCTAAAGTAATATTCCCCATCCTTGTCCCCATTTTGTAGTAATGTGTTTATCCTTGTCCCCCATCTTATAGTAATGTTCCCCATCCTTGTCCCAATCCTAATGTCCCCAATGTATAGTAATGTGTCCATCCTTGTCCCCCATCTTATAGTAATGTTCCCCATCCTTGTCCCCATCCTAATATCCCCAATCTATAGTAATGTGTCCATCCTTGTCCCCATCTTATAGTAATGTTCCCCATACTTGTCACCTTGTAGCAATGTCCCCATCCTATAGTACTGTCCCCATTCTATAGTAATGTGCCCATCCTTTAGTAATGTGACAACCTTGTCCCCACCATTTTCCCTATTCTATAGTAATGTTTCCCATCCTTGTCCCCTTGTAGTAATGTCCCTATCCTGTAGTAATGTGCCCACCTTGTCCCCATCCTGTAGTAATATCCCCATCCTATAGTACTGTGCACATCCTAGTCCCCATCCTATAGTAATGTCCCCAGCCTTGTCCCCATTCTATAGTCATGTCCCCATCATAGTCCCTATCCTATAGTAATGTGCCCATACTATAGTAATAATGTCCCCATCCAATAGTATTGTGCCCATCCTTGTAATGTCCCCATCCTATAGTAATGTCCCCAGCCTTGTCCCCATCCCATAGTAATGTGCGCACTTTGTCCCCATCCTGTAGTAATGGGTCAGCAGCGGCTCCACTCACCTTCCACAGACGCTGGAGTGAAGCTGGGGGGAGTGGTCTGCGGCCCCAGATCCACAGTGATTGGAGAGATCGGTCACAAGGCCGGTCTCTCCAATCAGAGCTGGGAGCGGGTGAAACACAGGTCACCCAGCTCCAGCCAATGATCAGGGCTACAGCTGCACTGATCAGGGCTGGATTTCAATGTTTCAGCGATTTTCAATGGCTGAAACATTAGTGGCTGTGATTGGCTGAGCGGCGTTCGTCAGCCAATCACAGCCTCCGTAGGTCCGGGGAGGAGACACCACCCCTCCTGAGGTCCCCTCCTCCCCGAATCTAAGGTATTTGCAGCGATCGCAGCGACCGGGGCTGCGATTTCGCCATGACGTACTGGGTACGTCATGGGTCCTTAAGTACCAGGGAGCCATAACGTACCCAGTACGTCGTAGGTCGCTAAGGGGTTAACGTCCAACACACACACACACACCCACCATTCTTCTCACCTGTCCCGCGCTCCCTCCGCTGCCTCATCTCTGCTTCATGCGGTCCCCAGGCACTATCGCGGCAGCTGCAGTGTCACTGTCAGTGATTTAGATTGTATTGCCGGCGCGAGAGCGCAGCACCGACAACACATTCATCTGACATAAAGTGCAGACAGTGGCTGCGGCCCCTGCACCGGCTGCGATAGTGAACAGAGGCACGGGCCTGGGGGCCGCACGAACTACCCTGAGGGGCCGCATGCGGCCCGCGGGCCACGTGTTTGAGACCCCTGATCTAAGTAGTGACCAATCAGCTGCCTTCTTTTCCCTTCTTCCTATGCAACAAAATGTTGCTTTAAACTACTGCTTCTCTTCGCAGCACATTAGAAAAAACAGCAGTCTTAACCCACCTCCAAAAATTGTAGTGATGTTTAAAATAGCTTTTCCATCCTCACATTTTCCGCTAATCCCATACAAGTGAATGGAGAGAGCTGGGCACGTACGACCACATCTCCATATCTGATGGCTTCAAACCTGACCCCATTGATTAGATATATGCAGAACCTCCATCTACAAGACATATAAGGCATGATTCATTAATTCTATCTATTCAGTTGTGTCCAACCCTTGTCATTCTTGATGGCCTCTAGCCAACGGACCTTTGGTCTCAGGCTTCATTTTAGGGTACGTGCCCAGTGTTTTACAGTTGAAATCTTATGTCCCCTGTGCTACTTTTTTGCAACACGCGAATTTAGCTGCGATGCATTTTTCCAAACTGTAGCACGCCAATTTCTCTTGCGTACACTGAATATTCTGCGCAGAATTTCTCTATAGACTTACATTAGATGTGGAAAATCCACAGGTGAACGAAAGTATATGCGTTTTTAGTGTGTTTTTGCAGCGTAAATACATCAAAAACGCATGTAATCTGCACCTAAGAATCTCAATACCAGGAAGTTTCAATAAAAAATGCAGTGTCAGAAACACAATAAAAAAATCATACAAAAATACAAGGAAAAAAATTAAGAAAACTAAGGTGCAGAAATACTGCAGTGTCAAAAACTCAACAAATACTGATCGTGGGAACGTAGCCTTAAGACCGACATTTCTGAGTTGCATCATCTTTCCTAGTACATTTGCCCTCATCACATGTCCAAAATAGGTCCATTTCTGTCTTGTGATCTCACCTTCCAGGAATAAGAATATACGGTACATGATCACAAATATCGTTGTGATCCTAGATGTCCATGGGATTCATAGTAATCTTCTCCAGCACCACCGCTCAAAGGCATATTTTTTTCCTCTCTTTGCTTTCATCATGACTGTCCAGATTTCTCAGTTATATATCACAATTAGGAACATAATTACAGTGAACAGTCTTTGTTTGATGGTGATTGAGACATCCTTGCACTTCCATATTAAGGTAATGCTCACCATGGCTGCACACCTCAGTGCTAGTCGATGCTTGATCTTTGCTGTCGATCCACAACTATGATCAATGAGGGACGCAAGACAAACTAAACCATCAACCACTTCTATTTCTTCATTGTTGATCTTTATGAGGATTTCTTCATCATTGGTGATAGACAAGATTTTGGTCTTCTTGATGTTCAAGGAAAGTCTCATCTTCTTGCTTTCTTCCTTTCAACTTCAGGATCAGGTTCTTCAGGTCCTTCTAGCTGTCTGCCAGCAGGTTTGTTTCATCTAATATCTCAGCTTGTTGGTTCCTCTATTTTCCCCCAATACTCGGAGTCCAGTTTCCCCATGAACACTTCTGCATATAGATCTGCTGACAGGATACATTCTTGTCTTGTGCCTTTTTAATCTCAAACCATAACCTAACACTACAGTGCCATAGCCAAGAAAGAGGATCCAATGCTTTACAAGTGCATGGACTTGAAATGAATGAAATAGGCAAATCTGAAAGTGTTAGGTGCTTTAGAAAGATTATATTAACAGAGGATGAATAATGCCCTTTAAATATAATATTGCTTTGCTAGAATTGTTCTTGCAGAACCAGTTCAGGTTGAGTAAAATGATGACACTAGGATAAAACAAACTCTTATTGAACCTTGTTTGAACACGCAGAAAGACAAAAGTGTCACAAAACTCAACGAACAGTTTAATTGTTATGAGTATAAATGACTAAACATAAGACCATAAATATAGATTTTTTTTTTAAGGGATTTTTTTGTCCTTTTTACTACATGAATGTATCAAAATGAAAACTACTTTAATAACATCTTATTTTTTCTGTGTATTACTGGCTTTGTTGGCATTTCATTTGAAGCGATTATGGAATTGAAGTATATGGTATGGAGCGAGGAGACCCACTTAGTTATATTGGGGAAAGGAGCGTAAAATGAATTGCCCATTATAGAAAGTAGTCTGGATTTTGAGAAGAACTTGGTTGAGGTTGACAATTTATGCCCAAAAATATACCTTTATAATACTTGACTGCAATAGGTTTTTAGCAAAACAGGGCAAGTATCTGAATATCAATGCCCTCCTTGTCACTTACTACAAAAAAGTTTTTGTGACCTCATTCTTTAAAGCTTCCTATACCCATCAGATAGTTTTTAGATATATTATCATTTGGTTAAAAGGTTTCTCTCCCAACTCTTCAATACACAGGAATGTAGCGGCATATCTCTCCTCCAAACAAAGGGATCATGCAATTTAATCCAAATCCTTATATTCCCAACAAAATCTGTAGGGGGATATTTTTTGAGACTCCCATAGATAGGAGATGGTTAGGCAATCTCACTGTGATCAGCAGGTTTTTTTAGACATTTATCTGCGGCTTTGTGACATTGTACATCAGCATGCAAAAGTTTGGGCACCCCTGGTCAAAATGACTGTTATTTTAAACAGTTAAGCAAGTTGAAATGATCTCTAAAAGCATAAAGTTAAAGATGATGCATGACGTAGGTTCAGCAAAAGGTAATAATTGGGCACCCTGCATTGTTAGTACCTAGTAGCACCCTCTTTGGCAAATATCACAGCTTGTAAACACTTTTTGTAGCAGCCAAGAGTTCTTCTATCCTTGTTTGAGGGATTTTCATTCATTCTTCTTTGGAAAAATCTTCCAGTTCTGTGAGATTCCTGAGTCGGTTTGCATGCACTGCTCTTTTGAGGTCTAGCCACAGATTATCAATGATGTTCAGATCAGGGACTATGAGACCATTGTAAAACTTTCAGCTTATGCTTTTTGAGGTAGTCTATTGTGGATTTTGATGTGTGTTTAGGATAATTATTAGGGAAGATCGAATACCTCAAATATTCGGCTTCGTGAATATTTTCCGAATAGGTTGCCGCTATTCAATTATTCGCGAATACTCGATGCGCAATGTAAGTCTGTGAGAAACCCGAATAACAACTATTCAGAACTATTTGGGCTTCCCATAGACTTACATTGCGCATCGAATATTCGCATAGCGGCGACCTATTCGGAAAATATTCGCAAAGCCAAATATTTGACGTATTCGATCATCCCTAATCATTATCCATTTGTAGAAGCCATCTTAATCTGGTTGTAGCAATCTCTCATTTACCAACATTATTGATTCATTCGCTACTTATACTTTTTTTTATTATTAGGTATATTAGGCAGAAAATGGAATATTAAGGAGACAAAAAAAGGTAAAGTGAGCAGAGTTTTTAATTTTTGCATGGACATATCACTTTGGTCTATATGGAGAGTCTCATGCATCTCTTTGATCTGTCTGGTGACGGCCAATAATATCACATTTGAAATGACCAATCCGTATGATTCAATATTGATATGTAAAGGCGCTGTCCAATAACTTCACATTCTAGACATTATCCAAGTGCCTGACAGTTCTTATTGTCAGGGCTTGTCAATGTGCACTGAGGTGTGAATACTCCACACAACCGCTTTGATGTGGATACTGTTCCTTTAAGTGTAATGAAATAGAAAAATAATGACCTTTCATCACAACACTGTTGTCGATTAGGTTACAATAAAAGGATCCACTTTGTAAACTACAGGTGGCTTTAGGGGTAGAAGTGGGTGTTAATACTAAAATCCTGAAGCTCTATGAGTACTGTTGATATGAAAAATTGTTAATCCAAATGTAAGAAGCCCAGCGCCTAGAAAGGTTTTGTGTTTCACACTTGTAAAAGACATGTACATTATGAAGTGCGCTCACCGGAGGTGAATGTCCTTCAATACGGCACAGTTTGTTCTCATGGAGATTTACAGCTCTACTTATCAAGGCAATGATAGCATAACAGGCGATTACACAATGCCTATTCTTCACTATGTAGAACTATTTAGAAACCCTTAGGCTATGTGCCCACGCTGCGGATTTACCGCGGATTTTGCCGCGGATTTGCCGCGGATTTACCGCGGATTTTCCGAAAATCTGCAGCAGCGGCACTTCCAAGCCATTTCAATGGCATTTTGGAAATGCTGTGTCCATGCTGCGGATTTTTCCGCAGCGGATTTGCCGCGGATTTTCATCCGGAAAAATCTGCAGCATGTCAATTGTTTGTTGCAGATTTGGTGCGGATTTTGGGTATAGAATGGGGAAAAATAAAAAAAAAAATCTGCATCAAAATCCGCAGCAAATCCGCGGCAAATCCGCGGGTGCGGATTTGCCGCGAAAGTCGCGGATTTTCATGCAGAAAAATCCGCAGGTACATTCTACCGTGGACACATAGCTATGTGTCCACGAGAGAATGTTGCTGCGGATTTTTCTGCCTCAAAATCCGCAGCTTTCCCCCAGAATCCGCACCTTAGCATAGCTGCGGATTTGATGCGGATTTGACGCGGATTTGACGCGGATTTCGTTGCGGATTTTGATGCGGATTTTGATGCGGATTTTGTCCAATGTGTTTCTGAATAAAGCTTTGACTGTTTTGAAGGCAAAAAAAAGTCTCTTTATGTCATTTCCTGTCCCAACCCTCCTTTCTTCTCCATTATCCATTTTGTTAGCAGTCTCACAGTGTGCTTATACAGAAAAGCTGCGGCCAACACCACTGGGCTCTTACATAACAGGCTGTATATAATAACCCAGTGGTGGTGGCCGCAGCTTATAGCCAAAAAATGTGGTCCCATGTTCCCTTTCACTGTTATTTAAAAAAAAAAAATGTGCTCCGCTGTATTTTCACTGTCCAGCCCGATGCAAGCAAGCAACTGAGGGCTGTGCTTCTCAGCGGGATAAGGCTGAAGCATTCTCTGCCCCTCCCGCTGAGAAAAACAGTCCTCAGCTGCCCCTGAAAATGGCGGCTCCGTTGTGAAGCGCCATTCACAGGTGCTGTACCGAGGCTCATCCAGCTGCCCTGATGCATTTGGCTGGCTGGGTAATACGGGGTTAATGCCAGTTTTCTGCAAACTGGCACTAAGCCCGAGGTTCATAATGTCATGCCTGTGTAGACACGGCCATTATGAACCTCCATTTGGTAATAAAGAAAACACAACACCTTTATTAAAAATTTTAATTGAAAGAAAAACACACACACATCCCTGATTGCCATCTTTATTACTATCAAGCCTCAGAGGTTAATCCAGGACAATATCACAGAAAAGCTCTCTGCCGGCTGCTGGGAGCGGCAGAACTCACTGGCCGGGTCAGCTCAGTTCATAGCTGAGCTCGGGTCAGCTGACTTCAGAGCATCAGCTGACCCGGGCACAGAAGTCAGCCGGTCAGCTGACTTAATTTGCGAGCGCGGGCGGGTCAGCTGAGTGCACATCGACAGCTGAATAGTCGGCCGATGTGCACTCATCTGACCCGGGCACGGACGTCAGCCGGTCCCAGCAGACGGAAGAGAGCTTTGCAGCATCTCGTACACTGACGGCTGCTGGGACCGGCTGACGTCCGTGCCCGGGTCACATGACTGCACATCGTCAGCTGACTTAATTCGCGAGCGCAGGCGGGTCAGCTGACTGCACACCGACCAGCTGATGTGCCGGGCTCCGATGTGCACTCATCTGACCCGGGCACGGACGTCAGCCGGTCCCAGTAGACGGAAGAGAGCTTTGCAGCATCTCGTACACTGACGGCTGCTGTGACCGGCTGACGTCCGTGCCCGGGTCAGCCGGGTGCACATCGGAGCTGTCATGGATTATCGTCGGGGGATTCAGGGAGTAATAAAGATGGCAATCAGGGATGTTTGTGTGTTTTTCTTTCAAATAAAATTTTTAAAAAAGTGTTTTCTTTTCTTTATTATTATTACCAAACGGAGGTTCATAATGGCCGTGTCTACACAGGCATGACATTATGAACCTTGGGCTTAGTGCCAGTTTGCAGAAAACTGGCATTAACCCCGTTATATTACCCAGCCAGCCAAATGCATCAGGGCAGCTGGATGAGCCTCGGTACAGCACCTGAGAATGGCGCTTCACAACGGAGCCGCCATTTTCAGGGGCAGCTGAGGACTGTTTTTCTCAGCGGGAGGGGCAGAGAATGCTTCAGCCTTATCCCGCTGAGAAGCACAGCCCTCAGTTGCTTGCTTGCATCGGGCTGGACAGTGAAAATACAGCGGAGCACTTTTTTTTTTTTTTTTTAAAAAGAATTGTGAAAAAAGACCTGGGATCCTGTTTTGCCAGCTAAAAGCAAGCAGCCTGTAACTAGCTGCTTTTAGCTGGCAATCCAGAGTCCGGACACAACACGACTACACTGCCACTACTCTACACTACAAAATGGTGAAACTTCCTCTTCCTGAACTATCCTACATCACTTCATGCGGATTTGTTTGCGAGATCCGCACCAAATCCGCAGGAAAAAGAGCCTGTGGGAACAGACCTGCGGATTTCTTGCGGATTTTACACCTTGCATTGACTTGCATGGGAAAAATCCGCAACAAAATCCGCAACAATAATTGACATGCTGCAGATTTTTCCGGATCAAAATCCGCGGCAAATCCGCCGCGGAAAAATCCGCAGCATGGGCACAGCATTTCCAAAATGCCATTGAAATGGCTTGGAAGTGCCGCTGCTGCAGATTTTCGGCAAATCCGCGGTAAATCCGCGGCAAAATCCGCGGTAAATCCGCAGCGTATGTTCACACATAGCGTTTTTGCAACCAAAACCTGCTCTTTTGACAGTAAAAATGCTGCAGTCAAAACGCAGGTTTAGCTGCTTTTTTGCTGTTTTTTTGAGTGCGGATTACACATGTGATTTGTGTACAGTACATATTTAGTAAAGTTATTTTTATGTATGAAGAATACTGCTAAAAAAGCTTCGAAAACAAAGCAAAATCAGTTTGCTGCATTATTGCTCATTGGTTAAGAAACTGCTAAAAAACTGAAAGAATTGACTTGCTGAAGACTGAAAAAACTATGTAGTTCTCAGATTCAGTCAGGAAAAAAGTGTGTGTGAGATTTTTAAGTTCTTATAGCTTTTGCTGGTACTTTAAGGCCATGTGCGCACTAGAAAGGGACTTTTTCTCAAGGAAAAACCGGACCCTCTGAAAGAATCCCGCACCTGCGGTAAAAAACCGCAACGAAATCCGCATGTGGTTTTACCGCAGTTTGGTGCGTTTTTGGTGCGGAGTCAGGTTGGTCCCTGCGGATTTTTACCATTATCTATGGTAAAAAACGCAGGTACCTGCGTAAAAGAAGTGACATGCACATTAATTCCGCAGCGGAAAATTCACAAGTAAATCCGCAGGTATAAAAAACACAGTGTGCGCACAGCATTTTTTTATACCCATAGGTTTTGCTGGAGATTGACTGCAGAAATGTTAGACACGTTTTCTTCAGTAAATCCGAGGCAAATCCAATCCGCAGCGTGCGCACATAGCTTAAGGCCTGCGCCACACATCCGTGCCTCCGGTACGTGTTTGGCATTTTTTACACGTACCGGCGGCACGGAGACATGTACAGCAATGCTACCCTATGGTAGCAGGCACACACACGTAAAACCACACGGAACGTGTGTCCGTGTGCGTTTGTACGTGTGTGCGATTTTCAAAGCGCTGACATGTCAGTGTTTTCTCCGGCAGCACGGGTGTTACACGGCCCGCACCCGTACCACACGGGTGTAGTGTGGATGCGGTCCCGTGTGACACGCGCCGGAGTAAACACACATGTCAGGGAAAAAAATAAAAAACATTAACTCACCTTCTCCAGCCCTCCTGTCTCTGCCGCTGCTGCCTCTTGCTGCCGACCGCCGCTCATTAATCTCATAGAATATTCACTTCACTGCCTGGCAGCAGCAGCAGCGGGGAGACGGGAGGGCTGGAGACCGAGGATCAGCACCACGGACAGCAGCGCGGACATCAGGAAGGACCAGGTGAGTATAATAATTACCGGTTCTACGTGTGCTATCGCGGATAGCACACGTAGAACACACGTGTCCCGCACGTACCAGAGACACGTACTTACCTGCACGCAACACGCAGGGAAAATACGTGTCTCTCGGCACGTGCGTGAAATTCACGTGAGTGTGGCAGAGGCCTAAGGCTGTGTGCCTGATGTTGTTGTCCACTCATTGCACATTTTTTTTCCTTGCAGATTTTGGTGTAGAAAAATGTCCACCAAACAAATGAGATGTGAATTTATTCAGTGTTTTTTCTATTAAAATGCAAAAACTGCATCAAAATACGCAAAACTGCGGCACATAGCACTTTTCCTGCCATGAGATGCAGTTTTAGGTGCAGAAAATCTGCAACATGGGAACATACCCTAAATTGCAGCTTCTTTTCTGCAGAAAAATGCAACTATAAAGCTCTACAAAAACACTGTGTGTGAACATAGCCAAATGCTATATTCACACAGGGCTTTTTTGGTAAGTTTTTTCCCTCACCAAAACCTGATCTTGTGGCAGGAAATCTCATTTGAGTCATCTGCATTTTTGTTGAGTTTTTTAGTGGCGTTTTTGATGCGTTTTTGGTGCGTTTTTGCTACAAAATGGATTGCATCAATGAAAAAATATTGCAAAAACACTGCAAAGAACTGACATGCTCATTCTTTGAAATCTGCAGCAAATACACAGGTATTTGACAAAACAGTCAGGAAAAAATCTGCAGGTGTTTGAGTGTGTGTGCATGAGATTTCAGAAATCTCATAGACTTTGCTGGTACTGTAAAAAGCAGCTATTTATTAGCATGGATTTATATAAAACCAAGGCAAATCTGCAGCTAAAAAACACAGCAAAAACCTACCAAAAAAGCCCTGTGTGAACATACTCTTAGGGTACGTTCCCACGATCAGGAAGACACTTCATTCTAGACGCAGCGTCTTTGCTCTTTCAGAGATGTCAGTGTTCTCCACGGAGGAACGCAGTGTCCGTGCTCACGATTAGGATTCTGGGTGCAGCGGATTTTCACTGTGTGCTCCTGCTGAGAACACTTGCGTTTCCACAAGGATAAATTGCCATACTGTGGCTCGGAAAGCCACGCTACATGTCAGTTTGCTCTGAGTATAAAAGAAGCACAGTGGACATGGGATTTCTATAAATGCATCCACTGTGCTTGTACTGTGCAACGCAGCGTTTTGGACTCAGCGAAAACATGCTACATCCAAAACGCTGCAAACACTGATCGTGGGAACTTACCCTTAAAGTGACAGATCAATGCTGTCTGATAAATAATAACCTTTTGTAAACCAATAATGAAAATTGGAACCATCCGTATTCTGTCTGATTTTTACTCCTATAAATGATTGTACAATAATAGTTGCTGAGAAACAAATGCGTTGAAAATGGAATACCAAACAGATTTCACTCATCCTACTCTTCTGGTTGAAAATCAGTCTGATGTTTTATACCCTCGTGTGACCTCGGCCTGATGATATCTGTTAGAAATGCTTGTTAAGTTCTCAGACTTAAGTATTTTGAGAACCTTGAATGACGGCGAGTTTTCATCTCATGTCTATGGTCAACTTTAAGAGGATTAGTTAGATTCCTGCATTCATTCTACAGGTTCATCTATTCTAAACCCAACATGAAATATGTAAATATCTATAGAATGGGGTTATAGCCCCTTTACACACTGAGACTTTCTAGCGATCCCACCAGCGATCCCAACCTGGCCGGGATCGCTACAAAGTCTCTGGTGAGTCGCTGGTGAGCTTTCAAACAGGCAAACCTGGAAAACGACGCAATAGCGATCCGGACCTGCAGAACGACCTAGCTGGTCATTGGGGACGTTGTAAAGCAGCTTTTTGAAAGGGAAGTCGCTAACGAAGTCGCTGTAAAGTCCCCTTTACACACTGAGACTTTCTAGCGATCATGCTGCACAGCTGGAAACAAAGGACCAAAGAATGGTCCTGAACGATTTGTAGCGATCAGCAACTTCACAGCAGGGGCCAGGTTGCAGATTTGTGTCACACACTGCAATGTCGCTGGGGAGGTCGCTATTACGTCACAAAACCGGTGACGTTACAGCGATGTCGTTTGCGATGTTGCAGTGTGTAAAGCCACGTTTAGTAGCGGTCACATACATCCTGCAACACAATTTCAATTAGAAAGCAAACGTTTGCGGTGAAAAGCCAAAAGAACAATTTGAAATCCCCAGAATCGCCTCTCTCCAACATAGAGCAACAAATGGTATTTAAGAGATCTTTCTTAACTGATCATTCATTTTATCACTATTAGATGATCCAACACATTTAATACCATGTACAATACTGGTCGAAAGTTTGCACACTCCTGTCCATGCAATGGTTTTCCTTGTTCTTATTGGAATGTGCACATTGCAGATTCTGACTTAAGGCAGCAAAACCACAAAGGAACACATGAGCAAAGAAGTACAGAGAAATGGGCTGGGAAATACACTGAAATGTATAGAAATTAGTTTTCCTTCAAATCCTCCTACAAAAATGGTAGAATCAATCAACTACCGAAAATAAATATTTTGTCCAAAGATCGCTCCAGAAAAATACAGGGTTTTTTTCCTCCTAGTTTCTCCCTTTACAAATAATTATCAAATAATGCATAGATTATCACAAGGCTGTTTTGTTTGTGATGGTCTGTCACACTCATAAGCTGATTTGTAGAGAAGGGGGTCAACAAGTTTACTAGCACACCAGCCGCATAATGTAACCAAACAGGAAGACTCCTGAGTCCTCCTTTAAGAAGTCAGAGCTTGTCCTAACAGATTAAGGCCACACAGTTATTAGAGGTGGTAAAAGACAGCCCTTTGATGTGCAAGACGGGGAGGTTCCAACGTCAAAAGCAAAATCAGACGACAATGTTGCCAGAGGGTTCGGCAAGTTATTTCTGGTGTGTGGCCAAATACTGCTAACACAAACTGTAAATCCATGGTTATATTTGTGATTTTAGCAACATTTAGCTAAAATTCTTGACAGTGTGAAAACATTTATGTGCAAGGCACAGAATAATTTTCTAGATTACAGAAAGCACAGAAGGTGAATCCATAGATCTATCACCTCAAGGATCTCATTCAGGGTTTCCTAACTCCAGTCCTCAGGAGCTTCCAACAGCACATGTTTTCAGAATTTCCCTAGAATTGTACTCTTGGTAGCTCTGAAGGACTGGAATTGGGGAACACTGGTCTAATAGTCAAAATGTGATTTTAAATCATATTCTATTTAAAAGATTATAGCTCTGATATATTAAAACTGTCTTCCGGGCACCAATCTTAATGAGGGCCGTACAGGAATGAGATATCGCAATTTCATTAGGAAACAAAACGCTACTTCATGAATTTGGTGCATCTTCTCAGTCGCGTGGGCCTCCATGTGCACCTTGCTAAAAATGTTACTTCAGTCAGTGACTTTGCAAAGGAGGCAAATCCATACCCCGTCCTGGAATCTCCCCAGCTCTGGCCATACTGGCAAGTGTACACAGAAATCCAATAAAGAGCAAGAAGCCAAGGGTTCTGGGTTCAAGTACCACCAAGGACAAAATCTGCGAGGAGTTTGTATGTTTTTCCCATGGTTTCCTCCGGGTTCTCTGGTTCCAAAGACATACTGATGGGGACCATAGGTTGAGAGCCGCAATGGGGATAGTGTTTCCAATGTATGTAAAGCGCTGTGGAATTAATGTCTTTATATAAGTGAATAAATATAATTATTATTATAGAAAATAAACAACCACACAGGGGCAAGAGATAAGAAACTGTAGTATCTGCCCCTGATGAAGCACTGCGAAACTCACATCAAGCACAAACACAAGTTGATCTGGATTGTTTGATCCAGTCTTACCATGTTTTACTGTTTCTTATTTTTTGCTTGTATGGTCTCTTATGTGGACACATCAGGACTGGCTCACCCATTATATACTTATAAGGGAGACATAGTCATTTATGCCATATTATGCAGCATATTATATGTAGAACTTATGCATTTTGCAATCACTTTTTGCAGACTTATTTTCTATACCCTCTTGCACTTTATTGGATATCTACTGTATATATAGTGTTAAATTATTTATTATTTTGAAGAATTTTCTATGAATTAATATTTCATGCACTAATTATTTTCCCTACATATCTGCCTAGCATTACTGGTGACATTACATTATTGTAGAATTGAATCTATATGTCGCGGGCGGGGAAGGACGCCGCTGCGCTGCGCTTGCTAACGCTCGGGTCCGGCGCTGCTGCGATGGCTGCTCGGTGGCTCAAGTGGTGGGCCGGATCCGGGGACTCGAGCGGCGCTCCTCGCCCGTGAGTGAAAGGGGGTAGTTTGGTTTGGGGATTTGGTCCGTGACGCCACCCACGGGTTGTGGTGAGGTTGGGCACAACCACTGCTGGTGACGGGATCCCGGGAGCGATGGCAGGGAGCAGCTGGGATGTTGTTTTCCCCCTCCGTGGGTAGGGGATGGTGGTCCCGGGGCCTGGTGAGATAACAGGGAGGCAGGGTTGGATGGGTGCAGGGTCGCTTGGACTGCGCAGCGTGGTGCCAGACGGCACGGTAGTACTCACTCAGCCACAAAGGTACGCAAAGTCTCTGGTAAACCAAACGGCTGGATGGACGGGTCCCGCAGCCGGCTGCTGTGGCTTCTCCTGGACGGTTAGTGGTGGCTGCCTTTCCCTGCACCTTTGTGTATGTTCGGTCCCGATGGATTCCCACCGGTAGCCCACTCCCCAGCGTGTGTATGTGCCGGAGGAGCCCTTTTGCCCGCAGGCTCTGGCCCTTGGAACTCTAGCTGTGGCGGTAGCTGTATTTCCTTCTGTTGGTTGGACGGTTGCCTTCAATCGGGTCTTGGCTGTTAGGAAACCCATGGGGTTCCGGTCACTGACGGATTTGACCTCAAATGGTGACTCCAAGCCTGGTCGGGGTCCGTAGGCCCTGCCTGTGTGTGTTGGCTTCACTTCGCTCCCCAGTTCGGTACCGGCGGGCCACCGCCCGTCCCCGGTCCTACGGTTCCGCGTTGATCTGCCTCTCCTGCAGACGGCCACCACCGTCTGCCAACCTTGCTCTTGGTGCCCGGGCCACACACCCGGACACGGTCAGTTTGCTCCTCTCCTACCACTTCCCTCACTGCACTCTCCTTCTGAACTGACTTGAACTCCCTTCCTTCTCCCGCCTCCAGGACTGTGAACTCCTCAGTGGGTGGGGCCAACCGCCTGGCTCTACCCCACCTGGTGTGGACATCAGCCCCTGGAGGGAGGCAACAAGGATTTTGTGTCTGTCTGATGTGCCTGTCTCAGGGTTGGGGTGTATGTTGTAGTACCTGTGACGACCTGGCTAGTCCAGGGCGCCACATATACATTAGGAACGTCCGCCATATTTAGGGGATTCATTCTTCCCCTATAATTTTTTCTTCCTACAACACTATATCAATTGCTGTATTTTGAGGTATACATGACCACTCATTTCTTGTTTGATACTTGTAAGACTATGTCTCCACACATATATGTTTTAAATGTTTTTATATGTTAATGACAAAGATATAGATTTCTAAACTCTTTAGGTCATGTGTAGACGTTTCCCCTTGTGGAGAGCACAGACAAAACAGATCTCATGCTTTGCCCTAAGGAGGGGCAACACCCCAAAGCACGTGTCTGATTCCGGTTTGGCTTTTATCATAAGTAATATGGCAAGGCTCATTATGGGTTGATATTGACTTTTAATATTGTTACTTCCAATAGGTGGAACTAAAGTTCAAGTCCTCTTCCTCTCTAAAGTGGCAATTTGCATATTTATATGGAGATTAATTGGATTTTTGATTACAACCAGTATACTTGATTTACTTTTGGGGTGGTGGCTGTGGCCAATTATGTAAGTTTTCCTTTAATAAATAGAATATGAAGAACAAGCTCCAAGAAATTCAGATCTTAAATTAATTTTCCTCTGTAAACAATTGGTAAATTCCTCGATGACATGAGAGCTTTGTAGTCTGGCAGTGCCACTGATGCCTGGAAAGTTAAAGCACCAACTTCTATTGAGCAGAATAAGAATTTGATTGACTTGAAATCGTTAACAAACCACCCAACATTATTATCTTAGGAAATGTTTTAGAGTTGAATGAAAAGATTTGCAGGACCCTGGTCTTTGGTTGCTTTCAGTAGTCTGTGAGCTAGGCCAGGGCGATGTAAACTCTCTCTGGTGACACTCTAACATTGTAAATCGGGGCACCCCACTTGTGATTACAAGATCACAGTGATATCATGATATTTCTGCGTGAAGCATGTTGTGATGTCTCGAGAGGCTTAGTGACTTAAGGTACCATCACACATAACGAGATCGCTAGTGAGATCGCTGCTGAGGTTTCCGTGACGCAGTAGCGATCCCGTTAGCGATCTTGTTATGTGTGACACCTACCAGCGATCAGGCCCCTGCTGTGAGATCACTAGTCATTGCAGAATGGTCCAGGCCATTTTCTTCAAAGGCGATGTCCTGCTGGGCAGGACGCATCGCTGTGTTTGACACTGTGTGACAGGGTCACAGTGACTGCTGAGATCGTTATACAAGTCGCTACTGCGACCTGTATCGATCCTGCATCATTGGTAATGTCTGACTGTGTGACATCTCACCTGCGACCTCCCAGCGACTTACCAGCGATCCCTATCAGGTTGCATCATTTTCGGGATCGCTGGTAAGTCGTTGTGTGTGACTGGGCCTTAAGACTTCAGTAGCTTTATGACATCATGGGGACCACGTAATCATAAGAGGTGTGCAGAATGCCGGCTTTTGAACACTGGTTGAAGAAGTTTACACTGCCCTAGTTCGACTGCAAAAGAGTACAAATGTGGGTGCCGGACCAGGGTCTTGCAATCTTTTTGCTCAACTCTAGTCTTAAAGGGAACCTGTCACCAGATTTAGCGACTATAAGCTGCGGCCACCACCACTGAGCTCTTATATACAGCATTCCAGAATACTGTATATAAGAGCCCAGGCCGCTGTGCAGAACATAAAAACACTTTTATAACTCACTTAAGGGGCGATCCGGTCCAATGTCTGTCACTGGTCTCCGGTACGGCACATCATCTCTCTGGTCCAGTGACTCCTCTCTGCAGTGATCACCTTCTTCTGAGGCCCATGGACATGACACAGCCTACGTCATCCACACTAGCTGTCATTGAGGTCCTGCATAGGTGTACTTTGATCTGCCCTGCTCAGGGCAGATTAAAGTACTGTAGTGCACAGGCGCATGTGGTCTTTAACCTTCCCTCGCGCCTGCGCATTACAGTACTTTGAAGTGCACCTGCGCAGAACCGCAGTGTCGGCCTGTGTGTATGACGTAGATGTATCATCCACACTGGGCTAGGTAGAAGGAGGATGGCGAATGCAGCAGAGAGGAGGCGCCGGACCGGAGAGCAGTGACACCCATCAGACTGGACTACATTATTATACAGAGTTATACAGAGCAGCCTGTGCTCTTATATACAGTTTTCTAGAATGCTGAATATAAGAGCTCAGTGGTGATAGCCGCAGCTTATAATCGCCAAATCTGGTGACAGGTTCCCTTTAAGGAGAACCTGCCACCAGGGCAAAAGTGGCCACCTTTTGCTCCTATTTTCCACTACTCTGCTGTGTTTTCCCTTTTTATTATCTGCCATGCGGTTCCAGAGAAATGGCCCTTTTTAATAAATGCTAATTTTTATGATTTTACTAAGGGGGCGTTGATCACAGGGTAGTAATGCAGAGCAGCCTAAAGACACACCCTTCGGTAAGCTATGCCTCCTTGGCAAATATAAGAAAAATTAGCACTAAATATAAAGGCCCATTTCTCTGAAACTAAATGGAGGATTTATATAAAGAAGAAATCAAAATACTAAGTAGAGCAATGGGAATAATATAACAAAATAACTGTCCATTGTCCACCTAGTGACAGGTCCTCTTTAATGGCTTGTAAGGAGATGACTTAAAGTGAAATTCACTCTCCGCTTCTTGTGTTTTCTGATCTATCCAGGCTCCTTGGTTCTAGTATTTTGCACGCTTCATACTTGTCATGCCTTTTTATAGAAAATGTTATCTTAGTAGTTTAAATAGGTTGTCCACTACTTTTACATTTATGGCCTATCCTTAGGATAGGTCATCAATGCCTGATTGGCCGGGATCCGACACCCCGCACCTCCGCTGATCAGCTGTTCTCAGTTCCAGTGGCGGCAGCAGGCAGACGGAAATGCTTACATCTGGAGCTGCTTCATCTTCTAATAGTGGCTGCGGCCGGGTACTGCACATCTGCCTCCCATTCACATTAATAAGAGGCGGATGTGCACTTCCCAGCCGCGGCCACTATCAGAAGACGGGGCAGCTCTGGAACTGAGCATTTGTGGCTGCCACCACCGGGACTGAGAACAGCTGATCAACGGGGGTACGGCGTGTCGGATCCCGGCTGATCAAACACTGATGACCTATTCTAACGATGAGCCATCAATATAAAAGTAATGGACAACCTCTTTACGTTTGAAAATCTGTAATATTTATTAGTTTTTGAAGCAAATATAATTCATGATTCCATTTAGCAAAACAACAGTTTTTCTTTCACTTCTATATATTCTTTAGGTCAGAGAATGGGCTGTTCGTGAAGTTGGAGGATATGGTCTTTGCCAGTCTGCCAGCTATTCACTTGTATTGTTATTTAATGTAAATTAATTCAATGTCACAGTCTGCCTTTATGATTTGGGATTCAAAGGCAATTTTTGATTAACAAAATGATGGGTTCCTGTGAAACCATTTGGCAATAATGACTCATCCAAGAGTTTCCTTAACAAAGTAATGAGGCCTGGGTAAATCTTCTCATATGGTAATCAGGGCCATTTAATGTAAATCAGCCTTTTTGTCGCACTGCACTGTGCCATTTGCTTGCAGACGCTATAATTAACCTATTTCAATGTTGATCCATTTAAATTGTACTTGGGCCCTAACAACTCTTAGCATTGTGTGCCAAAGCTCATAGTACTTGTCTCATCCAAGAATAGAGTTAGCTAAATAGATAAAATAAGATAGATGTGCGTTCTTTTAACAAGAAGATCAAACAACAACAAAAAAAACATAAGAACAAAATTAGCAAACACTACATAAAAAAATGATAGGACCCCCCCCCCCCCCAGTGCTGGAGCCATCTACAGAATACAATAAGGAATTAGTATTCTCTAATTCAATGTTATGATAAGACTTCTGTTTACTTATAGATTAATTGCGCTAATACCAAGCAGGTTTTGGGGTCAGACCCTTCTGCAGACTGCAGACTTCTATTTACAGGAGACTCCAGTCTGCAGGCTAAGGGTACCTTCACACTTAGCGATGCAGCAGCGATCCGACCAGCGATCTGACCTGGTCAGGATCGCTGCTGCATCGCTACATGGTCGCTGGTGAGCTGTCAAACAGGCAGATCTCACCAGCGACCAGTGAACAGCCCCCAGCCAGCAGCGACGTGCAAGCGACCCTGCGCTTGCACGGAGCCGGCATCTGGAAACTGCGGAGACTGGTAACTAAGGTAAACATCGGGTATGGTTACCCGATGTTTACATTAGTTACCAGCGCACACCACTTAGCTGTGTGTGCAGGGAGCAGGGAGCCGCGCACACTGAGCGCTGGTTCCTTGCTCTCCTAGCTACAGTACACATCGGGTTAATTAACCCGATGTGTAATGCAGCTACATGTGCAGAGAGCAGGGAGCCGCGCACACTGCTTAGCGCTGGCTCCTTGCTCTCCTAGCTGCTGTACACATCGGGTTAATTAACCCGATGTGTACAGCAGCTACATGTGCAGAGAGCCGGAGCCGGCAGCATAGGCAGCGTGAGAGCTGCAGAGGCTGGTAACTAAGGTAAATATCGGGTAACCACCTTGGTTACCCGATGTTTATCTTGGTTACAAGCTTACCTCAGCTGTCAGACGCCGGCTCCTGCTCCCTGCTCGCTTCATTTGTCGCTCTCTCGCTGTCACACACAGCAATCTGTGTGTCACAGTGGGAGAGCGCCTTTGAAGAAAACGAACCAGGGCTGTGTGTAACGAGCAGCGATCTCGCAGCAGGGGCCAGATCGCTGCTCATTGTCACACACAGCGAGATCGCTAATGAGGTCACTGCTGCGTCACAAAAAGCGTGACTCAGCAGCGATCTCGGCAGTGAGCTCGCTGTGTGTGAAGCACCCCTAAGTGAAAGAGATGTGTTTGCTGAAGGGCCGTGCAGTAAAACAGATCTCAGCTCTGCATATTATTAAACAAAACTTAGTACAGAAACAAAATAAGCAATAAAAAATAACGTAAAAGTACATATATAGATAATATAGAGTGTTTAGTAACTGTTTTTGATAAAAAAAAGTGAAGCCATCCCACCACGACAAGGTATACCCCAATATGGACAATTCCGATTGGGGGTACACATTGTCGATAACATAGAGTGTTTAGTAACAATGTTTTTGATAAAAAAAGTGAAGCCACCCTAACATGACAAGGTGTACCCCTATCTGGACGGTTTCGATTGGGGGTACACCTTGTCGATAACATAAGAGTGTTAAGTAACAAATGTTTTTGATAAAAAAAGTGAAGCCATCCCACCACAACAAGGTATTCCCGCAACCTGGACAGTTCCAATTGGGGGTACACCTTGTCGACGTGGAATAGCTTTATATTTTTTTAAATACAAAACAGTGTGTACTATGTATCCTATGTTATTTAGATGCACTATTACTTACTTTTTACATATGCTTCTTTTGTTTCTATCTTAGGTTTTGTCTGTGAAATGGTCACAGTGTGAACATGCTTCTATGCAGTACATGTATACTAACTTATACTCCTGCTCATGTCTTTGCACATTATTACTAGCAATATGTAAACACTGTAAATACAGTTATGTAATATATTTATAAATGATAAAAAAATCATATTTGGAGCCACTTTCTGCACTTTTAGTTCATGACCATGTTCATCGCTATATTATTTTATTATACTAATCAAAGTAAATAAGTTGTCCCAGTCATGATATATGACTATCATGTAAATATGCCTAGAATAGTTGTCATTCTAATCACCACTTTTGGTTTAGATCATACCTTTAAAAAGTTACATTTATCACATTTATTATGAATTTAGACACTTTTTCTGACTCGCTTGTCAAAGGGGTGCGACCCACCCCAAAAAAGAATTGGTTTGGAAAATGTCAAAATTGCTCTGAGTTATTTGTGCAAATTACAACCGCAAAATAAGTGGTATAAAGTTAAACTTAACAGTCTAAAGATGCACCAAATTTATATCCAGCGTGAGCCACTGTTAAAAATTTGCCGCATTTTACACTAATCTAAAAATGAAACAATTTGAGTAAGTCTGACCCTAGGTGCCTTACTTAACAGGGGGTAGCAATAAATTCATTGTTGTATAAAAAAATAGTAGTAATAAAAAATTATAATAATATATTTTTATAAAAATAATAGTAGCATATTAAAATACCTAATTACAACATTAATTCAAAATAGTAAATGTTATATAAAAGATAGTACCACATCGATACAATTCACCCATGCAAAGCTTTGCTTAGGATGTAGATACTTAATTGGTAAAAGATGACGACACACAATAAAACATGTGAGGGGCCTAGAACTGCAGAGCAGCATACAGTGCCTAAACCGGCATCTCATGCCACAAAAGGCCATCCTGGAAACCGCAGTGTAGTAATAAAGGTATATAGGTAAATTTGCAACAATAAGCAAAGGTGATCTATAATTAAGAATCACATTATCCGGACTGAACATATATCTGTCATGTCTGCGTTGACTGCTACACTGTGCGGCTATTGAGGTGCCTACCGGCTGCCACTCCCACACAATCTCTTACAACATGGTATCTACAGTAAGAACCACACCATGGTCTACCAACAGTCATCCCGGTCTACTTATTGAACCATCATCCTCCATTTACAATGATTCCAGTAAATATTAAATATTCGAGATTAACATATATGACTGTGCATTAATCTGAGAATGAGCAAAAATATCAGACATGAGCAGTCCGCAGATGTGCTCTACTTTTTGGCATGTCTTCAGGTCAATATATCCAGAACTGAATATGATGATGATGATAATGATGATGAAGATGTACACGTTTGCCAAAAAGATATACCAGACAGACATGCCTAGTCACTTACCGGCAGCTGTGGACAGCAGCAGAGATGAGTGTAAGCCAAGGAGAAGGAGGACCAGACTCTGATTTGGAGCCATAATTTGGGTAATCCCACAGATAATGGGAAATTTTATGGAGACCTGGTAAAAATGAGAGGGTATCCACGTCTTCTGGGTGTAATCCGAATTTACAATACAACGTGCTTGTAACTGCTAATCCATGAGGGGTAGAGGGCCTGGAAAAGCAGGATCCTCTATGGATTAGATCTTCTTCTCCCGCTGGAGAATGCTCATTCCTGGGAAGGTATTCTGCCTGGAGGAGGCTGTGATCCCTGAGAAAACCAATCCTATTCCCAATCTTCTACAGCATCCTAATGAACTTACAACAAAGACCTAATAATGACATATCTTAAAGCAAAAATATCACCCTACATCCAAGTCTTCCCCCTCGTAGGGGTAAAAATAAATACCATTCTTCCTCTTAAGTGATACTTTGTATAATGTCTCCACTCTTGAATATAATCTATCCTTTTGATAGGCTGAAGATGTATACTCTTCTGTTATTTCGGAATTCTCAAGCAGGTCATTTCTTTATATATTTTTGGTTGTGCTGTATAAAATCCCTAAAATAATATTTCGTCCCTTTTATATAAATACTTTCTCTCCTTTTTGCAGGTTACTCAATATTCTTCCTTTCGATCTGTTAAAAGATTGTCTTCGAGACCCATAAATTCCATTTACGTGATACACAGATCTTCTTTTCCGTGAGGATTCAGCTGCAATCAGATGACAAATTTCATTGTCCAGCAAAAAAAAACTAGAGCTCATCACCGGTGTAGGCAGCTGCGTGTCCCAAATCCAAGATATTCCCAGTTTGCGTGGAGTTATCCTTCCAAGATGAGGCCCTGCTCGGGCTGCAGTAGGATGTGTCTTGCAGTTTTCCAGTTGTATACGAGTGTCACAGCGCAGGGTCCTACAAGGAATAAGCCATCTCCGAACCCTGAGACAAGGAGGCAACAGCTCCCCACTCCTCCCTTGGGGAAGCCACCTAAAGGGGTGTTCTGCTAATGTGAGAGGCTTGAGGAGGAGGAGGGGGGCTGGAGAATGAAGTGTTGATGAGGAAGGCACCGACTCGCCTCCCCTCTCTTTCTCTCTCACACATACACAGACCTCCTCCTCCTGCTGCTATTCCAGTGTCACAGCCAGACACAAAGAGGCCTCTCACACCGCCCAGACTGAGGGAAAGGAGGAGGACGAGGGAGGGGAGGGCACAGTCCTAGGCCTTCCACTGCTTTTTTATAGCTCTCTTTGAAACAACTTTATTTTAAAAGGACAAAAACAGCACGAAAAATATAGGCTAGAATTACACCGAGACCATAGATTTTTTTCTCAGCAGCCTCCATTGACCTTGCATCGAAGGAGTGGACGAAGTGTATATTTAATGCAATAATGTAAACTATTCTCTAATATACATTAATTAAAAATTCCCTATCCTTCCCTCACTACACTAACTGCTTTCCTATTCTATTATTTTTTCACTTTCTTTTTTGATGACGTTTCATATGAGAATCGTCATCATGGCGCAGAGGTTGTGGTCACTGCTGACCCCTTCAATGAAACGAAGAGTCATCAGTGACGCTGGTTTCAGGGGCTGAGCTAGTCCCAGCGCAATGTGCACAATGACAGCATGCTCTGTTGTCTGCTCAGAGAATTAATTAATTACCGTAATTAATTAATAATCCAAAATAAAGATTAACTTTTGACCTAAAACTACATCGGATTTTAACACAAGTCCTAAAAGTAGATAAAGAAAACCAAATAAAACAAACGAGTCAAAATCATTAGGTCACGGGTATACTTTGAGTATTTGGTGAGTTTTTTACCTCAGTATTTGTAAGATAAAACCAGGAGTGGAACAATCAGAGTAAAAAATAATAGAAACACATCACTACTTCTGCATTTATTACCCACTCCTGATTTTGGCTACAATTACTGGGGTAAAAAATTCAACGTGTGCGCGTGGCCTTAGACTTTGTTATTGTTTTTAAATGTCACATCTGTGAGTGGCATAAGTATGTGAAGCTTTAGGATTAGCAGATCATATGAAGATGGAGGTAGAGTTTACAATCGATGGGGAGATAATCAGGTGAGAGTGGGCTAACACTTTATTAAAGAACAGGAATCTATCAAAGTTTGATCTTCACAACACAATGGTTTATGAATATCATGACACAAAAGAGGAGATTTGTAAAGACTCTTGAGAAGAGTTTTTCATGCTGATCAGGCTGGAAAAGGTTACAAAACCAACCATCTCGAAAGAAATTGCAGTCCACAGTCAGATTGTGTACAATTGTAGGAAATGCAAGACAATTAATCAAGACCAGATATATTGTCAATGATGCATATCCTTCTCAGGTATCAGACTGCCAAAAGCTAAGCTAACATTATCTTATATTATAAAGAGTATAATTTTAAGTCATTAGTTATTTAGACCTTTATTTATTATTACGCTTGCTTCTATAGCACCACCCTATTCCACAGCGCTTTACATACTATATCCTCATTGTTCCCATTGGGGCTCATAATCTAAATTCGCAATCGCTGTGAGAACATACAAACTACTTGTAGATGTTGTCTTCTGTGAAATTTCAATCCAAGGCCAAGGGAAATCACTAAATAATAATAAGCAGTCTATAGGGTGCTTTACACGCTGCGACATCGCTAACGATATATCGTCGGGTTACGGTGTTTGTGACGCACATCCGGCGTCGTTAGCGACATTGCAGCGTGTGACAGCTAGGAGTGACGATCAACGATCGCAAAAACGTCAAAAATCGTTGATCGTTGACACGTCACGCCTATTCATAATATCGTTGGTGGTGCATGCCGCTGGTTGTTCGTCGTTCCTGCGGCATCACACATCACTATGTGTGACACCGCAGGAACGACGAACATCTCCTTACCTGCGTCCACCGGCAATGAGGAATGAAGGAGGTGGGCGGGATATTCCGCCCGCTCATCTCCGCCCCTCCGCTTCTATTGGACGGCTGCCGTGTGACGTCGCTGTGACGCCGCACGAACCACCACCTTAGAAAGGAGGCAGTTCGCTGGCTACAGCGACGTCGCAGGGAAGGTAAGTCCGTGTGACGGGTGTAAGCGATGTTGTGCGTCATGGGCAGCGATTTGCCCGTGACGCACAACCGACGGGGGCGGGTACGCTCGCTAGCGATATCGATAGCGATATTGCAGCGTGTAAAGTGCCCTTATCTTAAACATGTAACTACCAGTATATGACATACCTTATGTCTAAGGATATGCGCAAGGGCATAACAAAAATGGTCGCACAGGGTGCAACTGGTCCTGTGAGGGTGGGGAGCCTGCCGATGCCAGCACCTATTTCAGCTGGATGTGCGTCCAAGGACACACATTCAGTTTAAATGCATAGCAGTGCAGAGACCTGGTGGGCCCCTGCCCTGCAATATATGCTACCAGCCAGCAGGAGGAGAGGATGCCATGTGTCGTGGCAGCGGAGGAAGGGGAGTAGAATGTTTTGGGGTTTTGTTTGTGTTGGAGAACAGAGGCAGAACAGGGATAATTATTACAGGATTGGCCAGGGATGAAGCAATGTAAATGTTAGTGTATATTAAAGTTAAAATCACATAACAAAATGTACAAGAAAAAGAACAATCCACATATACCAAAGGGTATAAGGTAAATAACCAACCCAATAGAAGCACAGAAGCGGATATATAAAAAGGACAGTGTCCTAATTATATCAAGTTAAGTGACCAATACAATATGAGAAATTGTTCAGGAAAGGTCAATGTGCCGTACCTAACCCTCAACAAGTGTCCAAAGCCAGATAAAGCAGGAGCTGCCCAATCCCATCTCTGATTGGTCACTTAATGAAGCTCTCCCATTACTCTTTTTCTTCCTAAACTTGTGTACAGTATATGTTTGTCCACTGTAGTGTCAGTGTATTAATATACTCACCTGCTGCCTTCTTCCCTGGGGTCCAGCGCAGTTCTGCTCCTCTCCTGAGTCACATGGTGGCGATTCAGACTCTCCAGATTAATCTAAGCTCTATGTGAGAGCTGGAAGTTTCACACTGTAAGTCTATAGAGGCTCATTCTGATGTTTCATAAACTTACATGGTAAAAGCCATTTCTAGGTCACAAAGAGCGCAATGTGATCAAGCGAGTCTGAATCGCCATCATATAACTCAGACTAGAACCAGAACCGTGCTGAATACCTCAGAAGCAGTGGTGTAGCTGGAAACTTATAGACCCCAATGGAAAATCTCCACCAGTGCCCCAACTATCATGGGTCTTTAATAGTAAAAGTCTTTTCATAGGCGCCAAAGGGACCCTTTTGAACCCCACTGTGTTCCTGGGTCCAGGTGCATATGGAACTTCTGCATTACTATAGGTACTGCCCCGCTGAGAAGAAGGTGATAACACTCTGACACTAAAGAATATACATATATACACAATATACACAGGTATGGGAGAAAAAAAGTCATAGGAGTACTTCTTTAAGGTGTAGAAATGAAAAAACTTTTTAAAGGTTCCACCACCCTCAATAGAACATCAATGTGTAAAGACCCCCTATACACATTAGAAAAAAGTCAGCCAAACCAGATGCATGTATGCTCACTTGAACTAAGCATGCATATATTTGGGGAAGAACTGGAGAGATAGCCATCAGGAAAACAAGCATTTAGCTGACAGCTACCTAAGGTCTCACCTTCAGTGTACGCTCACACTAGCATATAACTTGGATGATTGCGATCTGATGTTTTATCGGATATCATTTACTCCAATGTTATACTACAGAGCAGTGCTGACTGAGGAAAATGAGAAAAAAATTGCTGCATGCAGCGATTGGCGGGTATATTGGATCATTAAAGTCTATGGATGCGTGCTAAACATTGGACTGCACCGGGATGAGCTGAGTGTCCTTTGCATATAGCATCCAATTCTCTCGCATGAGAGAATAAATGCCAGTGTCAACGAACCCTATGGCTATGTGCCCACGAGAGCTCGCACCTGCTGATATATCCGCAGGTATGGCCGCAGGTTTCCCGCAGCTGATTACCTGGAATGTGCAGCTATCCATTGCTGCGGGATTCCAGTGAAATATCTGCGGTAAACCGGCGGACATTCGTGCGACTTACATGCAGAAGTCACGGCCTCTCTCTCCATAGTGGAGGGTCGGGAATTCCGCAGGTATTTATTATTATTATTATTATTATTATTATTATTATTATTTATTTTTATAGCGCCATTTATTCCATGGCGCTTTACAGTGAAGGAGGGTATACATACATCAATCATTAACAGTACAAAACAGACTGGTATAGGAGGAGAGAGGACCCTGCCCACAAGGGCTCACAGTCTATAGGGAATGGGTGATGGTACAATAGGTGAGGACAGAGCTGGTTGCGCAGTGATGTGCTGGACTGAGGGTTATTGTAGGCTTGTTGGAAGAGGTGGGTCTTGAGGTTCTTCTTGAAGCTTTCCACGGTAGGGGAGAGTCTAATATGCTGAGGTAGAGCGTTCCAGAGTATGGGGGAGGCACGGGAGAAATCTTCCGCAGGAATAATTGACATACAGTTATGTGCGGCTGCGGGACATCCGCAGCATATACCGAAGTCGCACATTCCTCAGCATTGATACAGCACTCCCCATGTCCCATAGGATAACATGGGGAGTGTCTGTACTTGCTAAAACTAGAAAATCTAGATAAATCCGCAGGTTTTCCGCAGCAAAATCCGCGGGTACAGAACCCCGTGGGCACATAGCCTAAGGCGGGCTTTGCACACTACGACATCGCAGGTGCGATGTCGGTGGGGTCAAATTGAAAGTGCCGCACATCCGGCATCGCATGCGACATCGTAGTGTGTAAAGCCTAGATGATACGATTAACGAGCGCAAAAGCGTCGTAATCGTATCATCGGTGCAGCGTCGGCGTAATCCATAATTACGCTGACGCGACGGTCCGATGTTGTTCCTCGCTCCTGCGGCAGCACACATCGCTATGTGTGAAGCCGCAGGAGCGAGGAACATCTCCTACCGGCGTCACCGCGGCTTCCGAAGGATATGCGGAAGGAAGGAGGTGGGTGGGATGTTTACATCCCGCTCATCTCCGCCCCTACGCTCCTATTGGCCGCCTGCCGTGTGACGTCGCAGTGACGCCGCACGACCTGCCCCCTTAATAAGGAGGCGGGTCGCCGGCCAGCGCGACGGTCGCAGGGCAGGTGAGTGCATGTGAAGCCGGCATAGCGATAATTTTCGCTATGCCAGCTTTCACAAGATATTGTAACTGCGACGGGGGCGGGGACTATCGCGTGCGACATCGCAGCATCGGCTTGCGATGTCGCAACGTGCAAAGCCCGCCTAAGGTTCATGAAAAACACCTTTGAGGATATATTTGTTTGTGGCACAATTGTAGAAAACATTTCTGCAACTGTTCCTTTGAGTTGAATAAAGCCTGCCAAAATCAATGTGTAACAAATCTGCAAGGAGTAAATATTTACTTACAAATGACCTTCCCCTTAACGCATAAACAATCAGCAATTGATATATTCCTTACTAGCAGGTGCTAAATCATGCACAGCACTAGATCACATAACTGGGACCTGTGCTGTACCCAGGAGATTATGGTGGGAGCGTGGCGGTGATACACAACAGTGCTCCGCCACAACTGCCATAATGTGAATAGTAACTGCAGCATCTAAAGCCCCCCATACAATAGAGAGCGGCATCTGCTGGAGAACTAAAGGAATGGCAGTCTGCAGCCTTCTCTCCTCTGACACAACCTATAAAAAGAGAAGACTATTCCATAATAAACACAAATTCAATCATCTTTATAAAGCCATGATTATAATAAAAAATACAATGAAAAATTAATACTTAGACACAGGCCAGCCTTAGCCTGAATGGTGCCCAGTGCATAACTGCCCTTTGGTGCCCGCACCCTACTGATTTTTCACCAGTTTCCCCGGCCCCGGACACAAACGAGGACAGGAGGCCATATTCTTTATTTTTGTACAATAAACTCCTCCGAGTTAGTGCTGGTGAATCTGCCCCTCAAATCCACATTAATTTCACCACATCTGAGCTCATCCTTTTGGTGGTCTTCTGATCTCATACATTTATGTCGTATACATGGATATTACATAATGGATGGTACATGTGGATCTCACCAATGGGGCGCACATGTATCTGGAGGATGAGGCACTGCCACTTTTCGTGGAGAGATGGTGCAAATTCCAATGCACTTGGATGGGAGTTCGGCGGAGCAGGTTATAGCCCCATTGGTGAGATCAGCATTAACTGTATAAATCCTGTGGATATGATATAAATGTACAGGATGAGAACACCAAACATTACACAATGGAGCCGGTGACCTGTACTGCTTATGCTCAGGACCAAAAAGGACAAAATATAGATGGTAAAAGGGATTGAACAAAATTAGAAAAAATCTCTGCTTTCTTCATAATAAAGTGTCCTGAGGTTATATGTGTCGCTGCCTCTCAGCTCCACGGACCTGAAAAGACGGAGGTGCAGCACCACATACACAACAAGAGATCAAAGAAGGGGGGTGCTGTAAATGTGTGGAATAACTACGGCATATTTAACATAATCTATTTATTACCCAGTATAGGTTCATACCAGTGAACAATGCTGCAAATAATTCTGTTGGAAAATTTGTAAGACAAATCCACATCGAATCATGTGATATTCTGCAGAATTTCATCATACAGTCCTCAGCTGTTGCAGAACCTCGTCATACTCAACCCAGCTGCTTCAGAACCTCATAATACACACCTCAGCTGCTGGAGGACCTCATAATACACAACCCAACTGCTGCAGAACCTCATCATACAGACCTAAGCTGCTGCAAAACCTCATCATACGCAACCCAGCTGCTGCAGAACCTCATCATACAGACCTAAGCTGCTGCAGAACCTCATTATACACAACTCAGCTGTTTCAGAACCTCATCATGCACAACCCACCTGCTGCAAAACCTTACCAGACACACCTCAGCTGCTGCAGAACCTCATCATACAAAACCCAGCTGCTGCAGAATCTCATAATACACACCTCAGCTGCTACAGAACCTCATAATACACCTCAGCTGCTGACAATGCATCACATTGATAGAATGGCTTTCATACCTACACTAAACCATTGCATGTGATGTGCAGACAGCAGTGACGCCATGTAACGATGTATGAGACTCCGATGTTATTTTACTACAAGATGAGTAATCTGACAGCTGATTCTTCCTGCACGACCCCCGGCTGGAAGGAATCGGACACTGGTTCCATTATTGCAGTCTTGTATGTTTTAGTCTGATGCTGCTGCATTTCAGATAAAACATACATATAATATCTGGCAGGGGACGATGCAACCAGGATGACGAGCCCAGGACTTCTCCCTGCTCTGTAGCCCTAGACTGACTGGTATTTCCCGTGTTTGACATTCTGCATATTGACCGGCCAAATCCCCAAGGTGCGTAATATACGATGTTAGGATTTCACTGGCCGATTTGAGTGATCATGTGATCGCTCAAGAGTGATTTGCAGACTCTGTGTCATCTGCAGAATGACGTCTCCTCCTGCTTCTCTCATTGTTATAATTTTCAATTGAGAGAACCAGCAGGAGACGTCATTCTGCAGATGACCACACATTGCAGATCACCTATGAGCGATCAGATGACGACCACTCAAATCAGCAAGTGAAATCCTAACAGCAGATATTACACACCTTTAGGATATGGCAGGTCAATATTCAGAATTACAAACAAGTAAATTACACCAATATAATATACACATAGACATTACACACGATACATGACCATGACAGGTACAGGCACTGAAACAGGGAGCCAGTGACCGTCTGCTCCTCAATGGTGTTCAACATCCATGGTGTGCATCGGAGGAAATAGCAATGGCCACGATCACACACAGGCCCAGTCGTTGTGCCCCTGCATAAATTACACCATATACATGACACACACATAGATATATACTGTATAAAACGTAAAGAGAAATTGATAAATGGATAGATTGATAGATGATGGTAGGACTGGGGTGTCTGAGGCCCACACTACAACTACTGTATATGCAAATACCTTCCAACAATTGTCCTTATTGTACGGAATCTGATTGCTAAGCTAAACAACTACAGGAAAAAGACTATCTACATACAGTTGTGCTCAAAAGTTTACATACCCCATAGATTTTTCTGCTTTCTTGGCCTTTTCACAGATAATAAAACAAAAGCTCCAGCACACTCAATGAAAATATGAGAAGAGAAAGATGCTCCAAAAATGTATATTTTATTTGTGCGTAGGCATATCAAGGCTTAGTCCAAAGTTTCAACCCTACATTGGGTCTTTTTCAAGGACAAATAATCTGTATTGGTGGTTTGAGTGGTGGCTCAGGTGAAAGGGAGTGAGCCACCACTCGAACCACCAATACATATTATTTGTCCTTAAAAAAGACCCAATGTAGGGTTGAAACGTTGGACTAAGCCTTCATATGCCTACGCACAAATAAAATATACATTTATGGAGCATCTTTCTCTTCTCATATTTTCATTGAGTGTGCTGGAGCCTTTGTTGTATTTTCTGGACTTTAGTTTTCTCCTGAGCACCAACTAGTCTTATAGTTGAGCCGGGTCTAACCTTCTTCTCATCTTTTTTACAGATAATATGATAACACAAAATCTTTTTTCCCACTCATGGTTAGTGGTTGGGTGAAGCCATTTATTGTGAAACTACTATGTTTTCTCTTTTTAAATCATAATGACAATCAAAAACATCAAAATGACCCTGATCAAAAGTTCACATACCCGGGTGATTTTGGCCTGATAACATACACAGAAGTTGACACAAATGAGTTTGAATGGCTAATAAAGGTAACATCCTCACCTGTGACCTGTTTGCTTGTAATCAGTGTGTGTGCTTAAAGGTCCAGTCACACTAAGCAACTTACCAGCGATCCCAACAACGATAGGGATCGCTGGTAAGTTGCTAGGAGGTTGCTGGTGAGATGTCACACTGCGACGCTCCAGCGATCCCACCAGCAACCTGACCTGGCAGGGATCGCTGGAGCGTCGCTACACAAGTTGCTGGTGAGCTCACCAGCAACCAGTGACAAGCCCCCAGCGCCGCGTGGAAGATGCTGCGCTTGGTAACTAAGGTAAATATCGGGTAACCAACCCGATATTTACCTTGGTTACCAGCGCACGCAGCTACACGTGCAGAGAGCAGGGAGCAGCGCACACTGAGCGCTGGCTCCCTGCTCTCCTAGTTACAGCACACATCGGGTTAATTACCTGATGTGTGCTGCAGCTAAATGTGCACAGAGCAGGGAGCAGCGCACAATGCTTAGCGCTGGCTCCTTGCTCTCCTAGTTACAGCACACATCGGGTTAATTAACCCGATGTGTGCTGCAGCTACATGTGCACAGAGCAGGAGCCGGCACTGATAGTGAGAGCGGCGGAGGCTGGTATCAAAGGTAAATATCGGGTAACCAAGGACAGGGCTTCTTGGTTACCCGATGTTTACATTGGTTACCAGCCTCCGCAGAAGCCGGCTCCTGCTGCCTGCACATTCAGTTGTTGCTGTCTCGCTGTCACACACAGCGATCTGTGCTTCACAGCGGGACAGCAACAACTAAAAAATGGCCCAGGACATTCAGCAACAACCAACGACCTCACAGCAGGGGCCAGGTTGTTGCTGGATGTCACACACAGCAACATCGCTAGCAACGTCACAAAAGTTGTTCGTTAGCAGCGATGTTGCTAGCGATGTTGCTTAGTGTGACGGGGCCTTAAAAGGTGAGTGAGTTTCTGGGATCCAGATAGACTCTTGCATCTTTCATCCTGCCACCGACATTTCTGGATTGTGAGTCATGGGGAAAGCAAAATAATTGTCAACGGATCTATGAGAAAAGATAGTTGAACTGTATAAAACCGAAAAAGGATACAAAAAGATATCCAAGGAATTGATAATGCCAGTCAGCAGTGTTCAAACTGTGATTAACAAATGCAAAATTAGGGGCTTTGTAAAAATACAGGACTCACTGAAAACTAGCGGTGTGGCTGTTTGAAGATGCACAATAAGAAGGCACTTGAAGAAAAATGGGCTGCATGGTTGAGTCACCAGAAGAAAACTATTATTGCACAAATGCAACAAAGTATCTCGTCTACAATACGCCAAACAGTACAGAGACAAGCCTCCAAACTTGTGGAACAAGGTAATTTGGAGCAATGAGACCAAAATCAAACTTTTTGGCCACAAGCATAAACGTTACATTTGGAGAGGTGTCAATAAGGCCAATGATGAAAGGAACACCATTCCTACTGTAAAGCACGGAGGTGGATCGTTGATGATGTGGGGATGTGTGAGCTACAAAGGCACAGGAAACTTGGTAAAAGTTGAAGGAAAGATGAATGCAGCACTTTGTCAGCAAATACTGGAGGTACATTTGCACTTATCAGTCCTGAAGCTGCACATTGGATGTACTTGGACGATCCAACATGGCAACGATCCAAAACACAAGGCCAAGTTGACCTGTCATTGGCAACAGCAGAAAAAAGTTAAGGTTCTGGAGTGGCCATCTCAGTCTCCTGACCTCAATATCATTGAGCCATTCTGGGGAGAACTCAAGTGTGCAGTTCATGAAAGAAAGCCCTGAAATTTACAGTAACTGGAGGCTTTTTGCCAAGAAGAATGGGCAGCTTTACCCTCTGAGAAAATAAAGAACCTCATCCACAACTACCACAAAAGACTTCAAGCTGTCATTAATGCTAGAGGGGGCAACGCACGGTATTAAGAACTGGGGTATGTGAACTTTTGATCAGGGTCATTTGGATGTTTTTGGTTGTCAGTATAATTTTAAAAGTGAAAACACAGTAGTTTGACAATAAATGGCTTCACCCAACTACTAACCATGAGTGGAAAAAAAGATTTTGTGTTATCATTCATATTCTCTGTAAAAAGGCCAAGAAAGCAAAAACTCTAACGGGGTATGTAAACTTTAAACAATTCATATAAATAATCAAAAAGAGGAAGGGTGTAAATACAGATCAATTAGAATAATAATACGATAAGTCTTTGGCTTTGTGATCTTTTCTATGCACGTGGGAAAATGGCAGAGTCTAATGCAATATTCACAGCTACTGAGAGCAGAGGAGTGATAAAATTCTTGTTTCTGCAAGGAAAGTCCACGAAGGACATTCATGGTGATATGTCGCCGACATTGGAGGATCAATGCCCTTCATATTCTACAGTTAAGAACTGGGTTGCCAAATTTAAATCGGGCCACTTCAGCACCAATGATGAGGAACTTCCTGGACAATCGAGAGTGGTTGTTGTTCCGGAGATCGTCGATGCTGTGCACAACCTCATACTGGAGAATCAATGAATTTCAGCTAAAGCAATAGCAGACATCATGGGGATTTCCCATGAAGGTGTTTGTGTCATTATCCATGAACATTTGGTCATGAGGAGGCTATCTGCAAAGTGGGTCCCCAAATGTTTGACAACAGGTCAGGGAAGCATGCGAGTGAAAACTTCCCGGTCCATTTGTCAGCGTTTCCAGACTGATAACATCCTGGATCGACCGGTCACTATGGATGAGACCTGGATTTATATGTATGGCCCTGAAAACAAGGAGCAGTCAAAAGAGGCACAGTGATTCTCCTTATCCAAAGAAGTTCAGGGTGCAAAAATCAGCCACTAAGGTGATGGTGTCTGTGTTCTGGGATAAGGAGGGCGTGCTGCTAATGGACTACCTTCAAAAGGGTTCCACCATTAATGTAAGGTGTTACATTGAATTTTTGGACCAAATGAAGGCAGCTCTGAAGGCCAAAAGGTGCGGCAAGCCGTCCAAAGGAATCTTGTTCCTGCAAAACAACGCCTCCAGGCTCACACTACGGCAAAACTGGCAGAGCTGGGTTTCCAGCTGGTTGACCACCCACCTCATTCACCAGATCTTGCTCCCTTCGACTATCATCTGTTTCAAAACCTGATGAGAGACCATCTAGAGTACCAAATTTCACACCAATTCTGATGCTACGGTTGCTATAGATGCCTGGTTTGAGGCACATTCGAAATTCTTCTTTTTGCTAGGCTTACAGAACTTGAAATACCGATGTAAGCAGTGTGTTGACATCAGTGGAGAGTAATTGGAATAAATGTAAAGTTTCATCATCTTATCTCATTTCTGGGTAAAGCCAAAGATTTATCAGAAGTCCCTCGTACACATTAAGGTTTTAAAAAAACCTATATGGTTGTACCGATAGTAAAAAAAAAAATTCAAAATGAACATCGTGTGACATATTCCACCGCATATGAAATCAACGACTACAAGACTATTTTTATTCACTTAGCATATCCAGCAAAATTTCTCAAAGCTGCAAGAGGGCATTCTACTCATAAAGTGCTTAGTACATAACAGAGAACTTTTTTGAAAAAAGATGAGCAAAAAACAACATCGTGTTTAGGAAAATCATCTGTAGACTTACCACTAAGGAGATATATATACAGTGCCTACAAGTAGTCTTCAACCCCCTGCAGATTTAGCAGGTTTGATAAGATGCAAATAAGTTAGAGCCTGCAAACTTCAAACAAGAGCAGGATTTATTAATCGATGCATAAATCTTACAAACCAACAAGTTATGTTGCTCAGTTAAATTTTAATAAACTTTCAACATAAAAGTGTGGGTCAATTATTATTCAACCCCTAGGTTTAATATTTTGTGGAATAACCCTTGTTTGCAATTACAGCTAATAACCGTCTTTTATAAGACCTGATCAGGCCGACACAGGTCTCTGGAGTTATCTTGGCCCACTCCTCCATGCAGATCTTCTCCAAGTTATCTAGGTTCTTTGGGTGTTTCATGTGGACTTTAATCTTGAGCTCCTTCCACAAGTTTTCAATTGGGTTAAGGTCAGGAGACTGACTAGGCCACTGCAACACCTTGATTTTTTCCCTCTGGAACCAGGCCTTGGTTTTTTTGGCTGTGTGCTTTGGATCGTTGTCTTGTTGGAAGATGAAATGACAACCCATCTTAAGATCCTTGATGGAGGAGCGGAGGTTCTTGGCCAAAATCTCCAGGTAGGCCGTGCTATCCATCTTCCCATGGATGCGGACCAGATGGCCAGGCCCCTTGGCTGAGAAACAGCCCCACAGCATGATGCTGCCACCACCATGCTTGACTGTAGGGATGGTATTCTTGGCGTCGTATGCAGTGCCATCCAGTCTCCCAACGTCACGTGTGTGGTTGGCACCAAAGATCTCGATCTTGGTCTCATCAGACCAGAGAACCTTGAACCAGTCTGTCTCAGAGTCCTCCAAGTGATCATGAGCAAACTGTAGACGAGCCTTGACATGACGCTTTGAAAGTAAAGGTACCTTACGGGCTCGTCTGGAACGGAGACCATTGCGGTGGAGTACGTTACTTATGGTATTGACTGAAACCAATGTCCCCACTGCCATGAGATCTTCCCGGAGCTCCTTCCTTGTTGTCCTTGGGTTAGCCTTAACTCTTCGGACAAGCCTGGCCTCGGCACGGGTGGAAACTTTCAAAGGCTGTCCAGGCCGTGGAAGGCTAACAGTAGTTCCATAAGCCTTCCACTTCCGGATGATGCTCCCAACAGTGGAGACAGGTAGGCCCAACTCCTTGGAAAGGGTTTTGTACCCCTTGCCAGCCTTGTGACCCTCCACGATCTTGTCTCTGATGGCCTTGGAATGCTCTTTTGTCTTTCCCATGTTGACCAAGTATGAGTGCTGTTCACAAGTTTGGGGAGGGTCTTAATTAGTCAGAAAAGGCTGGAAAAAGAGATAATTAATCCAAACATGTGAAGCTCATTGTTCTTTGTGCCTGAAATACTTCTTAATACTTTAGGGGAACCAAACAGAATTCTTGTGGTTTGAGGGGTTGAATAATAAATGACCCTCTGAATAAACTTTTCACAATTTAAAAAAAAAAAAAAAAGAAATAACATTCTTTTTTGCTGCAGTGCATTTCACACTTCCAGGCTGATCTACAGTCCAAATGTCACAACGCCAAGTTAATTCCGAATGTGTAAACCTGCTAAATCTGCAGGGGGTTGAATACTACTTGTAGGCACTGTATATATATACATACATACAGTAAAGATCAAAAGTTTGGACACACCTTCTCATTCAAAGAGTTTTCTTTATTTTCATGACTCTGAAAATTGTAGATTCACATTGCAGGCATCAAAACTGTGAATTAACACATGTGGAATGAAATACTTTACAAAAAAGTGTGAAACAACTAAAAATATGTCTTATATTCTAGGTTGTTCAAAGTAGCCACCTATTGCTTTGATTACTGTTTTGCAAAGAAAACACTTTATTTTGGTTTTTCACAGTGTGCGGCTGGAATTTTTTCTCATATTTATACACCATCCAGATACACACCTGTTCACATTGTAAAGGTGCTGCCAGTACGGTTTGAAGTCAGGTTAGTACCAGCGTGGGAAACCAGCAAGGGAAGCCCTGTTTCATTCTGTTTTTTTCTATTGTATAATGCATATAACAGGGAGTGGTGCTCTGTTTGCTGGATTTGCACCCCAGCTCCTGGCTGCTTCATTAGCCTCCTTTTTGTTTACCAGCTGATCTTGTAAGCTTTTAAAACCCAGAGGAGATGCAGTGTAGTGTAGGACTCAGGAAAGGAGGTTGCCGTGAAGGGGCTCTGGGCTGGTATTACAATGGCCATTATAATATTCTAAATACCTCCATTTATGTATAAGGTAGAATTTATTTTGGTTTTTCACAGTGTGCAGCTGGAATTCTTTTCTCATATATATATATATATATATATATATATATATATATATATATATATATATATATATATATATATATATATATTTATATATATATACACACACACACATACAGTACAGACCAAAGGTTTGGACACACCTTCTCATTCAAAGAGTTTTCTTTATTTTCATGACTCTGAAAATTGTAGATTCACATTGAAGGCATCAAAACTATGAATTAACACATGTGGAATGAAATACTTAACAGAAAAGTGTGAAACAACTGAAAATATGTCTTATATTCTTGGTTCTTCAAAGTAGCCACCTTTTGCTTTGATTACTGTTTTGCAAAGAAAACACATTGAATGAGAAGTTGCGTCCAAACTTTTGGTCTGTATTGTATATATACTGTATATATGTATATATAAACTCTAATTTTTGGGTGAACACTAGATGACGCTGACTCGCCCACCCCAGGGCTATGGGACACCCGGTGCCGGGCCGGACTAGTCCGGTGGTAGTCAGTGGTGGCTGGGCCCGGCTCCGTGGCCCTGGTGGGTGTCAGTAGAGTATGTGGCTTAAGTTAAAGTTTGTGTTCGTGACGCCACCTGTGGTATGCGGCTAATAAGCCGCCGCTGCTGTGTGAGGCCACCGGGATGATGTGATGGCAGCTATGGTGGTACTGCTCCCCACAGGTGGAGCAATGCCCGGGGCACAGTTGGTGCTTGTAAGTGTCTATGCAGATGGAATAACAGAGACGAGTCCAAAGGTGCAGTTCCAGTTCTTTTACTCACAGTTTCCGTCACAGTTGCAGGGACCCTCAGACTGCTGGGACCACTGTCAGGGACCTCCGTCAGTTCTGGATGATTCAGAGCGTGAAATCCGGTTCCCTCTCTTTAGTGTCTCTTTTTCTGCTGTCTTCACTAGCCTTGCCTTAGGTAGATGGACTTGGCTTGGCCTCCATTACAGCCTCCAGGCTGGGGGGTCACCTGTCGGCTGATTACCCCTTTTTTGAAGGTCTGCACTGGGTTCTGGCCCTGGGAGCTTGCAATTCCCTGGGCCTCGGTTTTTACTGTCTGGAGACTGTCTTTTCACTCCTGCAGTTTCTAGGGACCGTCCCCTGTCGCAGCTGATCACTCCACCGATGTCACTGTGGAACGGGCCACCGCAGCCTGCAGCTACCCGTAGCGCCTCTGGGCCCTCGGCAGCGGTACCCAACAAGGACTGCTCGTGGTACCTACAGGACTACCCGCGGCCCTGTGACCCTTTCTTTCCTTCTCTTCTTTCTCCTCCTTGCCTGCCTCAGCAGGCCTCCTCCTCCCTCCTTTCTCTCGTTCTTCTCCTCCAACTACATGCTGCTTCTCTCACTCCCTGAGGTAAACTGAAACTAACTTGACCTTCCTTTCTCTATCTGCTCTCTGGTCTCCTCCCACCTCCCCAGTTGCTAAGCTACCACCCTATGGGAGCAGGGATGGGTCTTACAGCCCCTCTCAGCATGCAGCATGGGAGGGTTGCCTGCCACTTTCCCTGGTCCTGTGTGTCCCTAGCAATGGGTGTAGTGTGGATTTACCAGGGGACCGGAGTTCACTCTCTTCCTCTCCCAGAATGGGGCATCACACCGCTGATGGGGTGCAATGACCTGTGGCGACGGAAGCCTCAGGGGCGCCACACTCCCCCACAGCAAATCCCAGCACGTCCTCGGGCTGAAAAACAACAAAAACATATGGAAAACTGCAAAACATTTTTGGTATGCAATAACATAAACTGTAAAACATTTCTTCCCTTTATGGGAGGCACATATCATGAACGTTGCCAACTTCTTATAAAGAAACTATGTGTGCACTTCCAGTCCATTGCACGGTTTGGGCACATCCCCCATAATTCTGGTAGGGGGCACAACAGGTGCAACTAATTACATTTTTGGCTACAACAAGTCCAGTAGCCCGGCAGTTCGTTTCTTTCAATCAAACACTAATGGGACAAATCAACCAGCCATTAAGTCCAATGGCCTGGTTACATAGGACACATAAAGAACATACCAGCCACTAAGTCCAGTGGCCTGGCAGGACATGACACATACACTTTCACCGGGGCCCACATTCCAGTTCAGTGGCCCGGTAACACATAACATGGGGGGTGACGTCTTCAAAAAGCATCAGGGGCAGTACAGCAGGAAAGGGTGTCATCTTCGAAAAGAATAAGGGGCAAAACACGAGGGACTTCTTCAAAAAGAATGAGGGGCTATGTACAGTTCAGCTGCTTCTTACTTCTTTACATGTAGGGATTCTTCTCCGGCTCCCCACCTGGCAGCAGGTAGACAGCGGTCAGCACAGTCTGCGTCTGCTGGTCTTGGCGGGCCGCGCCTGGCATGGCGGCGGCCTGTATTGGAGTCGCTGCTGCGGTGTGGATGGGCGCCGCTCCGGCGGCAAAATCTTGGCGGGCCGCACCTGGCGTGGCTGCGGCCCGGATCGGCGTCGCCGCGCCGGGCGTCCCTCCAGGGACCGCGGCCATGGCAGCGGGGGTTGGGGCACCCGCGCCGGCAGGGGCATTAAATGACTCACCCCTCAGTAGCATCTCCGGTGTTCTGGCGGTCGCTGCTCCGCGCGTCGCTTGCCGGATCTGCTGCATCACCTTCGCTGCGATAAGGTACATTTTCTTTATCTGCTGGTCTGGCATTTAGACTCTCTCTGCCAGCCTGCCAGCTTATCTAGTCGCCATTTCTTTTTCTTCCGCTTTCTATGGCGGGCACCGCTTCGCGCGCTTTTCTTGGACAAGGGGGCGGGGCTTCTCTTCGCGCCCTTTCTTCTTGCACGCCCCCCTTCTTCCCGCTCTCAGCAGCGCTAATGGCGGCGGTTTCTCAATAAAGTACACAGTCTGTCACACGGTTCTTCAGGCGCACAGTACCCGGTGTGACCGGGCACGAAATCCTGTTCGTGACGCCAAAAGTTGACTCGCCCACCCCAGGGCTATGGGACACCCGGTGCCGGGCCGGACTAGTCCGGTGGTAGTCAGTGGTGGCTGGGCCCGGCTCCGTGGCCCTGGTGGGTGTCAGTAGAGTATGTGGCTTAAGTTAAAGTTTGTGTTCGTGACGCCACCTGTGGTATGCGGCTAATAAGCCGCCGCTGCTGTGTGAGGCCACCGGGATGATGTGATGGCAGCTATGGTGGTACTGCTCCCCACAGGTGGAGCAATGCCCGGGGCACAGTTGGTGCTTGTAAGTGTCTATGCAGATGGAATAACAGAGACGAGTCCAAAGGTGCAGTTCCAGTTCTTTTACTCACAGTTTCCGTCACAGTTGCAGGGACCCTCAGACTGCTGGGACCACTGTCAGGGACCTCCGTCAGTTCTGGATGATTCAGAGCGTGAAATCCGGTTCCCTCTCTTTAGTGTCTCTTTTTCTGCTGTCTTCACTAGCCTTGCCTTAGGTAGATGGACTTGGCTTGGCCTCCATTACAGCCTCCAGGCTGGGGGGTCACCTGTCGGCTGATTACCCCTTTTTTGAAGGTCTGCACTGGGTTCTGGCCCTGGGAGCTTGCAATTCCCTGGGCCTCGGTTTTTACTGTCTGGAGACTGTCTTTTCACTCCTGCAGTTTCTAGGGACCGTCCCCTGTCGCAGCTGATCACTCCACCGATGTCACTGTGGAACGGGCCACCGCAGCCTGCAGCTACCCGTAGCGCCTCTGGGCCCTCGGCAGCGGTACCCAACAAGGACTGCTCGTGGTACCTACAGGACTACCCGCGGCCCTGTGACCCTTTCTTTCCTTCTCTTCTTTCTCCTCCTTGCCTGCCTCAGCAGGCCTCCTCCTCCCTCCTTTCTCTCGTTCTTCTCCTCCAACTACATGCTGCTTCTCTCACTCCCTGAGGTAAACTGAAACTAACTTGACCTTCCTTTCTCTATCTGCTCTCTGGTCTCCTCCCACCTCCCCAGTTGCTGAGCTACCACCCTATGGGAGCAGGGATGGGTCTTACAGCCCCTCTCAGCATGCAGCATGGGAGGGTTGCCTGCCACTTTCCCTGGTCCTGTGTGTCCCTAGCAATGGGTGTAGTGTGGATTTACCAGGGGACCGGAGTTCACTCTCTTCCTCTCCCAGAATGGGGCATCACACCGCTGATGGGGTGCAATGACCTGTGGCGACGGAAGCCTCAGGGGCGCCACAACGCAAGTACACAAGAAAATTTACCAATCATAGAATATTAGTTTCTAAAAAGGATTTTTGTATATAGAGCTTTATTTTTAAATACAGTAAGTACTAAATGGCGCTGGTGTTCAATAAAAGTTATCTAAACACAAAATGTTAGTTTGAAACTAAACACATCAATACTAATGAATAAATTAAGATCTGTTATAATAGTCTCCTGTTCTTCTCTAATCTATTAGACTATTGTATTAAAATGCAGACGCCATGTACGTCCGTGTCTCCGGTGCATGTTTGGTCCTTTTCCCCACGTACCAGAGACACGGGCACACGTAGACCCATTAAAATAAATGGGTCTGCGCTCACGTGCATGTTCTGCCATGGACCGTATGTACGTGTGGAGCATACGTGTGTCCGTGTGCGCCACACGTCAACATGTCCGTTTTCCTCTGGCACACAGAACGCAAATGGACCACACGTAGGTGTTCCGTGTGACACGCGCCGGAGAAAACCCATGTGTCTGAGAAAATAATAAAAAACTTTACTCACCTTCTCCAGCCCTGCTGTCTCTGACGTTGCTGTCACTTGCTTCCGACCGCCGCTGATTATGCTCATTGCATATTCACTTCACTGCGCCCGGAAGCAGCAGCAGCGGGGAGTCGGCAGGACCGGAGACTGAAGATCAGCACCACGGACAGCGACGCCAGGGAGAGATGAGCAGAAAGTTCACATTCTCCGTGTGTTATCACGGATAACACACGGAGAACACACGTGTGCCATAAACATGGCTCATGGAGGGCAAAACGCACCTTTGACATGTCCGTGAAAAACGTGCGTGGATTTTCACGGACGTGTGAAAGAGGCCTAAAGAAAAGTCTTTTCAACTATATGGGTTAAGGCAAGAAATACAGACCCTCACTGAATCAATTCCCTCATATCCTACCACGTTACATAGATAGAAATTTCTTTCACCAAGCCAGAATTGCGTCCCCTCTCTCACAAGCCAGAATTGCATCCCCTGATATGAATTTTGCTGATTGCTTCTTCGGAGGGGATCCAAAGAAGCAATCATCAAAACGCGCGTCAGGAGACGCAAATCTGGCTTGGTGAGAGAAATTTCTATCTACATAACATGTGGCAGGATATGATGGAATGATGGAATTGATTAAATGAGGGTCTGTATTTTTTGCTTTAACCCATATGGTTGAAAAGAATTTTCCTTATATGAATATGGCATCTGTATTTCACGCAATAGTCCAAAGCAGGGGTGTCAAACTCGGCTGGGTGTATGAGCCGCACATCGAAAAAAAATAATTTGGGGGGCCACATTGATTGCAGGACAAAGTGACATATTTATTGGTACCATATTTTTTTTTTCTACACCTTTGAATCACTGTTTTTGAACATTTTTTGGTCGTTTATTATAACAAACGTGCACTTTTTGTTTAAATATAAATATTTTTGATGGTAAAAAAAGTCATGCTTTATTTTTTTGTTTACATTTTATCCCTTTGTTGTAAGTAATATAGTTTTACAATTAGCACCATATAACAATTTTCGCCAACATCTTTTAGTAATGTCCCCCATCCTGTTCCCCTTCTTGAAGTAATGTATCCATCCTGGTTCCCATTCTGTAATAATGTACCCATCCTTGTCCCCATCTTATAGTAATGTGCCCAACCTGTAGTAATGTGCCTTATCATTTTCCCCATAATGTAATAATGTGCCCATGCTGTAGTAATGTGTGCACTCTTGTCCCCTTTTACAAATGTGCCCCATCATTGTCCCCATTCTGTAGTAATGTGCCCAACTTGTAGTAATGTGCCTCATCCTTTTCCCCACCTGCAGTAATGTGCCCATGCTGTAGTAATGTGTATACGCTTGTCCCCTTTTACAAATGTGCCCCATCCTTGTCCCCATCCTGTAGTAATGTGCCCATCCTTGTCCCCTTTAATGTGCCCCATCCTTGTTCCCGTCTTGTAATAATGTGCCCCATCCTTAACCCCACCCTGTAGTAATGTGCCCCCTCCTTGTCCCCTTATACTAATGTGCCCCAGCTTTGTCCCCATCCTGTAGTAATGTGCCCATCCTTGTCCCCTTTTACTAATGTTCCCATGCAGGTCCTCTTCTTGTAGTAATGTCCCCCTTACTCATCCTCTTCCTGTAGCAATGTCCCAACCAGGTCCCCTATTGTGCCATTCTACACACACACACACACACACACACACACACACACACACACACACACACACACACACACACACACACATACACATACACACACACACACACATACACACACACACTAACAATGTCCCATTCTGGTCCCCTATTGTGCCATTCTACACACACACAAACACACATCAAAACATTCTTTTCACCTGTCTTCCATTTCCTCAGAGTCCTCCTCTTGTGGCTTGCACAGCCACTGTCAGCGCTTCATCTAAAAGTCAGATGAACGTTTTGCCGCTTTCTCTGCATTATTCCAATGGCAGCCGCCGATCAATGAGAGGCAAGCAGGTGACATCATACGCATCAGCTGCTTACCTCTGATTGGACAGCTGCTGCCATTGGAATAGTGTAAAGAGAGCTTGACTGTGCAGCGCCAATGAAATGTTCATCTGAAATAAAGCAGTGATGGCTGCGGCCCCTGTACCGGCCGCAATCGTCAAGGGGGCCACATGCCTGTGGGCCGCAATAGCCAGCCTGAGGGGCCACATGCGTCCCACGTGTTTGAGACCTCTTGTCTAAAGGATTATAGAAGAACAGGAGACTGTTAGGGTAAGTTCACACATTGCGTTTTTTTGACGCTGCGTTTTTTGCCGCAAATAACGCACAAAAACGCACCCGCGTCAAAAAACGCATGCATTTTTACCGCGGTTTGGTGCGTTTATGGCTGCACTTTGCTGCGTTTTTGTTCACTGCGTTTTTATGCGTTTTTTTCAGTGAACAATGCCAATAAAGATTGGTGAAGAAAAAAAAAAAGATCTGATGTCATTTCCTTCTTCAATATGTTCTTCATTCTCCACTAGTGTATGCAAGAGAACAGACAGCTGCAGAACTACAAGGCTCAGCATGCTCCATTCAGGACTGTACGCTGAAAGGGGAGGCAGGTGGAGCAGAACTACAAGACTCAGTCTACTCCATCTACTAGTGTATGCAGGAGAGCAGACAGCAGCTGTAGAACTACAAGGCTCAGCATCCTCCATCCAAGACTGTATGCTGGGGGGAGAGACAGGGGAAGCAGAACTGCAAGGTTCAGCATACTCCATCCACTAGTGTATGCAGGAGAGCAGACAGCAGCTGTAGAACTACAAGACTCAGCACCCTCCATCCAGGACTGTACGCAGGAGTTTTTTGCCCCCCCCCCCCAAATGACGTGGGCTTTGCTATATTTTTGTATGCTAGCCAGGTACAGCAGGCAAGTACGGGCTGCCCCATCCCCCAGCTGCCTATTTGTACCCGCTGGGAACCAAAAATATAGGGAAGCCCCCTTTTTTTTTTTTAACTATTTCATGAATTTCATGAAATAATAAAAAAAAATGACGTGGGCTTCGCCCAATATTTGTGTTCAGCCAGGTACAACTAGTCAGCTGGGGATTGGAATCCGCAGCACAGGGTGCCCAAGCTTTCTGGGCACCTCCGCTTCGAATTGCAGTCTGCAGCCGCCCCAGAAAATGGCGCTTTCATAGAAGCGCCATCTTCTGGCGCTGTATCCAACTCTTCCAGTTGCCCTGGTGCTGGGTGGCTCGCTGGGTAATAATGGGGTTAGGGCTAGCTGTGTATTATCAGCTGGCCCTAAGCCCGAAATTCATGGTGTCACACCAATATTAGACATGGCCACCATGAATTTCTAGTATAGATAAAAGAAACATAACAGAAAAATATTTTTATTAGAAATAAAACACAGCACAATTAGTAACTCCATCTTTATTGAAATAAAGAACCACCCCCTGCCCCCCCTAGTATTCCTGGGTCAAGGGTCCCGCGCCGTCCAATCCGGATCCAATATCGTCTGATCGGTTTGCTGGAAGGCAAAGCGATCAGATGATGTGTCAGGTTCAAGGATGTGAATCACATCACACATCAGCTGATTGTATAAACGGCTTTTAGAAAGAACAAAAAAAAAAAAAAAATTACACACGTCTGTGCAGACTACCGTCCGATCACTGCAGGAGCCGGCGGTAATCAGCTGATGAAGTCTCCTGATCGCATCAGCTGATAGTTTAAGCCGGCTGGGCGGTAAAAAGACAGCCTCACCGCTGGACTTATACTATCAGCTGATTCCGTCAGGTGACCGCATCAGCTGATCAGCGGCAGGTCCTGCAGCTATCGGACGTGTCACGGGAGTCTGCAAACAGCCGGAGCAGGGGTGGCGGTACCGGGAAGAGGAGCTGGGAGCGGACATGTCCCGGGAGTCTGCAGACAGGTGAGTATGACATTTTTTTTCTACTGTTCACTTTTGATTTCGCAGCTGCTTCCACCTCCCGCCCGGACATGGCGCAGGACGGGAGCGGACATGGCGCTGGACAGGAGGTGGAAGCAGCGGTGGCGGTACCGGGAGGATTCACGCTTCTGTGTTTAGCAACACAAGGAATCCTCTTCTTGTACATGTCACTTTACTACCCACCCCTTGTGTTTATAGCTGTGTTTTTAGTCATAGAAACGCACTAAAATACAGCTGCGTTTTTCATTGCGTTTTTGAACATCTCATTGAACTCAATGGGTGAAAAACGCAGTGAAAAACGCAGGAATAATTGTCATGCTGCGTTTTTGTGAGCACCATAAAAACGCAGCTAAAAAAAACGCTGTGTGCAGACAGCAAAAATGAAAACTCATAGACTTTGCTGGGGAAGCAAAGTCATGCAGTTTTCTGAACAAGAACGCACCCACAAAACGCGCAAAAACGCAGCGAAAAACGCACTGTGCGCACATACCTGTATAATACATCCTAATTTCATCATTGCTATTGATGAGTTTAGGTTCAAACTAACATTTTATGTTTAGATAATTTCTATTGAACACTGGTGCCATTTAGTGCTTATTTAAAGAAAAAAAAAATAGCTCTATATGCAAAAATCCTTTTAGAAACTAATAGTCTGTTTGGTAAATTTGTTTGGTAAAATCTTATGTATTGGCGCCATCTAGTGTTCACCTAAAAAATAACAGCTTTATACATATACTCTGTATATTCTTAGTGGCATGTTTGTTTACAGATGAATTTACACACAATGTTTTTTGTTCTTCAAAAATGTTTTTTTTTTTTTTATGCACTAAGCCTTTTATGAGTAGAATGCCCTCTTGCAACTTTGAGAAATTTTGCTGGATATACTAAGTGAATAAAAATTATCTTGTAGCCGTTGATTACATATACTGTGAAATATGTCATATGATGTTCATTTTGAAAATATTTTTTTACCATTGGTACAACAATATAGGTTTTTTTTTGTTTTTTTTTTAAACCTTAATGTGTATTATTATTCTAATTACCTGTATTTACACCTTTCCTTTTTTTGATTATTTATTAGAATTTCTGATCCAAGATGTTTGCCAATGTAAAAAGCGCTTTTATGAATATATAATCATTAAAAGGAAAAACAGGGAGGGAAACAAATCCAGCACCGTTGTCTTTAAAAATCTTGAAGTTTATTGGGTCACATTAAAAAAAATGTTAATGAATCAACAAAATCTCTCCATATGCCTTTCCACTCCATATGCCTTTCTTTGATGCCAGTGTGACCCCTCAATGTCCAGTTCAGAGGCCCTCTGGGGCATTGACCAGTGTTTCAGTTAGTTAGACAAATAGATATCAGACAGACAGTTAGATGATAGATAATAGACAGATAATAGATAAATAGATAGACAAATAGGATGGATGTATAGACAGACAGCTAGATATTGCACACTATACAGGACACGTACACATCTTATACATAACACATATAGACAGCACATATTGCATTAGACATGACACACAGCACATTATACTCACATACATAGAAGACTTTTTCCCTCCCAGGCTCCAGGAGGGAGCAGTAGCAGTTTCTACGGCTGGAGCAGTGAAGGCGTCCCTCCCCCCTCTTTCTGGTGAAGACGGGAGAAGACAGGATGCAAAACACAGAGCAGGGGAGGGCACCCTCTGCTGGAGCCTGTGAACTGCTGCTCCCTGCAGCGCCACCTCTGCTGTCTGCCTGCCGGCGCCCTGTGAGACTGCACCAGTCACACATAGCTAAAGCTGGCCATGGTAATATATATACATCAGCCACAGTGTTTCCTATGTGGTGAATATTCATCAGCATAAGTGAGTGTGTGTGACTAAATATAAATAATTTATATATATTTATTTATTTTCCACACACATTCACAATATGAACATATCGGGAGAATTACAGCCAGCATACACAGCTCCACAATGTATACTACTAATACGTGGACTATAATATAGTATGTACTGTGAAACTGTGTATATAGTATACACATACATTGCACTGTACCACTTCTGTCCTGTATCCCTGGGAGTAATCTTACTAAAAATGTGCCTCATAGTCAAAAAAAATGCAGGAATCACATTCATTTATAGGGGTGAGAGAGGAAAGATGTGTGTTGTGTTGATAAGTGTCCTGTCTACAACCAATAAGTGTATGGGACCTATGAGACTATGGAGGGCTTAATATCCAGAAAGTCATTCTCCAGCCTGCTACAAAAAAACGTAGGCTAGAGAAAGGTATTTATCACCAAAGCCAGAAATCAATGAAGGCAATGGAAGAAGAACTCGTATGGGAGAAATATTTTATTCAAGTAGTAATGTAAAACAAGACACAAGTCCAGACAATTCTTATCCAAAACTTTAGCTGACCAAGAAAATTACAATCAGCAAAAGTATAAACCACATTTTAAAAACAAAAACAGATAAGCTGCAGGGCCATCGCCTCTTCTGAGCTTCTTGGTGGATAGGTTGCTCCGTTGTCGGTGGCCATCCTTGTTCTTGGTCTTCCCCTTCATTTGGATTCTGAAGTCCAGGAGGTTCCTGAGGGTCAGTCTTCCCGGTCTGCAGATCGTCTTGTCTTGATTTGCTGAGAGCTCAGAATGCCTTGGAGATATGTTACCTTCAGTTCAGGAAAGCAAAAAAGAGGAAAAAAATGTGATTCCCTAAGGCAGTCATGGCGAACCTTTTACAGGCCGAGTGCCCAAACTGTAGCCCTAAACCCAATTTTTTTTCTGAAGTGCCAACCAATCCTATTATATAAAGAATTGATTGTAATCTTACCTTTGCCGTCTTCTCCTCAGCAGGGGGTATCACGCTCATGCTTACCACACATGGAAGCTGAGCCCCTGCCCTTTCCAGACACAGCAGTTGGATTGATCTTTCTGGAAAAAAATTGCAGCATATTAGACAGAGATTTTAGCTGGAATGGATTCAGAGGTCACCCTTTAATCCACATCTACATTTCAAAGTCTGAACATCTCAAAATCCCATAAAGACGTACGAGTTGCTCCCCTCCCCTTTCATTGTGTAGTTCTGTCCCCCTTCCTGGCCACTTACTGGTAAACATGTCTCCCATCCTGATATAGATTTCCTACATTCTGGTATATTTGTCCCCATCATGGCCCCATCCTGGTAAATGTCCTCCATCCTGGTAAATGTTACCCATTCTTGCATGTTCCCCCATGCTTGTAAATGTACCCCATCCTGACATCTTGCCCATCCTTGTAAATGTTCCCCCATCCCGGCATGTACCCCATTCCTGGTAAATGTTCCCAATCCTGGTTAATTTACCCCATCCAGGTAAATGTACCCCTTCCTGATACATGTACCCTATCGTGGCATGTTTCCTCCATCCTGGCAGGCATGTTTCCTCCATCCTGGCAGGCATGTTTCCTCCATCCTGACATGCATGTTTCCTCCATCCTGGCAGGCATGTTTCCTCCATCCTGGCAGGCATGTTTCCTCCATCCTGACGTGCATGTTTCCTCCATCCTGGCGTGCATGTTTCCTCCATCCTGGCGTGCATGTTTCCTCCATCCTGACGTGCATGTTTCCTCCATCCTGGCATGCATGTTTCCTCCATCCTGACGTGCATGTTTCCTCCATCCTGGCATGCATGTTTCCTCCATCCTGGCATGCATGTTTCCTCCATCCTGACGTGCATGTTTCCTCCATCCTGGCATGCATGTTTCCTCCATCCTGACATGCATGTTTCCTCCATCCTGGCATGCATGTTTCCTCCATCCTGGCGTGCATGTTTCCTCCATCCTGACGTGCATGTTTCCTCCATCCTGGCGTGCATGTTTCCTCCATCCTGGCAGGCATGTTTCCTCCATCCTGGCATGCATGTTTCCTCCATCCTGGCATGCATGTTTCCTCCATCCTGGCATGCATGTTTCCTCCATCCTGGCAGGCATGTTTCCTCCATCCTGGCATGCATGTTTCCTCCATCCTGGCATGCATGTTTCCTCCATCCTGGCAGGCATGTTTCCTCCATCCTGGCATGCATGTTTCCTCCATCCTGACATGTATTCTTTCCTCCATCCTGGCAGGCATGTTTCCTCCATCCTGACATGTATTCTTTCCTCCATCCTGGCAGGCATGTTTCCTCCATCCTGGCATGCATGTTTCCTCCATCCTGGCATGCATGTTTCCTCCATCCTGGCAGGCATGTTTCCTCCATCCTGACATGTATTCTTTCCTCCATCCTGGCAGGCATGTTTCCTCCATCCTGACATGCATGTTTCCTCCATCCTGGCATGCATGTTTCCTCCATCCTGGCATGCATGTTTCCTCCATCCTGGCATGCATGTTTCCTCCATCCTGACGTGCATGTTTCCTCCATCCTGACATGCATGTTTCCTCCATCCTGACATGCATGTTTCCTCCATCCTGGCGTGCATGTTTCCTCCATCCTGGCGTGCATGTTTCCTCCATCCTGGCAGGCATGTTTCCTCCATCCTGACATGTATTCTTTCCTCCATCCTGGCATGCATGTTTCCTCCATCCTGGCATGCATGTTTCCCCCATCCTGGCAGGCATGTTTCCCCCATCCTGGCAGGCATGTTTCCTCCATCCTGGCAGGCATGTTTCCTCCATCCTGGCATGCATGTTTCCTCCATCCTGGCATGCATGTTTCCTCCATCCTGGCATGCATGTTTCCTCCATCCTGACGTGCATGTTTCCTCCATCCTGACATGCATGTTTCCTCCATCCTGACATGCATGTTTCCTCCATCCTGGCGTGCATGTTTCCTCCATCCTGGCGTGCATGTTTCCTCCATCCTGGCAGGCATGTTTCCTCCATCCTGACATGTATTCTTTCCTCCATCCTGGCATGCATGTTTCCTCCATCCTGGCATGCATGTTTCCCCCATCCTGGCAGGCATGTTTCCCCCATCCTGGCAGGCATGTTTCCTCCATCCTGGCAGGCATGTTTCCTCCATCCTGGCATGCATGTTTCCTCCATCCTGGCATGCATATTTCCTCCATCCTGGCATGCATGTTTCCTCCATCCTGGCATGCATGTTTCCTCCATCCTGGCTTGCATGTTTTCTCCATCCTGGCATGCATGTTTTCTCCATCCTGGCACGCATGTTCCCCTCCCATGCTGGCATGTGCGTTCCCCCTCTCCGACCCCACGCTGCCATGTGCGTTTCCCCTCTCCCACCCCCCTGCTGCCATGTGCGTTCCCCCTCTCCCACCCCCCCGCTGCCATGTGCGTTCCCCCTCTCCGACCCCCCCGCTGCCATGTGCGTTCCCCCTCTCCCACCCCCCCGCTGCCATGTGCGTTCCCCCTCTCCCACCCCCCCGCTGCCATGTGCGTTCCCCCTCTCCCACCCCCCCGCTGCCATGTGCGTTCCCCCCGCTCCCACCCCCCCCGCTGCCATGTGCGTTCCCCCTCTCCCACCCCCCCGCTGCCATGTGCGTTCCCCCTCTCCCACCCCCCCCCCCCCGCTGCCATGTGCATTCCCCCTCTCCCACCCCCACCCCCCCCCGCTGCCATGTGCGTTCCCCCTCTCCCACCCCCCACGCTGCCATGTGCGTTCCCCCTCTCCCACCCCCTCGCTGCCATGTGCGTTCCCCCTCTCCCACCCCCCCGCTGCCATGTGCGTTCCCCCTCTCCCACCCCCCCGCTGCCATGTGCGTTCCCCCTCTCCCACCCCCCCGCTGCCATGTGCGTTCCCCCCGCTCCCACCCCCCCCCCCCCCCGCTGCCATGTGCGTTCCCCCCGCTCCCGCACCCGCTCCCGCACCCGAGTTATAAAAAAAAAAAAAGCAACACACAACTTACCTGCACACGCTCCCCCGCTGCGCGCTGCTGGGTCCTCAGTTCCCACGCAGCCAGCAGCCGGCGCCGGCGCTGCTCTCTGACGCTCCTCCGTCTCCTAGGCAACACACTGCAGCCTAGGGGAGGAGGAGTGTCAAAGCGGAGGAGAAATGTCTCCTCCGCTCCAACACAGGTTTGATCTGCCGGCGCGACTGCACTAGCAGATCAAAACTGCAGGGTCGGGCGACAGCACACGTGCCACCAGAATGGGCTCAGCGTGCCCCTGGTGGCACGCGTGCCATAGGTTCGCCATCACTGCCCTAAGGCATCTTTCACACATCAGTTTTTTGCCATCAATCACAATCCGTTTTGTGACTGATGCGACGGATCCTGTAAAAAACAGATCCGTCGTACCAGCCTAAAAGTGTTTTTTACCCGTTCTGGGCATGCGCACATAGGCTTCCATTCTAAAAAAAATACGGACGGCAATCCATCGCTATCCGTTTTTTCAACGTTCAGAAATAAACGCTGCTTTGGACGTTGCTTCCGTCGGCCGCACAGACAATTATTAGTGACGGATTGCAACAGATGACCTCACGCTTCATCCGTCGTACGACGGATTCGTACGACGGATGAAACATGAGGTCATCTGTTGCAATCCGTGGCTAATACAAGTCAAAGAGAAAATAACGGATCCAGCACTTGATTCGTTTTCTTCACATTTTGACGGATTGCGACTGATGCAAAAAACAGATGTGTGAAAGGGGCTAACAAGAAAGCTAAAAATCATACATGAAATATCATGTAACTCTGCAAGCTGCACAAAAAGTGACAATAACCTAAGTGTTGTAGAGTTAATGAGCATGCAAAGCGCATGCTATAAAACCTCTAACTTGTCATAAATCTGTCATCTAAAATTAACAAAAAAAACCCAGGCAGGATTGAATGGATCAGCAGCAGTGTAGAATAGGTAAACAAAAATTTACAAACTTAACCCCTTAACGACCGCCGATACGCCTTTTAACGGCGACAAATTAGGGTACTTCTTCCTTTCTGCCGCTTTTTAACGGCGGTCGGAAAAAAGGGTCTAGCGCCCCCCAGAGTCACAAAATTTCCGGGGTCTCAGCTGCCGGGGGTAGCTGAGACCCTGGAGATCATGATTCGGGCCGGTTTTTCCGGTCCCCAGTCACGTGATGACCGGTATACACCGTATACCGATCATCAAGTTATAGTAAATGACCGCGCCGGTAAAAAATGATTTATCTCCCATCTGGCATGATCAAACATGCCAGAAGGGAGATAAATCTTTTTCCCGGTTCCCTCCGGTCCCCTCGGTATCCCCAAAGTGCCCCCCCCGACCCCCAACCCCCTCCCGAAAATCCAAGATGGCCGCGCGCACCGGCGAGCACAGCAGCGCGCCAGCCGCATTTACACTTTTCTTATGGTTTCTGTCGTATGTGCCAAAACACATGCGATAGAAACCTGCTCCCTAGGCGCTGCCGAGTCCCCCCCTATCCCCCCCGGTGTTCCCCGGTGTCATACATACCTGTCGGAGCGCTAATCCCCCGCGGCCCCCTCCTCCGGCTCCTTCACAGTGCACGCTGGCCGGTCACATGTGCAGAGCGCGGCTGTCAGCTTCCTGTGTCTGTGACTCAGACGCTGGCTGCTGCTGCTGCTCGGCACACTGCAGCTGTGAGCCGGGGAGAGTGGGTGCAGATTCTTTGCAACCACTCTCCTCAAATGGAGGGTCCTCACACCTAGAAAATGGGGGATACGTTCCCTGAACGTGTCCCCCATATTCTAGAAGGTCCAGAGTCGACGTGGGACGTCCAAAATGGATTACAGCGGATTTTTTTTTTCTTTTCTTTTCAATAAATTGGTCAATCAGGGAATGTTTTGGGGAGTGTTTTTTCAAATAAATTTTTTTTTGTTGTCAATTTTTTTTTTTTATTACTGTCAATTAGTTATGTCGGGTATCTGATAGACGCCGTGACATAACTAATTGCTGGGCTTGATGCCAGGTGACATTACACACCTGGTATCAACCCCATTTATTACCCCGTTTGCCAACGCACCAGGGCGCGGGATGAGCTGGGGCGAAGCGCCAGAATTGGCGCATCTAATGGATGCGCCACTTCTGGGGCGGCTGCGGCCTGCTATTTTTAGGCTGGGAAGAGTCCAATAACCATGGCTCTTCCCACCCTGAGAATACCAGACCCCAGCTGTCAGCTTCACCTTTGTGATACCAATGTGATATGACTGAAAGAATGTGTGATTAGATAGGAATCATAATCAAAAGATAGGAGTGATCCCAGATATTATTTGACCTATCAATAATTCAGTATCAAAGAGATGTCCTTTGGATGGCCAATATGATGACCAAAGAATACATGTCACAGGTTTTTGAAGCAGTTTTCAAGATAACGAGGAAGTCACATTTACAGTTCCACTTACCGGAAACTTGTGGTTGGCTTAAAGACAGGTTTAAGGAAGCTTGCATATGAAATTTACGGCTCATTGCAATATTTCACTAACACTATGGTCAAACTGTGGTCGGCCAGTTGTCAACTGGCAGGATGTGCAGGAAATGTGCAGGAAGCTGCCGGTGCCCACAGCAGTTTGTGGTCAAGTTACATGAACATGACTCAGCTGTCACATGCTGGTGACCATTTAAACACAACCTACAATGTTTTCCTATAAAAATACACCAGACTCGCTTAATGTTAGGGAAACCTTCCAGGACATTGAAGTGTACGTACGCACTGTTCCTGTGATGCAAGATGCCATGTTGATTCCTTATCATTAACTCGAGTTCCCTCCGATGTGAAAGGATTGCTACAACATAACGGTAATGTTGATGCATATTTCTGTTATTGTATAAGTTTCTATGACTATAGTTCTAAATGCCTATGTACCATTGATTATATTCATGTGCTATTAAAATAAATAGTATCTTGCTATAAAGAATATTAGTATTCGTGCCTGATTAGGATATCAGTGAGCGCTTCGTAAGTACGGGCTTTCAGCCCCTTTTTAGTAGAATTTAGCAAGACAACCTTGGCTGGTGATCTAATTTGGGGGGACCCTACGTTTGTTTTGTTTTTTTAATTATTTATTTATAAATAATTAAAAAAAAAAAACAGCTTGGGGAGCCCTCCAAATTGATCACCAGCCAAGGTGAAGCTGTCAGCTGTGGTTTGCAGGCTACAGCTGTCTGCTTTACCCTAGCTGGCTATCAAAAATAGGGGGGACCCCACGTCATTTATTTTAATTATTCTTTTTTCTTTTTGGGCTAAATACAAGGCTAGGCACCCTTTAGTGCCACATGAAAGGCACTAAAGGGCGCCAGCTTAGAATATGCAGGGGGGTGGGACGTTATATATGTTTGACATCTATCCATTCATCCATTGTAGCATTTTAGGCTGTGTGCCCACAATCAGGGTTTGCAGCGTTTTGGGTGCAGAGTGTTTTCCCTGCGTCCATAACGCTGCGTTGTGCAGTAGAAGCACAGTTGAAGGATTTTTAGAAATCCCGTGCCCACTGTGCTTCTTTTCTCCGCAGCATAAACTGACCTGTGGCGCAGCTTCCCGAGCCTCAGCATGTCAATTTATGCTGCGGAGATGAGTGTGCTCTGCAGGTAGCATAGAGCTCCGCAGCAGCCTGAACCCAAATCGTGGGTATGGGCAGCTGCGTTCTCCCGTGGACAACACTCACATCTCTGCAGGAAGGCTGACACTGTGTACTGGACGCCGTGTCGCTGGATCATGGCCACATAGCCTAAAAGAGAGAAATTTGTTGCTACAGCAACATTTTTGTGAAGTACCTGTGGATTCAAAATGCTTACTATACTCCTGAATAAAATCCTTGAGGGGTCCAGTTTCCAAAATGGAGTCACTTGTGGGGGGTTTCTAATGGATAGGTACCCAAGAGGCCCTGCTAATGTGACATGGTGCGCACAATTTATTTCAACTTTTCCAAAATTCAAATGGTGCTCCTTCCATTCCAAGCCCTCCCATATATCCAAACAGAGGTTTTTGGCCACATATGGGGTATCCCTGCGCTCACAAGAAATTGGATAACAACCTGTGGGGTCCACATTTTGTTGTTGCCTCTTGAAAAAGTGAGAAATGTGATGCTAAAGAAACATTTTTGTGAAAAAAATGAAAATTTTCAATATGGCAACCTAAGCTTATCAAATTCTGTGAAGTATTTGTGGATTCAAAATGCTCAATATACACCTAGATAAAAGCCTTGAGGTTTCTTGATTCCAGAATGGGGTCACTTGTGGGGGGCCTCCACTGTTTAGGCACTTTAGGGGCTTTCCAAATGCGACATAGCGTCCACTAATTATTCCAGCCAAATGTTCAGTCAAATTGCACTCCTTCCCTTCCAAGACCTGCCGTGTGCCCAAACAGTTGATTTCCACCACATATAAGATATCACCAAACTCAGGAGAAATTGCAGAATACATTTCATGGTGATTTTTTTCCTGTTACCCTTGTTTGTGAAAAAAAAGCTACCTGGTTGAAGTAACAATTTTGTGGTAAAATTTTATTTTTTTATTTTCATGGCTCAACGTTATAAACTTCTGTGAAGCACCTGGGGGTTCAGGGTACTCAACAAACATCTAGATAAATTCCTTGAGAGGCCTAGTTTCCAATATGGGGTCACTTGTGGTGGTTTTTTGCTGTTTACGTACCTTAGGGGTCCTCCAAATGCAACATGGTGCCCGCAATCTTTTTCAATCAAATTTCCTTTCCAAAATTCAAATATTGCTCCTTTCGTTCCAAGCCCTCCCATTTGTCCAAACAAAGGTTTCAGACCACATGTGAGGTATCACCGCGCTCATAAAAAAGTGGGTAACAAACATTTGGGTCAAATTTTTGGAATTACCTCTTGAAAAAGTGAGAGAATTGATGCTAAAGCAACATTTTTGAGAAAAAAATTACAATTTTCAATATGACAAAGTAACGTTATCAAAATCTGTGAAGTACCTGTGGGTCCAAAATGCTCAGTATACCCCTCAATAGAAGCCTTAAGGGGTCTAGTTTCCAAAATGGGGTCACTTGAGGGGGGTTCCTGCTGTTTAGGTACCTTAGGGGATCTGTAAAAGCAACATGGTGCCCGCAATCTGTTTCAGCTAACTTTGCTTTCCAAAATTCAAATATTGCTCCTTTCATTCCGAGCTCTCCCATTTACCCAAACAAAGGTTTCTGACCACATGTGGGGTATCGGCACGCTCATAAGAAAGTGGGTAACAAAGTGTGAGGTCCAATTTTTGGTGTTACCTCTTGAAAAAGTAAGAAAATTAGTGCTAAAGTAACATTTTTAGGTAAAATGTTAATTTTTATTTTTTTTCATTCCATATTACTTTAGTTCCTGTGAAGCACCTAAAGGGTTAATAAACTTCTTGAATGTGGTTTTGAGTACCTTGAGGGGTGCAGGTTTTAGAATGGTGTCACTTTTGGGTATTTTCTGTCACCCAGGCCTCTCAAAGTCACATCAAATGGGATGTGGTCCCTAAAAAAATGGTTTTGTAAATTTTGTTGAAAAAATGGGAAATTGCTGATGAACTTTGAACCCTTCTAACTTCCTAACCCCAAAAAATTTTGTTTCAAAAATTGCGCTGATCTAAAGTAGACAAGTGGGAAATGTTATTTATTAACTATTTTGTGTGACATAACTCTCCGGTTTATGGGCATAAAAATTAAAACTTTGAAACTTGCAAAATTTTTTATTTTTTTGTCAAATTTCAGATTTTTTCACAAATAAAATAAAAAAATATCATCCTAAATTTACCTCTAACATGAAGCCCAATATGTCACGAAAAAAACAATCTCAGATTCACCGGGATCCATTGAAGCGTTCCAGAGTTATAACCCTATAAAGTGACACTGGTCAAAATTGCAAAAAATGGCCTGGGCATTAAGTACAAATCTGGCTTCGTCCTTAAGGGGTTAAGGCAAGTGATGGATGTGAAAGGGGTGATCCGAAACCAAAGGTCATTTTCATCTAAAATATTTATCCATTTAGTTTAATAAAAAAGAAAGGTGCATTTTTTCTGTCTGGTGTCTTCTTATCTGCCGCTGTGCCCTTCATTTCTACCTCTTCTCCCTTTGTGACGTCTCCTATCTGGACCTCATTTTGCTGGGGTATTATTCTGCTCTTTTCAGTATTTCCTCTTGGATAGAATGTGATCCCGGGATCCGATTACAATATTGATGCCACATTAGTTACCAATATATATTCTATGTATTTGTACTTGCCCCTATTATGTATACCCCTTTCACATGTAAAGCGCCATGGAATTGATGGCGCTATAATAATAAATAATAATAATGTATTATTCTATCAGTTTATTCATTTGATGTCGATACTCACCAGTTTGTTATTCCGGTGTTTTTAACATTTGTATGTATTACTAGTTTTAATATTGTCTAATGAAATAAAATTATTAATATATTATTCCATTATATATTTTTGCTATCATTGTGCTTTGTACTATCCTCTTATAGGTTTTTCTTGCATCTTGTACATATTAGCACTTTATCTAATGCTCTTCAAATACTTGTACAGTAGGTTTATTTAATAATCTAATCCTTTTTCTATTATACTTTCATTAATAATTCAATATCATTCCTTTTCTACTGTATCTTCCTGTGGGTTTTTTTTTTTAACTTCTGAAGACGTTTCATTTGAGAATCCCCAGTGCACGTTGGGGTACTCTGAGCAGCCGCCACTGATGACGCTTCACTTCAGGGGGAACCGCAGCGGAGCTAGTCATCGCAGTGCACACAGGAGGTTACAGGAGAAGGAATGATAGGGATTTTTTTTTATTGAAATATATTTGAAAAGTGATTATTTTAGACATTCAGGATGAAAATGATCTTTGGTTTCGGACTACGTCTTTACCTATTTCAGATGATAACCAGACTATTTTTATCAAATTGCGAGTTTTCCTAAAGTCTTGTATTTGTTCCATTGGAACCTTCCCTGAAAGGTATAAGAACGTGATATTCTGCTTACTAATGGGGCTCTCGGCTGGACACAAAGAACTGCAGCTCAGAAGAATTAAACTTTTATCCTTGTAAACCATGAACTTCTTATCGCGGTTCATCATAGACCTCCATCAATTCTTGATATCCTGCACAAAGATAAGATAAAAAAATAAAGCAATTAGATGAAAAAAAATTTGAAGACAAAAAAAAATGCTGCAAATAAGTAACAATTGTAACAACCTACAGGCGCTATCTGCAGAGCACAATATTTTTTTATTTCAACTATATTACAGGCCACTTTTGCAAAAACTATTGAAAATTAACTACAGTAGCATTATTAAGGAAAACATAAGAAAATGTAAAAACAAAAAAACCAAAAAAAACAAACGCCTCAATGCTTGTCCTGTGTAGCATCGTCTCTGGTCCCACATCTTCTTCCTGTCTCCTAAAGCTGCTCCATCTTTTCCATTCTGACTTGTATCGCCTCAAGTTATCCGATGCCAAGGACTTCTCACCTGAAAGTTTTAGAACCAAGTCAATACCTGTCAAACATTGTTTGTAGACTTCTCTAGCTTTTTCTAGCATTTGGTACAAGATAATGAAAGGTTCCCTTTTTCTCCTGTACAATATTCTGCTATTAGCTCGTTCACCCCTGGCACGTGATGCTCCACAATATTCACTGCTACAACTACACTAATATCATCTGTCCAAAAAGCTCCAAACTATTTTTCAATTTCTCTTTCCATAGCTCGATTGCCACCACAATTTGGAATAATCCTAACACCATCAATTTTATCTGTCACCCCTTTTTTCTTACAATCTTTGGGCCCAACTTCATCTCCCTTCAAAAAAAAACGCCCCAAACCCCACTGAACTCGAGGCGTGCATGGAGAAATTATAACACTAATCCACACCTAAATATTGTAAAAATCTGTTACGTTTTTTCTCATACAGCAAAATGTTTATTCAAAGTCTTTATAATCCTGATTTGTTGAAATATTTTCTCTACCCCTAACTCCGCTTAACTTCAGTTGCCTGATGAAAATCTTCTTCATTGGACTCATCTTACGTCCACAGATTAGGCAACCTGACAAAAACTACATATTTCTAAGTGTCACCATCACATCCCTTTTACAAACCCTTTCTTAAACCATCCCTGTGACTAGACATATTTTGAACCCACTTTTCCTCCTTCCCATTTTACTTTATTCACTAATTTATCCTCCAAAATTATTGGTACCTTTAAATTTCATAGTTTGATAATGTCAAACCCCTTCACCCCCGGCCACTAAAACACGCTAATGACCAGGCCATTTTTTGCAATTCTGACCAGTGTCACTTTGACAGATTATAACTCTGGAACGCTTCAACAGATCCTGGCGATTCTGACATTGTTTTTTTGTGACATATTGTACTTCATGTCAGTGGTAAATTTATGCCGATATTTTTTTCGTTTATTTGTGAAAATTTATGAAATTTTGCGAACATTTTGAAAATTTCGCAATTTTCAAACTTTGAAAATTTATGCCTATAAATCTGATATGTCAAAATAGTTACTAAATAAAATTTCCCACATGTCTACTTTACATCAGCGCAATTTTCGAAACAAATTTTTTTTTCGTTAGAAAGTTAGAAGGGGTCAAAGTTCATCAGCAATTTCTCATTTTTCCAACAAAATTTACAAAAGAATTTTTTTTAGGGACCACATCATATTTGAGGTGACTTTGAGAGGCCTAGGTGACAGAAAATACCCAAAAGTGACCCCATTCTAAAATCTGCACCCCTCAAGGTACTCAAAACCACATCCAAGAAGTTTATTAACCCTTTAGGTGCTTCACAGCAACCAAAGCAATGTGGAAGGAAAAAATAAAAATTTTACTTTTTAACACAAAAATGTTACTTTAGCTATAAAATTTTCATTTTCACAAGGGAGAAAAGAGAAAGTGCACCCTACAATTTATTGTGCATTTTCTCCTGAGTACGCTGATACCCCATATGTGGTAAAAATCAATTGTTTGGGCGCACAGCAGAGATCGGAAGGGAAGCAGTGCCATTTGAATTTTTTAACACAAAATTAGCTGCACGCATTAGCGGACGCCATGTCAGGTTTGAAGACCCCCTGAGGTGCCTAAACAATGGAGCTACCCCACAAGTGACACAAAACTGTTGCTTCAACTAGGTAGCTTTTTTTTCAGAAGGGTATCAGGAAAAAATGCACCATAAAATGTATTGTGCATTTTCTCCTGAGTATGCAGATACCCCATATGTGGTGGAAATCAAATGTTTGGGCATACGGCAGGGCTCGGAAGGCAAGGAGCGCCATTTGAATTTTTGACTGCAAAATTAGCTGCACTCATTAGCGGACGCCATGTCGGGTTTGAAGACCCCCGAGGTGCCTAAACAATGGAGCTACCCCACAAGTGACCCCATTTTGGGAACTAGAGCCCTCAAATAATTTTTCTAGATGTTTGCTGAGCACTTTGAACCCCTGGGGGCTTCACAGAAGTTTATAACGTTGAGCCGTGAAAAGAAAAAAAGAAATTTTTACCACAAAACTGATGCTTCAACTAGGTAGCTTTTATCACAAGGGTATCAGTAAAAAATGCACCATAAAATGTATTGTGCATTTTCTCCTGAGTACGCAGATACCTCATATGTAGTGGAAATCAAATGTTTGGGCGCACGGGAGGGCTCGGAAGGCAAAGAGCACTATTTGAATTTTTGAGTGCAAAATAAGCTGCACTCATTAGCGGACGCCATGTCGGCTTTGAAGACCCCATGAGGCGTGCACTTTGAACACCTGGGGGCTTCACAGAAGTTTATAACGTTGAGCCGTGAAAAGAAAAAAATAAAATTTTTATCACTAAACTGTTGCTTCAACTAGGTAGCTTTTTTTTTCACAAGGGTATCAGGAAAAAATGCACCATGAAATTTATAGTGCATTTTTTCCTGAGTACGACGATACCTCATATGTGGTGGAAAGTAATTGTTTGGGCGCATGGCGGGGCTCAGAAGAGAAAGAGCACCATTTGACAGCAAAATTGGTTGGAATCATTAGCTGACGTAATGTTGCATTTGGAGACCCCCTGAGGTGCCTAAACAATGGAGCTCCCCCACAAGTGACCCCATTTTGGAAACTAGACCACTCAATGAATTTATCTAGATGTTTAGCGAGCCCCCCAAGGGGCTCCACAGAAGTTAATAATGTTGAGCCATGAATACAAATTTTTTTTTCACCACAAAACTGTTACTTGAACAACGTAGCTTTTTTTTCACAAGGGTATCAGGAAAAAATGTACCATAAAACGTATTGTACAATTTCTCCTGAGTACGACGATACCTCATATGTGGTGGAAAATAATTGTTTGGGCGCCTGGCGGGGCTCAGAAGAGAAGGCGCACCATTTGACAGCAAAATTGGTTGGAATCATTAGCGGATGCCATGTCATGTTTGGAGACCCCCTATGGTGCCTAAACAGTGGAGCTCCCCAACAAGTGACCCCATTTTGGAAACTAGACCCCTCAAGGAATTTATCTAGATGTTTGGTGAGCCCCTTGCACCCCCAGGGGCTCCACAGAAGTTGATAACGTTGAACCGTGAATTTTTTTTTTTTTTTTTACCACAAAATTTTTGCATCAACCAGGTAGCTTTTTTTTTACAACGGTATCAGGAAAAAATGCACCATAAAACGTATTGTGCAATTTTTCCTGAGTACGCAGATACCTCATATGTGCTGGAAATAAATTGTTTGGGCGCATGGTGGGGCTCAGAAGAGAAGGAACACCATTTGACTTTTCAAACGCACAGACGCGGTGCACTGATCGGCCGCTGCACGCTCGGATGAGATATAAAAAGCATTGGGGATACGAAAAAAAAGAAAAAGTCACGCCAAAAATTGAGCAGGGATGCCGATCTGTTATGTGCATCCCTGATCAGCGCTTGGAGGGACGCACGGATGGATGCGATACAAACAGCGTCGCGGATACGGAAAAAAGTCATGCCAAAAATTGACCACGGATGCAGATCCGTTATGTGCATCCCTGATCAGCGAGCGCTCGGCGGGACGCACGGACAGATGCGATACAAAAAGCGTCGCGGATACGGAAAAAAGTCACGCCAAAAATTGAGCAGGGATGCAGATCCGTTATCTGCATCCCTGATCAGCGCTCGGCGGGACGCACGGACAGATGCGATAAAAAAGCGTCGGGGATACGAAAAAAAAAAAGTCATGCCAAAAATTGAGCAGGGATGCAGATCCATTATGTGCATCCCTGATCAGCGCTTGGCGGGACGCACGGACAGATGCGATACAAAACGCGTTGGGCATATGGAAAAAAAAAAGTCACGCCAAAAATTGACCACGGATGCAGATTCGTTATCTGCATCCATGATCAGTGCTCGGCAGGACGCACGGACAGATGAGGTGTAAAAATAGACAGGATACAGGGAAAAAAAAAAAGTTATACTCACAGTACCCAGAGGATTAGCAGGAGGATCACTTACCAGAAGAACTGTAGGAGGAACAGAAGGCAAGCGAGATGGACAGCTTTACAGGAGCAGCAGGCAGGACGTTGGACAGATCAGAAGAAGACCCAGGAAGAAGGACCCAGAGATGGAGACAGATGTGATCGGGCCAGTGAAGACCTCGGACGACCCGGTGAAGGCAGGTAAGTGGACGTCGAGAGGAGGGGGAGGGTGAGAGCAGAGGGGGGCGCGGGAGAGCAGAGGGGGATACCGGAGAAGCAAAGAAGGAAGGAAGCAGAATAGAGATGACAGAGGAGGCAGGCAGATCGCAGGGGGAGCAGATCGGGATGTCAGGGGGCAGATCGGGGTGTGGGGGGGCAGATTGCGGGGGGCACGGGCAGGGGCCATCACGGGAGCGCGCAGGGGCCATAACGGGAGCGCGCACGAGCTGCAAGGGGAGCGTAATACTCACGTGCAGCAGGAGCAGAAGCGGTGACATCGGCGTCTGCGGCGGCAGCAGCGGTGGCGTGGTACCACAAGTACCAGCCAGTCCACGCTGCAGACATGTTGGGGGAGGGCTTCCCAGACCAGCACAAGCCTGGGGAGGGCGGCCAATTGCAGATCAGACCGCCCCACTGCACACTGATTGGAGCGATTGCGCGTCATAGCACGATCGCTCCAATCAGTGCTGCAGGGGCTGGGGGCGGCATGTTTGAGATCCACCTATGATCTGCTGTAGCTGCTACGGCATCTCATAGCCGGATCTCACAGTATCGCACTAATTCGGGCATTATTTTTGCAGAAATCGGCGCAAACGATGTGGTTGGCGGTTCAGATTTGATATAATCACAGAAAAAATACTCCTAAAAATGTTTTCGTTAAACTTTTATTAAATATCAATATATTGAAACATAAAGTGAGGGGGGGAGGTGTGTTCAGAAATATATAAAATACCCTAAGGGTCTAAAGTACAATATAAAATACAGTCTAGTGGACCAGCCAGCGGTATATCCCAGCAAATGGTGGGAAAGGCTTATATCGCTCCACCAGTCAACTTTACAAATGATGATACATACATTTTTTAACATTCATTGCAGAAACATTTTTAATATACAATTATTATCATCCAGATCCAATAATTAACCATGCATTGAAAAAGACACTTACATAAAATGTAAATTTTTAGATAGATTTGGCATATATCTCTCAACTACAGAAACTTGAACTATATGTATTATTGGTAGGACAGTGTAAGAAGATATAATTATAGAGTACTGTAGTGGGATAAAACAAACATACAGTATTCTTTTTATGTCAAAAAAAGCATAAACAAGTTAGCCCCAAGAAATATCACCCAACGCGTTTCGCCTCCTTGGGTGGAGGTTCATCAGGGGTATAAATATTACATATGTTCCATAGTGTATCACACGTTGTAATATATCAGTTTAGATTCTCATTCTTCAAATAAAGATATTTTTACAATGTAATAGAATTCATCAGTGGGACCTCTTTTCCATTCATAAATATAGCCTCACTCTGATGAAATATTTCACAACAGAGGGCTCTCAGCCCATAACCTATAGAATGAAAAAGAGAAAAATATTCTTTCACATATATAGAACATTCTCTTATGCCACTTACAAAATTCTTCATAAGGTGTATAAGGACCTCGGTATATAACAAGAAACTGTTACTCACAGGTCAGTGAACCCTTCAATGGTTAATCAGTTGTTTTTATAAATCCATTCAGGAAAAACATTCCTGTGACCAAAAAAAAGGAAAATCATAAGACCCTTTTTAAATGCAACAGTAGAGTGACCATTTTTTGGGTGGGCAAAAAACTCCTGCATACAGTCCTGGATGGAGTATGCTGAGCCTTGTAGTTCTGCAGCTGCTGTCTGCTCTCCTCCATACAGACAGGCTTCGCCCAATTTTTGTGTCCAGCCAGGTACAACTAGGCAGCTGGGGATTGGAATCCGCAGCTCGGGGTGCCCAAGCTCTCTTGGCACCCCTGCTGTGAATTGCAGTCCTCAGCCGCTCCAGAAAATGGCGCTTTCATAGAAGCACCATCTTCTGGCGCTGTATCCAACTCTTCCAGCTGCCCTGGTGACGGGTGGCTCGCTGGGTAAAAATGGGGTTAGGGCTAGCTGTATATTATCAACTGGCCCTAAACCCGAAATTCATGGTGTCATGCTAATATTAGACATGGCCACCATGAATTTCTAGTAGAGAAGAGAGAGAGGAGGAGAGAGAGAGAGAGAGAGAGAGAGAGAGAGAGAGAGAGAGAGAGGGAAAAAGAGAAAGAGAGACTGAGAAAAAGAGAAAGAGAAAAAGAGAGAGGAGATAGAGAGGGAGGGAGAGAGAGAAGGGAGAGGGAGAAGAGAGAGAGAAAGGAGAGAGGAGAGAGAGAGAGAGGGAAAAAGAGAGACTGAGAAAAAGAGCGAGAGAGAAAAAGAGAGAGAGAAGAGAGAGAGAGAAAGAAAGAAAAAGAGAGAGAGAGAAAGAGAGAAAGAAAAAGAGAGAGAGAGAAAGAGAGAGAGAAAAAGAGAGAGAGGGAGAGAGAGAAAGAGAGAGAGAAAAAGAGAGAGAGAGAGGGAGAGAGAGGGAGAGAGAAGAGAGAGAGGAGAGAGAGAGAGGAGAGAAGAGAGAGAGAGGAAAGAGCAATGCAGCCTCATTCTGTGAACTGCTCCAATTTTAGAGGTGTGTCCTGTGGCTCACAGCTGATGTCCGGCTCCTCCCCTCAGTGCATAATTAAATTAAATTGTAATTATAAATATCTAATAATTATAATTTAAAAATAAAAAAATAATAAAAAAAAAAAATTCTTTACCAGGACCGGGATTAGAACTCATGACCTAATGCTTCTGAGGCGAGCGCTCTGTGCACTGATAAAGATAGGCACATTTGGTAATCTTGAAATCTGCAGTGCTACGTGGCGCTGATCCAGCGCGAAGGTGTTCTACGGTGCTGCTGCATCTTCAGGGAGCAGAGCTGACAGTGTCGTGTGGATTACGTCGGACCTGGAGGGGTATTTGGGGATTAATAAGTGGGTGAAACTGGGTGTTTTTTTGTCTTGTATTCCAAATAAAGGATTTTTCACTGTGTGTGTTTATTTACTTTCACTTTCAGTTTAATCATAGATGGTATCTCAGGGAGACGCCTGGCATGATTAACTCATTATTACCTCGATTGCCACCGCACCAGGGCAATTCGGGATGAGCTGGGCAGAGCTGGACTGTCGCATCTAATGGATGTGGCAATTCCGGGACAGCTGCTAGGTGATATTGTTAGGCTGGAGGGCTCCCGATAACGTGGTGCTCTCCATCCTGACAATACCAGCCTCCAGCCGTGTGGCTTTATCCTGGCTGGTATCTAATATGGGGGGAACCGCATTTTTTTTTTTTAATTTATTTATTTTACTGCACGATATAGACCCGCCCATCGGCAGCTGTGATTGGTTGCAGTGAGACAGCTGTCACTCAGCTTGGGGACGTGTCTCACTGCAACCAATCATGGGCGCCGGTGGGCAGGGAAAGCATGGAATAACTAATTGATTAATGAAGCGGCAGCCATTTTCTAAAGAGGAAAAGACACCGCAGATTTGTGACAGACGTGGAGCGAGGCACCCGTGATCGGTGAGTAGGAAAGGGAGAGGGATTGTGCTGGGGACGCAGGACACATGCAGATAGCAACATGTGCACATAGCCTTACTGTGAAAAGCCACGTTTATGGTGATCGAACCGTACTCGAACTGTCGAGCTTTTAGCAAAAAGCTCGAGTTCGAGTTCGATCTCGAGCACCCCCCAAAATCACTCGAACATGAAATTGGCGAACCTCGAACATCGCTCAACTCTAATGAACAAACGTACATATTTTAAAACCCTGATCGCCAGAGCTTTTCCTAATAACTCACTTTCTGAGCTTTTCCCTTGTAGAAAACCCCTTTCTTTTCTGTTTCCAGTCCATAGATTTCAGACACTTTACAGCATTAATATGTTAAACGTATTTCCTTTCTTTTTACATCGCTCTTCATCTGATCATACATCCCTGTTTAAAGAATCACTAGCAGACTTAAGGGGGCTTTACACGCTACGATATCGTTAATGTTTTATCGTCGGGGTCAAGTTGTTAGTGACGCACATCCGGCGTCATTAACGATATCGCAGCGTGTGACACTGACCGGCGACCTTAAGCAACCTCAAAAATGGTGAAAATCGTTCACCATGGAGAGGTCGTCCCAAAACCAAAAATCGGTAATGGTTGATTATCGATGTGGTTCGTCGCTCCTGCGGCAGCATACATCGCTGTGTGTGACACCGCAGGAGCGAGGAACGTCTCCTTACCTGCCGCCAGCCGCAATGCGGAAGGAAGGAGGTGGGTGGGATGTTACGTCCCGCTCATCTCCGCCCCTCCGCTTTGATTGGCCGGCCGCTTAGTGACGTCGCTGTGATGCCGAACGTCCCTCCCCCTTGAGGGAGGGATTGTTCGGCAGTCACAGCGACGATGCCGACCAGGTAAGTATGTGTGACGCTGCCGTAGCGATAATGTTCGCTGCGGCAGCGATCACAAGAAATCGCACACACGACGGGGCGGGTGCTTTTGCGTACGATATCGCTAGCAATTGCTAGCAATATCGTAGCGTGTGAAGCCCGCTTTACTCGACTGCTGCGGTGCTTCTTGGATTGTTTTCTCTCTGTGATGTGGACTTATGTTGCTTCTTATAGTGTTTGACTCCTGTCCTTCATCCACCTCCTGCTGCTCAGTGCTGACATCTTGTTGGACTCGCTTTCTTTTGATCCCTGCAACAACAAGAGGCACTGTGCGAGTATGGGTTCCCATGTGGCTTTTACAAACGTTTGTCACAATACAACAACTAAACTGACAATGCAGCAAATTTTTATTTTTGTCACCTACATTAACTACTGATCTGCAGCCTCAATACCAAGGTCCCTAGTGACTGGCCCCTCTGGGTGATCTCTAGAAACCTCTGGTGGCTATGCACCTGTCTACTTACCTAGAGGCCAAAGCTGGACACTCTGTAGCTGAAATGATCCTGGTTTGCAAAATTGTTTGAGTGCCAATCTATCTACACACCACTTTATGTGTTATAAAGGTCTGCCATATAATTAATGACAGAGTGATCACCAGCATAATGCCTTCTTAGTGTCCAGTGCACTTCTGGCTCCGCCCCTCAGCCGCTTTACCATCCTCAGCAAAATGGAGACGTCCGCAGTGAATGGAATTCTGGGCGCAAAGGCGGGGCTTGTCACTGTTGAGGGGTTGTCATGGAGATCGCAAGGCACGTGCGGAGTCTATGGGAGGTGGGCGGGGCTATACTGGTGATGGGCGGGGTTACAGCAGGAAGTGTTGCCGTGCAGTGTGCGCTGCTTCGTACACTCCCCATAGATGGAGCAGATATGTGGTTCCTATAGGGCGGCGGCTCCAGAAGGTTCATCATCCAGCTCAGAGGAGGATAAGGCTAGTTTCACACTTGCGCTATTTTGACGCAAACGGAATCCGTCACTAATGTAGTACAGTTCATTTATTTACAGTGGAAGCGCGTTACTATGGCGCGTGAGTGTGTCATGCAGTACCCGCTTGTGTCCACATGATGTCGCGCTTCCACTGTAAATAAATGAACTGTACTACATTAGTGACGGATTCCGTTTGCGTCAAAATAGCGCAAGTGTGAGTGAGCCCTAAGATGGAGGATGATATTCTCTCCTCTGATCGCGGCTCCTCCTCTGTAAATATCATCCTTCATCTGTCTGGTGTCTGCGCTGTGATTCTCGCCTTCTGTTGCTTCATTTTCCTCTATGCGGACGATTCTTCAATGTTTTGGCCTCTGATGAGATTAGATGTAGTAAATATTTTCCAGGCTGCCAGGAAGTGTTATCTTCTCTGTAATTGTTCCTTATTGTTTATATTATCTATCTGTATATAAATTTCCCAATATCTATGTAGCTTCTGTGTGTGATACTTCATCTATAAATCTTGTTAGACATTGCTGCCAGGAAGTGTTATCTTAGTGTATATTTTGCATATATTTGCTGTATATATATATATTTCCATCATTTTTCCTGTAGTATTGATTGTATATTGTGTTTCTAGTGTCTGTCAAACACAGGACAGAAACGTTACACTCCATGCTGGAGTGCCTTACAATAAAATCTAAGATATAATCTGGAGAAATGTCATCTTCATTTTGGAGGGTTCGGTGTTATTTATTCTCTCTCAATCTGTCATCTACCTGCTGCTGAGAAAGGAGTAACTGAACGGAGGAGATCGCTGTGTGCGAGAGGGGGGATGATGGGGAGCAGGCAGAGTGAGAGAGGAGAGATGATGGGGAGCGGACTGTGTGAGAGAGGGGGGATGATGGGGAGCGGACTGTGTGCGAGAGGGGGGATGATAGGGTGCGGACTGTGTGAGAGGGGGGGATGATGGGGTGCGGACTGTGTAAGAGAGGGGGGGGTGATGGGGTGTGGACTGTGTAGAGAGGGGGGATGATGGTGAGCGATCTGTGTGAGAGAGGGGGTATGATGGGGAGCTATCTGTATGAGAGAGGGGGGATGATGGGGAGCGGACTGTGTGAGAGAGGGGGGATGATGGGGAGCGGACTGTGTGAGACATAGGGGATGATGGGGGGCGGACTGTGTGAGACAGGGGGAATGATGGGGAACAGATTGTGTGAGAGAGGGGGATGATGGGGAGCGGACTGTGTGCGAGAGGGGGGATGATAGGGTGCGGACTGTGTGAGAGGGGGGATGATGGGGTGCGGACTGTGTAAGAGAGGGGGGGGTGATGGGGTGTGGACTGTGTAGAGAGGGGGGATGATGGTGAGCGATCTGTGTGAGAGAGGGGGTATGATGGGGAGCTATCTGTGTGAGAGAGGGGGGATGATGGGGAGCGGACTGTGTGAGAGAAGGGGGATGATGGGGAGCGGACTGTGTGAGACATAGGGGATGATGGGGGGCGGACTGTGTGAGACAGGGGGAATGATGGGGAACAGATTGTGTGAGAGAGGGGGGTGATGGGGAGCGGACTGTGTGTGAGAGGAGGGATGATGAGAAGCGATCTGTGTGAAAGAGGGGGGGATGATTGGGAGCGGACTGTGTTAGAGAGGGGGGATGATGGGGAGCAAACAAAGTGAGAGAGGAGAGATGATGGGGAGCGGACTGTGTGAGAGAGGGGGGATGATGGGGAGCGGACTGTGTGCGAGAGGGGGGATGATAGGGTGCGGACTGTGTGAGAGAGGGGGGATGATGGGGTGCGGACTGTGTGAGAGAGGGGGGATGATGGGGTGTGGACTGTGTAGAGAGGGGGGATGATGGTGAGAAATCTGTGTGAGAGAGGGGGTATGATGGGGAGCTATCTGTGTGAGAGAGGGGGGATGATGGCGAGCGGACTGTGTGAGAGAGGGGGGATGATGGGGAGCGGACTGTGTGAGACATAGGGGATGATGGGGGGCGGACTGTGTGAGACAGGGGGAATGATGGGGAGCAGATTGTGTGAGAGAGGGGGGTGATGGGGAGCGGACTGTGTTAGAGAGGGGGGTGATGGGGATCGGACTGTGTGAGAGAAAGGGGATGATGGGGTGCGACCTGTGTGAGGTGGGGATGATAGGGCGTGGACTGTGTGAGGGGGGTGATGGGGAGCGGACTGTGAGAGAGAGGAGGGTGATGGGGAGCAGACTGTGTGAGAGAGGAGGGTGATGGGGATCAGACTGTGTGAGAGAGTGGGTTGATGGGGAGCGGACTGTGTGAGAGAAGGGGGATGATGGGGAGCGGACTGTGTGTGAGAGGGGGGATGATGGGAGCGGACTGTGAGAGGGGGGATGATGGGGAGCAAACTGTGTAAGAGAGGGGGGATGATGGGGAGCGGGCTATGTGAGAGAGGGTGGATGATGGGGAGCCATTTGTGAGTGGGGGATGATGGAGAGTGGACTGTGAGAGAGGGGGTATGATTGGGAGCGGACTGAATGAGAGAGGGGGGATGATGGGGAGTGGTTTGTGAGAGAGGGGGTGATGGGGAGCGGTCTGTGAGAGGGGGGATGATAGGGAGCGGACTTTGAGAGGGGCGATGATGGGTAGCAGTCTGTTAAGGGGGATTATGGGGAGCAGTCTGTGAGAGAGGGGGGATGATGGGGAGCAATCTGTGAGAGAGGGTGATGATGTTGAATGGTCTGACGGGGATTGACGGAGAGCAGTCTGTGAGAGAGGGAGGAAGAAGCGGGGCAGTTTGTGATAGGGAGGATGATGGTCAGTGGTCTGTGAGGGGGGAGGCTAGGAAGCAGTTGGTGAGAGGGAGAATGATGGGGAGCAATCTGTGAGAGTGGAGGTGTTAAATAGCAGACTGTGGCAAAGGAGGATGATGGGAAGTGTGTGTTTTTTTTTATATATATATATATATATACTGTATATATAAATGTCTGGGTATATAACCTCTGGAGTTGTCAGCATGCAGTGACAGGGAGGAGTGCTGAGGTCCGGCAGAGCTACTAACAGGCCCCGATTCCGGTACTCCCCATTATTGCCTGGTGACATCTGACATATGCAGCCAAACAATCCTGCCATGCTGTATATACAGAAGTGACAGACCTTGTAATCAGCGACTTTTTGATGCTGATATTTTGCCTAGACGTCCACCTCTTGGCTTTTGAATGGATGGACGGACTTAATTTCGTATTGTTCCAACTGTCATAGGTCTCACATGATGCAGTTTGGCCATTTTCTTGATGGAGAGGCCACTATCGGTGAACTGGATGATGCTCCTTCTCTTTTCTTGGGAAATCTTCATGACTGCTCATTGATTTGAACCAGTGACCTTTCACTTGGGAATCAGCGTAATAACACACTGAGCTATTAGGGAATGTGAGAACAGGTTGTAATTTGTAGTAGACAGGAAAAGATTTTTCTACCACCAGAAGCAAAACAGTAACAATGCAGTGACATGACAAGAATCTGCATAACTAATCATACACTAAATAGCTGAAGAAGGGAATTTTGTTACTTACCGTAAATTCCTTTTCTTCTAGCTCTTATTGGGAGACCCAGACGATTGGGGTATAGCTACTGCCCTCCGGAGGCCACACAAAGCACTACACTAAAAAGTGCAAGGCCCCTCCCCCTCTGGCTATACCCCCCCGTGGTATCACGGGTTCTCCAGTTTTAGTGCCAAAGCAAGAAGGAGGAAGCCAATAACTGGTTTAAACAAATTAACTCCGAATAACGTCGGAGAACTGAAAAACCGTTCAACATGAACAACATGTGTACCCGCAAACAACCAAGAAATCCCGAAGGACAACAGGGCGGGTGCTGGGTCTCCCAATAAGAGCTAGAAGAAAAGGAATTTACGGTAAGTAACAAAATTCCCTTCTTCTTCAGCGCTCTATTGGGAGACCCAGACGATTGGGACGTCCAAAAGCTGTCCCTGGGTGGGTAAAGAGATACCTCATGTTAGAGCTGCAAAACAGCCCTCCCCTACGGGGATGTCACTGCCGCCTGCAGGACTCTTCTACCTAAGCTGGCATCCGCCGAAGCATAGGTATGCACCTGATAATGTTTGGTGAAAGTGTGCAGACTCGACCAGGTAGCTGCCTGGCACACCTGTTGAGCCGAAGCCTGGTGTCGTAGCGCCCAGGACGCACTCACGGCTCTGGTTGAATGGGCTTTCAGCCCTGAAAGAACCGGAAGCCCTGCAAAACGGTAGGCTTCCAGAATTGGTTCTTTGATCCATCGAGCCAGGGTGGCTTTAGAAGCCTGCAACCTCTTGCGCGTACCAGCGACAAGGGCATCGGAACGGCGTACGGGCGCCGTGCGGGAAATGTAGATTCTGAGTGCTCTCACCAGATCTAGCAAACGTAAATCATTCTCATACCGGTGAACCGGATGAGTGCAAAAGGACGGTAAGGAGATATCCTGATTAAGATGAAACGAGGATACTACCTTAGGGAGAAACTCCGGAATGATGCGCAGCACTACCTTGTCCTGGTGAAACACCAGGAAGGGAGCCTTGGATGACAGAGCTGCCAGCTCAGACACTCGCCGAAGCGATGTGATCGCAACGAGAAACGCCACCTTCAGTGACAGGCGAGAAAAGGAAACTTCCTTCAGAGGCTCGAAAGGCGGCTTCTGGAGAGCAACTAGAACCCTGTTCAGATCCCATGGATCCAACGGCCGCTTGTACGGGGGTACGATATGACAAACCCCCTGCGGGAACGTGCGCACCTTAGAAAGACGTGCTAGACGCTTCTGAAAAAACACGGATAGTGCTGAGACTTGCCCTTTGAGGGAGTCTAGCGACAAGCCCTTTTCTAACTCCTATTGTAGGAAGGAAAGAAAGATAGGCAATGCAAATGGCCAGGGAGACACTCCCTGAGTAGAGCACCAGATTAAGAAAACCTTCCACGTTCTGTGGTAGATCTTAGCAGACGTGGGCTTCCTAGCCTGTCTCATGGTGGCAACGACCCCTTGGGATAATCCTGAAGACGCTAGGATCCAGGACACACAAGCCACACAGTCAGGTTCAGGGCCGCAGAATTCCGATGGAGAAAACGGCCCTTGAGACAGTAAGTCTGGTCGGTCTGGTAGTGACCCTGGTCGGCCGACCGTGAGATGCCACAGATCCGGGTACCACGATCTCCTCGGCCAGTCTGGTGCGACGAGTATGACGCGGCTGCAATCGGATCTGATTTTTGCGCAGTACTCTGGGCAAGAGTGCCAGAGGTGGAAACACATATGTGAGCCGGAACTGCGACCAATCTTGCACTAAGGCGTCTGCCGCCAGAGCTCTGTGATCGCGCGATCGTGCCATAAATGCCGGGACCTTGTTGGTGTGCCGAGACGCCATTAGGTCGACGTCCGGCCCCCCCCAGCGGCAACAGATTTCCTGAAACACGTCCGGGTGAAGGGACCATTCCCCCGCGTCCATGCCCTGGCGACTGAGGAAGTCTGCTTCCCAGTTTTCTACGCCCGGGATGTGAACTGCGGATATGGTGGATGCTGTGTCCTCCACCCACATGAGGATTCGCCGGACTTCCTGGAAGGCTGCTGACTGCGTGTCCCTCCTTGGTGGTTGATGTATGCCACCGCTGTGGAGATGTCCGACTGGATTCGGATCTGCTCCCTTCTAGCCACTTTTGGAAAGCTAATAGGGTAAGATACCCTGCCCCGATTTCCAGCACATCGAACTGAAGGGTGGACTCCTGCTGAGTCCACGTCCCCTGAGCCATGTGGCGGAGACAAACTGCTCCCCACCCTGACAGACTCGTATCTGTCGTGACCACTGCCCAGGATGGGGGCTATGGCAATGAGGTGGGAATAAGCCACTATTGCAGAGAGTCCTCGGCCGTCAGGGAAAGGGAGACTTCCCGTCCAGGGAGGTTGACTGCCCATCCCATTGGCGGAGAATGTCCCATTGCCGTTGGCGCAGATGAAACTGCGCAAAGAGAACTGCCTCGATGGCTGCCACCATCTTCCTTAGGAAGTGCATGAGGCGCCTTAAGGGGTGCGACTGGCCTTGAAGGAGAGACTGCACCTCTGTCCGCAGTGAACGCTGCTGGTTCAGCGGAAGCTTCACTATGGCTGATAGAGTATGAAACTCCATGCCGAGATACGTTAGTGATTGAGTCGGAGACAGATTTGACCTTGCCAAATTGATGATCCACCCGAAAGTCTGGAGAGTCTCCAGCGTAACATTCAGGCTGCGTTGGCATGCCTCGAGGGAGGTTGCTTTGACGAGTAGATCGTCCAAGTACGGAATCACCGGGTGTCCGTGAGAGTGCAAGACTGCTACCACTGCTGCCATGACCTTGGTGCCCACCCGTGGGGCTGTCGCCAGACTGAATGGCAGAGCTACGAACAGAAGATGTTCGTCTCCTATCACAAAACGTAGAAAACGTTGGTGCTCCGTAGCAATTGGCACGTGGAGATAGGCATCTTTGATGTCTGTTGAGGCAAGGAAGTCTCCTCGAGACATTGAGCAATGACGGATCGGAGGGATCCCATCCGGAACCGCCTGGCGTTCGCATGCTCGTTGAGCAGTTTCAGAACCAGAACAGGACGGAAGGAACCGTCCATTTTTGGAGCCACAAAGAGATTGGAGTACAAACCCTCGCCCTCGTTCCTGAGGGGGGACAGGGATCACCACTCCTTCTGCTCTTAGAGCGTCCACCGCCTGCAGCAGGGCATCTGCTCGGTGGAGAGGTGGGGCCGTTCTGAAGAATGGAGTCGGAGGACGAGAACAGAACACTGTCCTGTGCACGTGAGCACAATGTCCGTCACCCACCGGTCTGTGACCTGTGGCAGCTAAATGTCGCCAAAGGCGGGGGAGTCTGCCATCAACCGCGGATGCGGAGAGAGAGAGAGAGAGAGCTGAGAGTCCTGAGGAGACCGCCTTGGTAGCGGTTCCTCCGACTGCCTTCCTTGGGCGAGATTGAGCCCGGCCGGAATCTGAGCCCGTCTGAGGTTTTGTAGCCCTTTTGCACGAGGACAATTGGGACCTGCCGGAGCTTGGGAAGGACCGAAACCTCGACTGTACTTTTAGGACAGCATTAACAGGGTAAGTCGCAGTGCAGACATTGCGGGGTTACGGACGCCTCTGCGGTACAGATGTCCCTGCTCAAGGTCAGCTGCGCAAGAACAGCAGAAAAGGTTAGGTTGCCAATACGGCTGTGGATGCCGGAGCAACCGACACGCCGATAGCCTCCTAGACAGATTTCAACCAGAGTCCATCTGTCTGTGAATGGCATCTTGAAGTGAAGCCCCATCTCCAGTGCAACTATGGCTCTATATGCAAGCCTGGAGATTGGAGAATCCACCTTTGGACCCTGGGTCCAGCGCTGACCACGTCAGGGGAAAAAAGGGATAACGTGTATCCTAAAAACGTTTGGAGAAGACGCTTATCTGGTAAGCGTGGTGTTCCTGGACTGCTTCTCTGAAGTCAGCGTGGCCAGAAAAATACTCAATATCTGCGTGAGACACTGAAAAGGAACTTCTCCTGTTCGTCTCCTATCTCCACTGGGGGAGCTGAGGGAGAAAGATCCAACCTTCCATTGATGGACGCTATAGGATCATTCCGTATGGCGTTACCATCCGGTGTATCCGGATTGAGAGCGATGTCAGTATCAAAGCCCTGAAGAGCTGCCTTTTGGTCAAGTAGATTGCCCATGGGTGCAAGTCTCTATATTATGACTACTCCGTCCCTGTCCATGGACAGGGTTGACAGGAGGTTTCTTTGGCCACAACTAGTAGAGCCCCGGCAGACGAAGTGCTAGAGACCCCGGCAGACGACGTGCTACAGGGGAGCATGCACACAATGGGACGGTGTCATGAACAGCATCCCATGTAGTAAAAACAGCACTGAAATCTGTGTTGCTTTTTTGCCGCTGCCGACTAGCTATCTAGAAGTATATAGCCAAGATTGGTGACCGTACATTGCAATGTATAGCATACAGGCATAAAGTACAAATGACCACTGCAGCACAAGCAATACAAGCAGCATAGAAGCCTGTGCCCTGGCACCCCTGCTCTTCTGCTGCTGTATACTAGTCATCTAGGGGAATATAGCCCAGAAGAGTGACCCTACAGTGCAATGTATAGCATACAAGCACAAGTACAAATGAACACTGCAGCACATGCAATCCAAGCAGCATAGAAGCCTGTGCCCTGGCACCTCTGCTCTTCTGCTGCTGTAGACTGGTCATCTAGGGGAATATAGCCCAGAAGAGTGACCATACAGTGCAATGTATAGCATACAAGCACAAGTACAAATGCACACTGCAGCCCATGCAATACAAGCAGCATAGAAAAAAACCTGTGCCCCAGCACCCTTGGTTTTCTGCTGCTGTAGTCTAGCCATTCCAGAAGAATATAGCTAAGACTAGCGACTGTACAGTGCAATGTATAGCATATCAGCATAAACACAAATGAACACCTCAGTCGTGCAAAACAAGCAGCCTAGAAAGCCTGTGCTTTAGCACACCTGCTTTCCTGCTGCTGATGTGTCGCTCCCCAAGCGGGCATATAGCGACCTATGTAGTTAAAAACAACACATGTATACACTGCAGTTATATCGTGGTCAGCACTATGTGTGCCTCTTACCGCCCGCCTATAAGCGGGTGTATGATCGCCACCGTCCTGCCTTGGTGCCCCGAGCTCTGCAGTAATGGCTGCCGGCTTCTTCCCCAGCTCGTGTGAGTAGGGGCGGGCCGTGGGCGTGCCCCCAAGGCAGAGCGGGAATCCGGCGTCCGACAGAGTGCAGTGAGAGGGCTGGAGCATGTAAAAAGGCTCCAGCCCTCGGCGCTGCTGATTGCTCAGCGCCTGTCCCCTTCCCTGAGTGACAGGGAGGGGGCGGGAACGAAGCGGCACTAGGCCGCAGAAGCCGGGGACTGGAGTTATAAGCGCCGCCGCCGTAAAAGCGCGGTCGGCGCCCAGTCCCCGGCGAACTACAAGTCCCAGCCGCGCCACCGCTCCCGGAGCGTCCGGCGCGGTAGTTCCCAAAACACAAAGTCACTCAGCAAAGCTGCAGTGACTGTAACCCATTACTGTCCCCGGCGCACTAGCACACCCAGCAAGTCTGGAGTGTGCTGTGCCTGTGTGTACGGGGACACAGAGTACCTGTAATGGTGCAGGGCCATGTCCCTGAACGGTACTCCAGCTCCGTATCCAGCAGGTTCAAATGGGTCTGTGGATGGAGCCCGGCGTCAGAGCTTTGAGGCCGGCAGGATCCCACTTCCTCAGAGCCCCTCAGGGGGATGTGGAAGGAAAGCAGCATGTGGGCTCCAGCCTCCGTACCAGCAATAGGTACCTCAACCTTACAACACCATCCAGGGGTGAGAAGGGAGCATGCTGGGGGCCCTATATGGGCCCTCTTTTCTTCCATCCGAAATAGTCAGCAGCTACTGCTGACTAAAATCTGTGGAGCTATGCGTGGATGTCTGACCTCCTTCGCACACAAAGCTAAAACTGGAGAACCCGTGATACCACGGGGGGGTATAGCCAGAGGGGGAGGGGCCTTGCACTTTTTAGTGTAGTGCTTTGTGTGGCCTCCGGAGGGCAGTAGCTATACCCCAATCGTCTGGGTCTCCCAATAGAGCGCTGAAGAAAATCAAATTTATGTATGAGATAGCCAAGATGATTGTCTATAAAATGTGGGTAGTCTTAAGCTCCAAGCCTGATGGATGGTGGATGGTGAGATATAGAGCCTGAAGTTGAAAAGCTCAAAACATTGTTACCCTTTTGCTTGTCAGTGTATCATTTAATTTACTGGGTGCAGCAGTTTTGATACAATCAGAGGTTTTAGATGTAGCAGAGTTTAGAAAGATAACCCCACCCACACCACAGCTTTGTGTGAACAATGTATATTAACAGTGAGTTGCTAATCAGAAGAGGAGCGTGGTCGGACCAGGTATCACATGAGCTGTAGTCCCTCAGCGATAGTCACCTGATGATAAATCCTTCAGTGTAAGTAAAAAACAGCACACAGTGTGATAAGGGACACATTGCTGAACTCAGTGTTTAAAAACCCTTACATCTTGCTTTCCTAAATTTTCATCTAAAAAATGTGCCAACAGATTCCCTTTAAATGTTAATGTATGCAGAAATTTGTTACAGATCTGCTTTTTTATTTCCTAGACCTGATGAGACTGGTGTATTTACTTTGATAATCCATGTCAGAATAGCTGTAGAATCCTTTCTGAAAGGCGTAATGTCAATCTCCACCCACCTAACTTCTTAGTGTCTCATCTCCCTTCTGATGTATCTCCTCCTACATAGTCACTTGACAGCTTCTCAGTGTCCCTCCTCCCTGCTGAGATCTCTCATTGCTCAATACAAGCTGCAGATGTCTTATGCTTATGTTACAGGGAATCTGTCACTTAAGTCATAAAGGCAAACCACAGGCAGCATGAATCAGGCTGACTGTACACTTGCACCCAGGAATGTTTTTCTCTGATACACTACGGTGTTTCTGAGAAGACAGTTTGAACAGCTGGCTGGGTGCTATAGGACCAGTTCAGAGCTCTCCCTCACAAGCTTTTCATGGCATCGCTCCAGTTGATCATCAGGCCTGTCATAAGAATGTACACAAGGCTGCCGCTAGGAATTTCAGGGCCCCATACTGGCAAAATTTTCAGGCCACCTTGAGACTCCACCCCAGCTTCACCTCTACCCCTCGAACCTTCCACATTCCCATTGCCACTCTTGGTAAAACTCCACTTCTGCACCATGTCCTCACCAATTACACATTAACAGTTCCCATCAAACACCATATCATAGATATAGCCACCAACTTTTGTTTTGGCCAAAACATTTTTTCAGCCTGCCACCATAACAAGGTACACCCTTTTGGTAGGGCCCTTCTTTACTCTAACCTATTAACATTTTCTTAAAATATTCAATACTCTTTTTAGGTATAATTTTTTTTTTTTTTTTAAGGGAATGTGTCACATACGTTTTATTAAAATGACCAATTGTACCCATTTTGGAGTCAAATCGCAGCATGCCAAATACAGCTGAGAAAAAATGTAGATCTGCACTGTCTGAGTGTGATCCCTTTTTCTATTGGATTGTACTTGTTCGATTTATACACCCTAATCACAAAAAATCTTTTGAATTGCTCCTGCGCTCTATGCGAATCCGGATGGTCTGGTCCGATGGGCGTCATTGCTGCGGCGTCTGACCCTCCTCTCTACTGCTAATTGCCATCCTCTAGCTTTGATTGATGTGAAACAGGACCGCCACTAGGAATTTCAGAAACTTTTGGGCCCCCTTTGAAACTCTGCCTAGACTCCACCCCAACTCCGCCTCCACCCCACAAACCTTCCACACTCTTACCGCCATTCTTGGAAAAATGTGTGTGTATATATATATATCTATATATACTGTATCTACGCACACACAGTCATGGCCAAAAGTGTTACCACCCTCGAAGTTGTTCCAGAAAATGAAGTATTTCCCTCAGAAAAATAATAACACACCCATCACACCATCCCCCTCCATAATACACCCTCTAACGCCCCTCTCTCACACTGACTCATGTATAATATCCCCCACACACACTGCCCCTCTGTATAACATACCCCCACAATGTCATTTTGTATAATATCTATCCCACACACTGCTCCTCTGTATAATAACCCCCCCACACACTGCTCATCTGAATATAACACACACACACACACACACACACACACCTCTCTACCTTGAATATGCAGCTCCTGTGTATATTTATATTTGTAACCCCCACTCAAGTTGCCCATCTTTATTTATTTATTTTACATATATATATATATATATATATATATATATACAAAACAGACCAAAAGTTTGGACACACCTCATTTAAGGAGTTTTCTTTATTTTCATGACTCTGAAAATTGTAGATTCACATTGAAGGCATCAAAACTATGAATTAACACATGTGGAATGAAATACTTAACAAAAAAGCTTGAAACAGCTGAAAATATGTCTTATATTCTAGGTTCTTCAAAGTAGCCACCTTTTGCTTTGATTACTGCTTTGCGCACTCTTGGCATTCTCTTGATGATCTTCAAGAGGTAGTCACCGAAAATGGTTTTCACTTCACAGGTGTGCCCTGTCAGGTTTAATAAGTGGGATTTCTTACCTTATAAATGGGGTTGGGACCATCAGTTGTGTTGTGCAGAGGTCTGGTGGATACACAGCTGATAGTCCTACTGAATAGACTGTTAGAATTTGTATTATGGCAAGAAAAAAGCAGCTAAGTAAAAAAAAACAAGTGGCGATCATTACTTTAAGAAATGAAGGTCAGTTAGTCCGAAAAATTGGGAAAACTTTGAAAGTGTCCCCAAGTACAGTGGCAAAAACCATCAAACACTACAAAGAAACTGGCTCACATGAGGACCCGCCCAGGAAAGGAAGACCAAGAGTCACCTCTGCTGCGAAGGATAAGTTTATCCGAGTCACCAGCCTCAGAAATCGCAGGTTAACAGCAGCTCAGATTAGAGACCAGGTCAATGCCACACAGAGTTCTAGCAGCAGACACATCTCTAGAACAACTGTTGAGAGGAGACTTTGTGCAGCAGGCCTTCATGGTAAAATAGCTACTAGGAAACCACTGCTAAGGACAGGCAACAAGCAGAAGAGACTTGTTTGGGCTAAAGAACACAAGGAAAGGACATTAGACCAGTGGAAATCTGTGCTTTGGTCTGATGAGTCCAAATTTGAGATCTTTGGATCTAACCACCGTGTCTTTGTGCGATGCAGAAAAGGTGAACGGATGGACTCTACATGCCTGGTTCCCACAGTGAAGCATGGAGGAGGAGGTGTGATGTTGTGGGGGTGCTTTGCTGGTGACACAGTTGGGGATTTATTAAAAATTGAAGGCATACAGAACCAGCATGGCTACCACAGCATCTTGCAGCAGCATGCTATTCTGTCCGGTTTGCGTTTAGTTGGACTATCATTTATTTTTCAACAGGACAATGACCCCAAACACACCTCCAGGCTATGTAAGGGCTATTTGACTAAGAAGGAGAGTGATTGGGTGCTACACCAGACCTGAACCCAGTCGAGATGGTTTGGGGTGAGCTGGTCCGCAGAATGAAAGCAAAAGGGCCAACAAGTGCTAAGCATCTCTGGGAACTCCTTCAAGAATGTTGGAAGACTATTTCCGCTGACTACCACTTGAAGCTCATCAAGAAAATGCCAAGAGTGTGCAAAGCAGTAATCAAAGCAAAAGTGGCTACTTTGAAGAACTTAGAATGTAAGACATACCTTCAGTTGTTTCACACTTTTTTGTTAAGTATTTCATTCCACATGTGTTAATTTATAGTGTTGATGCCTTCAATGTTAATCTACAATTTTCAGAGTCATGAAAACTCTTTGAATGAGGTGTGTCCAAACTTTTGGTCCATACGGTGTGGGTGGATGTGTGTGTGTGTGTATATATATATATATATATATATATATATATATACAGTCATATGAAAAAGTTTGGGCACCCCTATTAATGTTAACCTTTATTCTTTATAACAATTTGGGTTTTTGCAACAGCTATTTCAGTTTCATATACCTAATAACTGATGCACTGAGTAATATTTCTGGATTGAAATGAGATTTATTGTACTAACAGAAAATTTGCAATCCGCATTTAAACAAAATTTGACCGGTGCAAAAGTATGGGCACCTCAACATAAAAGTGACATTAATATTTTATAGATCCTCCTTTTGCAAAAATAACAGCCTCTAGTCGCTTCCTGTAGCTTTTAATGAGTTCCTGGATCCTAGATGAAGGTATATTTGACCATTCCTGTTTACAAAACAATTCCAATTTAGTTAAGTTTGATGGTCGCCGAGCATGGACAGCACGCTTCAAATCATCCCACAGATGTTCAATGATATTCAGGTCTGGGGACTGGGATGGCCATTCCAGAACATTGTAATTGTTCCTGTGCATGAATGCCTGAGTAGATTCTGAGCGGTGTTTTGGATCATTGTCTTGCTGAAATATCCATACCCTGTGTAACTTCAACTTCATCACTGATTCTTGCACATTATTGTCAAGAATCTGCTGATACTGAGTTGAATCCATGCGACCTTCAACTTTAACAAGATTTCCGGTGCCGGCATTGGCCACACAGCCCCAAAGCATGATGGAACCTCCACCAAATTTTTCTGTGGGTAGCAAGTGCTTTTCTTGGAATGCCGTGTTTTGCCCTCTGACGCACATCCAACTGAAACAAGGCAGGGACTGGGGTCAACAAGCCCCCCACCAGCAATGGCGAGCTTCAACTTACGGACCGCTTACTTTTCCCCACTGGATGTCGCGTCGTCGCCACCTCCACGTTATCTGCAGCAGTGTGATGAGGTCTCAAAGTGATGACCTCATCACGCTGCAGCACACTGGGCTTCCGATAACGCGCCAGTGTCCTGCTCTGCTCCACTGACGTTATATCTGCCACATGGCTAATTTCTGAGACATCACTTATTCAGTGTATTGTCTCAAAATGTGGGAGGAATCTGTCTTGAACCACCTCAAGGTAAGGTGTGCCAAATTTTTTTATGCGGTGCATGCGTCTTAGTAATTTTGTTGCATTTTTTGAGACTTATGTACAGTGGAAAAATTAAATCTGTTAGCTGTGATCTGGTGTAAATTTTATCTGTAACACATCGCAGTATTCTGCTGTATAAGAGTATACCAATGGACTAAAAAAACACAAAAGTGATACCAGAGTACAAAAAGTCACAATTTAAACTTAGAATGTCTTGGTTCAGCCTCATGGGTGACATAAAACTGGCATAAGTGTAACTACAAAGGTGCAGGAATCAAAGCTGCTATGTGGTCCAACAGGTAGAAGGCCCAACACTCAAGAGGTAAGATTAGCAGCATTTCTTGAGGAAGATGGAAGGAGGTGCAAAAAATGAATCCTCACTCCAGGGATGTGCTATGAAGTCTACATTTAGACATTATTCTTGTACTGGGACATTATTTACATTTCACCTGTTCTGATTTTCCTGTATATATTACCTGTGAACTCTGACATCACTCTGTAAAGTAAGCTTATATTGTAAAAGGTGGTCGAGCCCTGCAATGTAAAGTGTATGGTTATGTAGAGTGCAATGTGTTATGCTTATTTCTAAATTTTTGATATGTTATGCTGCTTTTTGGGTGCAGGTTCCAGATACAGTAGAGTGGGACTGTTACCAAAGGTTCCACCTACTGGTTGGGCTGAGATAGTGGCAGGATGGAAGAGATAGAGTTAAAGGGGTAGTGACAAACGTGGAAAGAGGACAATTGGGAGATCTTGAGAGGAGCTAGTCTAGAATAGGGTTCAAGCGTTAGAAGACATGGCCTCAGTGCTAAGGCCAGTCAGGGAACCCTGATGTAACTTCGAGAGGTCCAGAGCCTACGGCTCGCCCTGGCGGGTTTAGAAAGTCATCCGGCTAGTAAGCCTCCAGGCCCCAGAATCAGACAAAGGTGAGTGGAGTCAGGGTGAAGGAAACTCAGACTCTGGAGCTTGAGGTCGACATCCAAGATAGCGGAGGGGAACAGGTCGAGAGGTAGAACCCCACACTGAGAGGAAGGATGCAAAGGAATTCCATGTCTTTCATAACGGTGTGACAAATATAATGAAGTTTCTGGTTGGTTAAGTGAGCACGGGTTTTGCATGTGTTATTGACTGTCTACAATGATGACCGCCAGCAGGGTGACGGACACCGTTCTGAAGAAAACCATTAAGTGTCGTGCACCTCAACCTGACGTCCCATCCAGACACAGTGGCTCCATAGCATAGGAGTGTGGTGCCCGAGCGGCCCAGGGCTGGCACTTGCCTTCATTGTCACATCACTTTGCGCATAATCCCTGTACAGTGACATCACCATGTACATACTTCCCATCTTTTTAAGAATATAAAAAAAGACATGTAATTGGGGTAGTGCATCATGACGAAATTTTTGTCATGTTGTAAGGGGTGGACGGACCCCTAGTGTGGAGAAGACGTTTTTCCCCCCCTGAAGACGCCACAGGAGTATGGTGGCACATTGTACAATGTTGTGTGTTATGTACGGTTCTCCCCCCCTAGGTGCCAGTGTAGTGAGTGGTTCCCCTGGTAACAGTGACAGGGAAGGAAGGGGCAGGGCAGCCTAGGAGGGAAGAGAAGGGGGGTTGGGCTCTGAATGCAGGGCAGAGTGCAGTGAGATGTGAGAGGCAAGCAAGCTCAGTCTGAAGTGCCGGGGCAGAGTGCAGGAGTGGGTGCTGTGGCAGTGGAGCGGAGACGTTGGAGCTAATCCGGAGCCGGTAGTGAGTACTGGAGCCGTCCCCTAGTTCAATTCAAATCCCTGGGAAAGGGCTGGACTAAAATCGGGATAGGAGTACCACTGCTAGGGGGATAACAATTGGCCCCTGCAGGCAAAGGAAAGTGCCCGTAGAGAAAAAGGAAACCGTTTTCGTAGAAAAGGACTTGTAACGTACTAAAGTAAGCCTGCTGCAAACAGAAAGATGGAAGCTTTGTTTAATAAAACGGTGTTTGGTTTACCCGCTGCCTGCAATTGTCTCTTTCCTGAAAGTGAAGAAGGAGCTGGAGAGCACAGAAAGAACGCTGTCATGAATGGGCCCCATGCATCCACACTTTGCCCCAACAACACATCTGTTTTGCAAGTAACGGCCGGGCCGGGGTTCAGCCTGCGGCCCACAAGTCGAGGGGACCCGACTACACCCCCTGAGGCGCCCCCTGCCCCCGTTACAATGTCGTACAACATGGGAATTATACAGTATCGTATTCTGGCTATATTGCTGTTATACTGCTATGCAATAAATTTGCCTTTTCAGGTTTGTCCTGTCTGTCTCCCTGTAGCTCTGATGCAGGTGAGCCCTCTCTTATTCTAGTATTTAGTTAGTATTAAGACAGCCATCTGCCTCATCTCGTCCCCCGTAAATTCTTAGCTAAGAACTATCTTTTCACCTGCTGTTGTGCGTAATACAAGAATTTCAACCTGAGAATAAAGATCTCCTGGAATATTCACATACTTTTGCAGTGGAGTAAGAAGACTGAAGCGTGACAAGTAGGAGTTAAACCGCTCTGCTATTGAAGATTTATTCTCCAACGCATTATAGAGAATGAAAATCTCCTTCATCAGGACAAAATCCCCTTCTGTGTATGTTCTCCCTGTGTTTGTGTGGTTTTCCTCCAGCTTGTGCAGTTGCATCCCACACTCCAAAGACATACTGATAGGGAACTTAGATTGTGAGCCCCAATGGGGCCAGTTATGATCACGTCTGTAAAGCACTGTGGAATTAATATCACTATATGAGTAAAATAAATAAACCTTCTCATGAGCTACCATTAGAGGGAGCTCTAGAACAATTGTGTGCAGCATATGAAATATGAGGAAAGAAGGGAATTTTGTTTACTTACCGTAAATTCCTTTTCTTCTAGCTCCAATTGGGAGACCCAGACAATTGGGTGTATAGGCTATGCCTCCGGAGGCCGCACAAAGTATTACACTAAAAGTGTAAAGCCCCTCCCCTTCTGCCTATACACCCCCCGTGCTCCCACGGGCTCCTCAGTTTTGGTGCAAAAGCAAGAAGGAGGAAAAACAAATTATAAACTGGTTTAAAGTAAATTCAATCCGAAGGAATATCGGAGAACTGAAACCATTCAACATGAACAACATGTGTACACAAAAAAACAGGGGCGGGTGCTGGGTCTCCCAATTGGAGCTAGAAGAAAAGGAATTTACGGTAAGTAAACAAAATTCCCTTCTTCTTTGTCGCTCCATTGGGAGACCCAGACAATTGGGACGTCCAAAAGCAGTCCCTGGGTGGGTAAATAATAACCTCATAATAGAGCCGTAACGGCTCCTTCCTACAGGTGGGCAACCGCCGCCTGAAGGACTCGCCTACCTAGGCTGGCATTCGCCGAAGCATAGGTATGCACCTGATAGTGTTTCGTGAAAGTGTGCAGGCTCGACCAGGTAGCCGCCTGACACACCTGCTGAGCCGTAGCCTGGTGCCTCAAAGCCCAGGACGCACCCACGGCTCTGGTAGAATGGGCCTTCAGCCCTGAGGGAACCGGAAGCCCCGCCGAACGGTAAGCTTCGATAATTGGTTCCTTGATCCACCGAGCCAGGGTTGATTTGGAAGCCTGTGACCCTTTACGCTGGCCAGCGACAAGGACAAAGAGTGCATCCGAGCGGCGCAGGGGCGCCGTCCGAGAAATGTAGAGTCTGAGTGCTCTCACCAGATCTAACAAGTGCAAATCCTTTTCACATTGGTGAATTGGATGAGGGCAAAAAGAGGGTAAGGAGATATCCTGATTGAGATGAAACGGGGATACCACCTTAGGTAGAAATTCCGGAACCGGACGCAGAACCACCTTGTCCTGGTGAAACACCAGGAAAGGGGCTTTGCATGACAATGCTGCTAGCTCAGACACTCTCCGAAGTGAAGTGACTGCTACTAGGAAAACCACTTTCTGCGAAAGGCGTGAGAGAGATATCCCTCATTGGCTCGAACGGTGGTTTCTGAAGAACCATCAGCACCCTGTTCAGATCCCAGGGTTCTAACGGCCGCTTGTAAGGAGGGACGATGTGACAAACCCCCTGTAGGAACGTGCGTACCTGTGGAAGTCTGGCCAAGCGCTTCTGAAAAAACACAGAGAGCGCAGAGACTTGTCCCTTAATGGAGCCAAGCGACAAACCCTTTTCCAGTCCGGACTGAAGAAAGGACAGAAAGGTGGGCAAGGCAAATGGCCAGGGAGAAAAACCCTGATCAGAGCACCATGACAGGAATATTTTCCACGTCCTGTGGTAGATCTTGGCGGACGTTGGTTTCCTAGCCTGTCTCATAGTGGCAATGACCTCTTGAGATAATCCTGAAGACGCTAAGATCCAGGACTCAATGGCCACACAGTCAGGTTGAGGGCCGCAGAATTCAGATGGAAAAACGGCCCTTGAGACAGCAAGTCTGGTCGGTCTGGTAGTGCCCACGGTTGGCCGACCGTGAGATGCCACAGATCCGGGTACCACGACCTCCTCGGCCAGTCTGGAGCGACGAGGATGGCGCGGCGGCAGTCGGCCCTGATCTTGCGTAACACTCTGGGCAACAGTGCCAGCGGAGGAAACACATAAGGGAGTTGAAACTGCGACCGATCCTGAACTAAGGCGTCTGCCGCCAGAGCTCTGTGATCGTGAGAACGTGCCATGAATGCCGTGACCTTGTTGTTGTGCCGGGACGCCATTAGGTCGACGTCCGGCATCCCCCAGCGGCAACAGATCTCCTGAAACACGTCCGGGTGAAGGGACCATTCCCCTGCGTCCATGCCCTGGCGACTGAGAAAGTCTGCTTCCCAGTTTTCTACGCCCGGGATGTGAACTGCGGAGATGGTGGAGGCCGTGGCTTCCACCCACATCAAAATCCGCCGGACTTCCTGGAAGGCTTGCCGGCTGCGTGTTCCTCCTTGGTGGTTGATGTAAGCCACCGCTGTGGAGTTGTCCGACTGAATTCGGATCTGCTTGCCTTCCAGCCATTGCTGGAAAGCTTTTAGGGCTAGATACACTGCCCTGATCTCCAGAACATTGATCTGAAGTGAGGACTCCTGCCGAGTCCACGTACCCTGAGCCCTGTGGTGGAGAAAGACTGCTCCCCACCCTGACAGACTCGCGTCCGTCGTGACCACCGCCCAGGATGGGGGTAGGAAGGATTTCCCCTTCGATAATGACGTGGGAAGAAGCCACCACCGAAGGGAAGCTTTGGTTGCCTGAGAGAGGGAGACGTTCCTGTCGAGGGACGTCGGCTTCCTGTCCCATTTGCGTAGGATGTCCCATTGAAGAGGACGCAGGTGAAACTGCGCGAAAGGGACTGCCTCCATTGCTGTCACCATCTTCCCCAGGAAGTGCATGAGGCGCCTCAAGGGGTGTGACTGACCTTGAAGGAGAGATTGCACCCCCGTCTGTAGTGAACGCTGCTTGTTCAGCGGAAGTTTCACTATCGCTGAGAGGGTATGAAACTCCATGCCAAGATATGTCAGCGATTGGGCCGGTGTCAGATTTGACTTTGGCAAATTGATGATCCACCCGAAACTCTGTAGAGTCTCCAGAGTAGCGGTGAGGCTGTGCTGGCATGCCTCTTGAGAGGGAGCCTTGACCAGCAGATCGTCTAAGTAAGGGATCACCGAGTGACCCTGAGAGTGGAGGACCGCAACTACTGCAGCCATAACCTTGGTGAAAACCCGTGGGGCTGTCGCCAGGCCGAACGGCAGTGCCACGAACTGCAGGTGTTCGTCTCCTATGGCGAAGCGCAGGAAGCGCTGATGCTCTGGAGCAATCGGTACGTGGAGATAAGCATCTTTGATATCGATCGATGCAAGGAAATCTCCTTGGGACATTGAGGCGATGACGGAGCGGAGGGATTCCATCCGGAAACGCCTGGCCTTTACGTGTTTGTTGAGCAGTTTTAGGTCCAGGACAGGACGGAAAGATCCGTCTTTCTTTGGGACCACAAACAGGTTGGAGTAAAAACCGTGACCCTGTTGCTGAAGAGGAACAGGGACCACTACTCCTTCTGTCTTCAGAGTGTCCAGCGCCTGCAGAAGAGCATCGGCTCGCTCGGGAGGCGGAGATGTTCTGAAAAATCGAGTCGGAGGACGAGAATTGAACTCTATCCTGTAACCGTGAGACAGAATGTCTCTCACCCAACGGTCTTTTACCTGTGGCAGCCAAATGTCGGAAAAGCGGGAGAGCCTGCCACCGACCGAGGATGCGGTGTGAGGGGGCCGTAAGTCATGAGGAAGCCGCCTTGGTGGCGGCACCTCCGGCGGTCTTTTTAGGGCGTGCCTTAGACCACCATGGATCGGAGTTCCTCTGATCCTTCTGAGGACCTTTGGACGAGAATTGGGACCTGCCCGCGCCCCGAAAGGACCGAAACCTCGACTGTCCCCTTCTCTGTTGGGGTAATCTTGGTTTGGCCTGGGGTAAGGATGTTTCCTTTCCCTTGGATTGTTTGATGATTTCATCCAGCCTCTCACCAAACAAACGGTCGCCAGAAAATGGCAAACCGGTTAAGCACTTTTTGGAAGCTGAATCTGCCTTCCATTCCCGAAGCCACAAGGCCCTTCGTATTGCCACCGAATTGTCGGCTGCAACCGCCGTACGGCTCGCAGAGTCCAGGACAGCATTAATAGCGTAGGACGCAAATGCCGACGTTTGAGAGGTTATAGACGCCACTTGCGGCGCAGACGTACGTGTAAGTGCGTCAATTTGCGCTTGACCCGCTGCAATAGCTTGGAGCGCCCATACGGCTGCGAATGCTGGAGCAAAAGACGCGCCGATAGCTTCATAGATGGATTTCAACCAGAGCTCCATCTGTCTGTCAGTGGCATCCTTGAGCGAAGCCCCATCTTCAACTGCAACTATGGATCTAGCCGCCAGTCTGGAGATTGGAGGATCCACCTTGGGACACTGAGTCCAGCCCTTGACCACGTCAGGGGGGAAGGGGTACCGTGTATCCTTAAGGCGCTTAGAAAAACGCTTATCTGGATTAGCCCGGTGTTTCTGGACTGCCTCTCTGAAGTCAGAGTGGTCCAGAAACATACTCGTTGTACGTTTGGGGAACCTAAAACGGAATTTCTCCTGCTGAGAAGCTGACTCCTCTACTGGATGAGCAGAGGGAGAAATATCCAACATTTGATTTATGGACGCGATAAGATCATTCACTATGGCGTCCCCATCAGGAGTATCAAGGTTGAGCGCAGCCTCAGAATTAGAATCCTGATCAGCTACCTCCGCTTCACCATACAGAGAGTCCTCCCGCTGAGACCCTGACCAATGTGATGATGTCGAGGGAATTTCCAAGCGAGCTCGCTTAAGCGGTCTGGGGCTGCGGTCCGTGTCAGAGACCTCACCCTGGGATCTATGAGACACCCCGGGAGGACATGGTGGTTCCGACTGAGGGGAACTAGGTGGCAATGATTCCACAGTGTCCCTGGTTTGAGATACCGGTCTGGACTGCAAAGCTTCTAGTATCTTAGCCATAGTCTCAGAAAGCCTTTCAGTAAAAGCTGTAAACTCCGTCCCTGTCACCTGGACAGTGTTAGCAGGTGGTTCCCCCTGGGCCTCCCTTAGCAGAGGCTCCGGCTGAGTAAGTGCCATGGGGGCCGAGCAGTGCACACAATGAGGGTCAGTGGAGCCTGCCGGTAGTGAGGCCGTACATGCGGCGCAGGCAGCATAGTAAGCCTGTGTTTTGGCACCCCTGCTTCTTGTGGGCACCATGCTGTTGACTCCCCTGAGCAACACAATAGGGTATATAGCCAGAAACAACCGTGCACCATACAGTGTAAAGTATACCTATAAATATATTTACACTACCGCACAAGTGGGGCTAGCACCTGAGGTGCTGCTTACCGCCCGCTTAGAGCGGTTGTGTGGCCAGCAGAATCCCTGCCTGAGTCCCCCAGCGCTTGTCTGTCCTCTGCAGCGTCAGAGGAGCTGAGTAATGGCTGCCGGCGTCCTAAGGAGAGGAGGGAGCCGTGGGCGTGACCCAGAAAGTGCGGGAACTGGTGCCCCACTGTGCACAGTGAGGGGGGTGGAGTATGCAAAGCATGCTCCAGCCCTCAGTGCTGCTGTGCTGTACAGCGTCCCGCCCTTCCCCTGACTGGCAGGGCTGGGGGCGGGAAGAACGAGACTAGGCCGCAAAAAGCCGGGGACTCGAGTTATGAGCGCGGCCGCCGTAAAAGCGCGGTCGGCGCTGAAGTCCCCGGCGCACTAACAGTCCCAGCCGCGCCGCAGTAATAGTAATGGCAGCGGCGGTCAGCGCGGCAGTCCCCTTACACTAACACACTCAGCGACGCTGCAGTGTGTAATAGCACAAACGCGGTCAGCGCCGCAGTCCCCGGTGCACTAGCACACCCAGCAATGCTGGAGTGTTGCTGTGCGCGGTCCCCACGAGGACACAGAGAACCTTCAAGTAGCAGGGCCATGTCCCTGAACGATACTCGGCTCCTATCCAGCAGAGTCCTCAGGAGCTGTGGATGGAGCACGGTCTCAGTGCCTGGAGACCGATAGGATCCCACTTCACCCAGAGCCCTAAGGGGGATGGGGAAGGAAAACAGCATGTGGGCTCCAGCCTCCGTACCCGCAATGGATACCTCAACCTTAACAACACCGCCGACAAGAGTGGGGTGAGAAGGGAGCATGCTGGGGGCCCTTTAAGGGCCCTCTTTTCTTCCATCCGACATAGTCAGCAGCTGCTGCTGACTAAGCTGTGGAGCTATGCGTGCATGTCTGCCTCCTTCGCACAAAGCAAAAAACTGAGGAGCCCGTGGGAGCACGGGGGGTGTATAGGCAGAAGGGGAGGGGCTTTACACTTTTAGTGTAATACTTTGTGCGGCCTCCGGAGGCATAGCCTATACACCCAATTGTCTGGGTCTCCCAATGGAGCGACAAAGAAAGTCAGGGATATGTTAGCATTCTGAAGAAACTCAATAAACAGGAATCTTTAGAACTGCAGTTTCCAACACCTTATTGTGAGAAACAGCATAGTTTGTGAAGTTTAGTCTAGACTGAGGGAAAAAAATCACACAAATACTGGAAGCATCATCTCACATTTGCAGGTCCACCAAGTGGTCAAAACGATTATCTGGGTCACGTTCTTCTAAATATTCAAGGCACAGCGAGCAGCTCATAAGAACATGTGCAGAAGCAGAGGCTACTAAGATACGAGCCTTTGCGCAAAAGAACACTTAGATGGAAATGAGTGCAGCAGCTGTAGCAACACACAAAAAGGCAAAAATTATTGCAATGTAAGTGAATACAACACCCAAAAGGACAGAAATAGAAGCTCTAAAGAGACAGCTTAGGTTTAAGTGATTTTGATGCAGAAAATCTTAAGCACACAAGAGGCTATGTCCTAAGCCAAAAATAGCACATCCCTGATTGCTATAATTATTCCTGACTGTACAGACATTTCTCCAAGCACCAGGACACAGAGCCTTCTACATGCGACCAGCATTCAAGGTGAGTACAGCTCACTTCCAATTCATTATCTTGAATCTCCTTCACCAGAGCCTATCAGGGCCCTGGACCTCCGCAAACGGTACTCACCATTACACACATAGAAGGCAATATGCCAGCAACTCACCATCCTCCTGACAACCCCATAGTTCCAGTTACATATGTGGAAGAAACTTACTGAACTTAATGCCTATCCTGCCCCATATATTCCTGTGTTTCTAGTTTAGAAAGCTACAAACCAAATGAACAGCATTATCCAACCAGCAATTGGATTTCCAAAATCAGAGAAAACTAAAAATTACACACTTTGCAAAGTACATAGTTCACCGTGAACTTACTAAGACCGGTCTCATACAGTTCAATGATCAACCAGAGAACTATAGAGGTTAGAAATGTGCTTTTAGAACTGAAATTAGTGGTGTCAGGATTACTGCTGCAAAAGAACTAGCTCTGCAGATCAGGTGGATAGGTCCACAGTCTACAAAGTGGGTCAATAGACTCAGAACTGTCCACATCAAAAAGGCTAGTATCCTGACTGCATGGAAGAGACTAGAATAAAGCTTTTGCAGTCCTGAAGCCAAGAATACGCTGTCCAAGCGACTACAAGACTTTTCAGAAGTCTCCAGTACGGATAGTTCAAACTTCCAAAAGCTCAGTGACCTACTCTGAGCTCTAATTGGCCAAGACAGACGCTTATCTAACTAGCCTCAGCTACCTGGACAACTCCAGACAGATGACATATCGGCGATGGTCATAGTTCTATAGTTTCGCTTATTCAAGTGTTCATCTCAAAGGATGCTCTAGGACTTGTTTTTCTTCATCAAAAGTATTTAGAGGTGTATGCCAAAATGTTTGCAGTTCCCAAACTCTCGGGTAAATGGTGTCTTATCATCAATCTGACTTCCCTAAACAAGATTTACTTAAAGAAAAAATTCATAATGGAAGCTGTTTGTTCAGTGACCACCATCCAAGAAGGCGACTTTATGGCCTCTATAAATCTCCACAACGCCTAAAAGCATGTCCTAAATCTTCCATCTCAAAAGGAAGTTTCTCAGCAGTGTTATTTCCAGTTTACATGTTTTCCCTTGGAATGTCAGTAGTGCCTCATGTCTTCACAGAAGTAGTAATGGTCCTGACAGCAGCCTTCAGACTCTATGTTGTATCCTATTCGGAAGACATTCTACAGCTTCAGATCACTTTGGAAGTTCTCTCAAGTCACAGATTTTCAATCAACAAAAAGAAGTTTCGGCAAGATCCTTGTAGGAAAATAAGTTGTGTTAGCTTTGTGGACTATTCCCAAGACATGTTCTTAAGGATATACTGTGGAGAATAGAGCGCAATAGGGTCTTTACCTGGTAGTGATATCAGACAAGCAGGGATTCAGGTACACTCACCTTTTTAGGTTGTGACAGTCACAACCCCTAAGAAGCACACATACAGTGGTGGTATCAGCTGCAGCCCCCAAGATATGAAGAGTGTAGTAAATGAAGAAGGAAATCTGGTATATACTGCGCTGATACTGGATATAATATCAATAGGATTCCTTTATTGTTCATACAGGTCTACGCATTCCAGAGACATCCATCTCCTTCCTCAGGACATCAAAGTAGCAATATGATATTGCTCCTTTGATGTCCTGAGGAAGGAAACGGATGTCTCTGCGACGCATAGAACTGTACGAACAATAAAGGAATCATTAATATTCTATCCAGTATCAGCGCGGTATATACCCGATTTCCTTCTCCATTACATAGGTTTTTAAGGATATCAGACAAAAAGAATTCACAAGCTCCTGATAGATGTCAGGATTTGCTCTCCAGCAATCTAGTGATTAGAACTGTAATGAGAGACCAGGGCTCCAGGACTTTCTCTCTGGAAGCAGTAGCCTTGGCAAGGACTGACTTCAGAATCCTTCAGTCTAATATTCTCTTTCTGGGACCGGATTTCTTCTTCCCTGAATCGCTTAATGATCTTCCAAGTACAAAATAGGACCTAAAGTGGTGGCTGTCACCAGGCCGTGTTCAGCAAGGCAAATCTCGGAGGCCACAACATCCTACAGTACTCATAAGGGATGCGTCAAATTTTGGTTAGCATGCCCTTGTAGGGAAAAGTCCTATCCAGGGGAAACTGCCTCCTCTGGGGCATTCTCTTTCCCCCCAACAAGAGAGAACTGAGGGCTGTCAGACTAGCCCTTCACCTCCAATATCACCTAGCACTGAGACATTAGAATCCAAACCAACAATCTAGCATCCATCTTCTACATTAACAAGCAGGGAGTCTTTCTAGCCAGGGAGGTCACCTGCTTGTTGTCTGGGCAGAAATGTATCTTGAGAACATCTCAACTAGAAGCTATTGCTGTGATGCCATTCTGACCTCGCTGGGCCCGATTTCTGCTTGTGTTGCACTTCTCAAAAGTCAATTTTGAAACTTCTTCCCAACCACCTCTATCAGAGGGAATTTCTTCATTCATACCCACACAAGCTTCATCTGACTGCATGGACACAGAGGCAGCACTTAAATAATCATGGCCTTATGAGTGTCTTGAAATCCCGCCACAATCAGGATTTATTCCAGATTTTGGAAAATTTAATATACCTGGTGGAACAGTCTACATTTACAGGCTTAACCATTATCTTCATTTCTGCAGATGCTTCAGTCCAGGTTTGATTAGGGCCTCTCTTAAAAAGCTCAATTTCTGGTGGCCATCAAATCATCCAAGCGGTTTAGTGAACTAATAATAATAATAATAATAATAATACTACAAGCATAGTCTTCCAAACAACCATGCTTATGAGACATGTTGGATCATCTAATCTTAGGACTCATCCCAGGCTTTCTTCCCAAGGTGAACTCATTTCAAAATGGTAATCAGGAAATCTGACAGTTTTTTCCTCATTCCACAGAATGAGGAGCAAGAAAAAGCTGCATCTTCTACACATTAGAAAAATTGTGCTTCCGTAGCTGCAGAAAACCCAGTCATTCAGGCGTGCTGAAAATCTCTTTCTACAATTTATAGGCCCGAATAAAAGGTAACAACAGGTCAATAAGTCATTAGCCAGATGGATTAAAGACTCAATCCAAGATTGCTAATTGCTTGGTTAAAATCTTGAGGGGTTTTCAATGAGGTGTGATACAAATTATACAATATATCACAAAAGTTAGTACACCCCTCACATGCTCAGTGCACTGCCCAATGCAAGTTGCTTTCAGTGTTTGAATGTCTCACAGTGGGGTAACAACAGCTTGAATGTATGTAGTGTGACCCAAAAAAAAAAAAACAAAATGGAAAACGACACCCACCTGCCCCAGGCGGTGAGTTGTTCTGTAAAGAATGCGGCCCCTTTTTTTTCTATGTGCGGCCCATACACGCAGCTGAATTTGAGACCCCTGATCTAAACCATTCCATTGTAGCTCTGGCAGTATTTAGGGTCATTGTTCTACTGCAAGGTGAACCTATGCCCCAGAATCAAGTCTTTTGCAGCTTCCATCAGGTTTTCCTTCAGGATAGTCCTGAATTTAGATTTATTCATCTTCCCATCAACTCTGACCGGATAACCTGTCCTTGCTGAAGAAAAGCATCCCACAGCATGATGCTGCCACCACGTTTGATGATGGGAATGGCGTTTTTAGGGTGATGTGCAGTGTTTGTTTTCTGACAGATATAGAATTTTGCATTTAGCCCAGAACTTTGGTCTCATCTGATCAGTTTACCTTCCACCGCTTTGTCAGCTAAAAATGATTTTTATATAAAATCGCTCACTATTACTGAAAGCGGAGTGTCCCAATGGGTAGATATGGACTAATCTTAGAACCTGCTGTGAGTTTGGGAAACCATCCTCCCCCACCGTCAGATTTGTGCTGCCTAAACTATGGGCAAGACGAATTAGATCTTGGCTATGAGATACAGAATTATCCTAGTTTGAAAATGTGGCCGAGGACTATGGAGAGACCTGCCTAGTCTGACGACATCCCGGCTTCTACCTACCTTCGATTGACCTCGGCTTCTACCTACCTTCGATTGACCTGTCTCTCCCATGGTGTTAACATTTCAGAGTAACATATACCTTGTTACAAATGGTCATGCAGGCTTTAATTCATGATGGAGGCAATGGTTTGGGCAGTATGAATCTAGTGACCGATTCTCTTTAAGTGTTTTTAACCACTTGGGTTGTTTCTTTTTGTACGTATTTAGGCTTTAATAAAATTGTATTTTGCGTGATAGTTACTTGCGTGCCATTATTCCTATAGCTTATGGTCTCTGTTTTAAAAGTGCAATATTCTCATATATCAGGAAAGAAGACAAGGGACAAGCGGTAATAATAAAAAGCCGTTGGGTCAGAGCATCTCCAAAATAATAAATCTTGTGGGGTATTCCAATTATGCAGTGGTAAGGCCGGGTACACATAACTGGCCTTTCGCTGGTTTGACGGATGCGGCAGTACAGTATGATACAGTACAGTGGCAGCACCGAAACCTCCGGGTCACATGCTCCGGTCACGTGACAGCATGTGAACGGCGCTTGTTGTGCTGCCAGTGTACTGTATACACTGTACTGGCGTGCGCCGCATCCGTCAAACCGGCGAAAAGCTGGATATGTGTACCCGGCCTAAGTGTCTACAAAACGTAGCACAGATTATTTTGTCACAATGACAAACGAGGGATATACTAGGCTACAAGGAGACTCAGGCCGGGACGGCATCGGACCCATACAGTCTCTCCCAATGGACCTCGCCTGGATCCTCTAACTCTGTTTTCTCGAAAAAAGGCTGAAGAATTTCCGAGGTAAACAAAAACGTATTTGGCTGTGAAAGTGCAGTTTGGGAAGCATGACTACAGAGACAGGTTACGGTTCCCTTTAAGTTGCAAGACACAGAACAAAGACCATAGAAAGTCCAGTGTAAAATGGACCCATACGTTTTCTGTTTGTTGCTCAAAATGTTCCCAATATTAAAAATAATTGCTAATACAATGAGAGCTGAACTTTCATAAAAATATATTTGATCTAAACAGAAAAGTTTACAATCTACAATCCTGTGATCAAATCATACAGAAAATAAAAAAGGGAATTAATTTACACAGCCATCAGACAACCAATATAAAAGTTCTCATCTCTGATGTCTATGCATCATACATAACTAAACAATGATAAACCAAGATGTCACGGCTCTGTTCACTGTTGAGAATTATATATAAACTAAGGCAGGGCATCGAGCATCCAGAGAAAACGGATGGAGGAACCAATTCTGCAGTCATCTGGTGATGAATATAGTCAGTATTTAGTGAAAAGGTCCACACTTCTCAATCATCATCATCCTCCTTCTTTGCCTTCTTTTTCTTCTTCTTTTTGGGAGGCTGTTAATAGAAAACATTGAAAATACATAAGAATATGATCATATAGCAGACTAGCACTAAGCAGAAGTAGGTCACAGGCGTGATTGTCCCTCTATACAGTCTACTACTTGGACAACTACTTAGAGGTTTTCCACTACTTTTACATTGATGGCTTATCTTTAGGATGTCATCAATGTCTGATCAGCCGGGGTCTGACACCCCGCACCCCCGCTGATCAGCTGTTCAGTCCCGGCAGCAGGAAATGCTTAGTTCAGGCGCCGCTCCATCTTTTGATAATGGCCGTGGCTGGGTACTGCACATCCGTCTCCCATTCTGATCAATAGGAGGCGGATGTGCAGTACTCAGCTGCGGCCACAATCAGAAGATGGAACGGCGCTTGAACTGAGCATTTCCGTCTGCCTGCCGCCAGGACTGAGAACAGCTGATCGGCAGGGGTGCGGGTGTCAGACCCCGGCTGATCAGACATTCATGTCATATCCTAAGGATAAGCCATCAATGTAATAGCTGATAATCTCTTTAAATACTATATTCCCCAGTGTCTTGCGTAACGTGTGAACACTGCAGACAAACAGGGGCGACTAATGGGCTACTTCATTCACACCTTGCTGGGACAAAACTGGGGAAGTCTGTGGGAGGTGCGAGCGCTGCAGCTTTCTAGGGGAAGGCGACAGACTGCTGTGCTCACATTGCGCAACAATGTCATATGAGGCCCGACACCAACAGTGATGTAATGTCGTCTGTGTGTAGTATTTAAGACCCTACTGACTCCCACCATACATGTACGGTGCAAAACAGTAGCGAGTGTATGGAGCGGGCTTCACAGGCTGAGCTCGCACCAAACATGGCAGCTAATGGCTGTGTTAAAGTGAGGACCTGCTTCTAACAATCGCGGGTGGTGCTCAGCTCCGCCGGGAAATGTTAACCTGTTACATGCTACTGTTATACTATGACAGTGGCATTAACAATGAGCCAGTATGGGGGTGCATCATTCTATGCCCACATTGGGGAGCTCACGATGTGATCACGTGGCACCGATGAGTTGCCATGACAGCAGGAGGTGCGTTGAAGACCTGTGCTGGCTATTACAAAGCACCCCTGAAAACCTGCCTGTGGCCGAGCTTCAGAGACAATGATATTTACTATATGCAGCAATACTGTGGTACTGCTGTATACAGAGCAAGCAGGTTCAAGCCCTGGAAAGGACTAACAATATATATGATGAGAAAAAATGGACATGTTTGGTATCGCCTTAATTGTACTGATGAGGAGAATCCTATTGCCCGGTCATTTTTACCACACAATGAACACCGGAAAAACAGGTAAAAAACGGAAACAGAAAATGGCCACATCAGGAAGGGGTTACGAAGGTGTGGTCTGAGTAGTGGACGCCGCCTTTAACCTGTATGGACGCTTACCTCTTCTGCTGTACTAGTAGTAGGGGCTTCTACTGGTTCTTCCTCCTCTTCAGTCTTTATCACTTTCTTCTTTTTCTTCTTCTTCTTTGGCGTCTCCTCAACTGCTGGTTCTTCTGGAAGGATATCACAATAATAATTTCCAGCTAAAACTCACCCTGGGCAGAGCTGTTTACTTTTGACTTTAAAAGGAATTCCATCTGTCTTACGGAAAGTGCGGCTTTCAGCTATAGAAGCCCAGAGTCGCTACAGTAAGTGCTCAATACGGAGTGATCAGCGGCTGCGAGCACGGACCGGGATTGACTTACAGCTCACTTAGGCCAGATGTGCTGCGGAGCTGGAGGTCAATAATCCTACGGGATCATGCTGACCGCTTAGTGTAGTCGATCCGGCCGCACCACTATGACTGAAAGCCACAAACTTCCAGAAGGAACAAAGTTAATTTTCTTCTGATAGCCGTAATTTCAGAAAGGTGGCCAGGCAGCACTGTAATACTATTAACTCTATATCTGCAGGTCAACAGCATTGGGGATGACAGGTTCCCTTTTATAGCAGATGACAAACACGTTTTATAATGAGAGTGTGTGTGTGTGTGTGTGTGTGTGTGTGTGTGTGTGTGTGTACACAATGGATTCCTACACTTATGCCATAATACTGCATATATTGGAGGCCTGTATTTATTGTCTGCACTAAGTGGATGTCTACACACAATGTAGGAGCTTAGTGCCACCTGAATTTAGGCAAGACTACCTTCTACTTCTTCAACTGGTTCAATTTTTGGCTTCTTAAGCTTCTTCACTCGGACCTCAGTGGGCTGCTCTTCCTCCTCCTCCACCTCTTCAATCTTTCTCTTCTTGGGAACCGAGGGAAGAGTCGAGTCCCCAGATGGGTCATAAGTTCTGACCTCGCTGTAAGTAGAAGTCATCCGACCGTTTGATTGCATGTTAACGTCCAGTAACACATTCACAGCCATTACTCCCGCGCTTAGTCTCTCTCTATATATATTTATATATGTTGTACACTGTACTCCTACAGCAGGTCATACCTTTTATGTTGATATTTCTCAGCTCTTGCAAGTGCTTTCCCGGAGCCACTAATTCTCTTCAGCTAGAAACAAGGAGATGACAAATCAGCACCAGACCATGAAAGTATCGGTACATAAAGCGACATGGGTATAGAAACAAGGAGGCTCAGATGAAGTAGTGACTGATATTGCCCTCATAGAAACATCAAGCAATAAAAAGGATCATCATCACAGACCACAAGACGAAGATCACAGCTGCATGTAGACCATACCCCCCTCTCCTCCAAGTGTCGGAGACGCGCTTCCAACTTCGCTCTGGTCTCTGCCCCCAGTTGTGCATTTGTGTCTTCCCCGAGTGCATCGTATCGGATAGCAAGTGCGGACTTGGCTGCCAACATACGCGAGATCTGATGGAAAAGAAAATATCCTCATTATCTACAGTCAGAGATTGCAACATTCGGTGCAACAACTGTTCTGAAACTACAACTCCCAGCAAGCCCTAATCCTTCAAGTGGCAATTTCTCAAACATTTGGGAGTGATGAAGGTTTGTCTTGGAGAAATTAATTTGCAAAGACATTTATATATCAAGCCCAGAATAAAGAGTAGCAAATCAAAAATGCCTTGACTACTTGAAAACAGGCAGAGGCCGCCGCAGTGACCTCCGAATTTTTCGCATCATGGGCAGTGCTCGGCTGCAGCAACCACATGTGTAGTCAGAGACTGCCGGAGGGCCCATCAGATTGACATGAGGTGAGAGTACAATTTTTATTATTATTATTGCTATGCACGCAGGAGTTTATAGTACTAGTAGTCCAACAGCATATTTCAGTATACTCACATCTACCTGCTGAGCAATTAGTCATATCTAGAAAGCTGCATACTATCTACTATTACTACATGTATTCTGAGTCTTTACATCATCAGGATTCACATTGCACCACTTACCTTGCCCTTATTTTTGGGTGCAGTCTGCCCCACGAGGGACGCGTGATAAAGTAGACCATATTTCGGAGTGTCCCTTTTGGTCTTCAGTGCTCTGAACAGTGCCTTCTCTGCCCCCAAGATCTGTACAGTGGACGCTGGGTGTTTTGCCAGATTCAGAAGGGAGCCTTTAGAAAAAAAAATATATATATAAATATATATATAAATCGGAGAGAAAGTAATAAAAGGAAATAAAAACATATGTATAATACAGCAATGCAAGGAGATGCACCTGAAAGAAACCGCTACACAACACAGAGAGGGTATAACAGTATGTAAACCATAAGGGGCCTCAGATGAGATAGTGACTAGATTTGCCATCATGGAAAATCAGGCAAAAGTAATAAATCATCATCACCGACCGCAGCAGAAATACAGAGCCTGCCCAACACTAGACAAGCAAAGCGGTGATGACAGACTTACCTGCATGGGCAATAAGCCTGGCACCGACCAGCTCCCCCACTAGGATCGTCAGGTTTGGAGCTATGGCCATCATTCTGTTTTTGAGATAATCATAGAGCTGGTTCCTGTACTCGGAGATTTCTATTACCTAAAATGGAAAGAAGAGCACAAGCTAAGAAAATGGCAACTATATGTGCATTAATGTCACTGTGAAAATGCAACAAAATAATGCCCCGTCTAAAGAAGCCCTGAGCTGGTCCAGCAGGGTCTAGTAGCTGCAGTGTTTTAAAAGGGAATCTGTCAGCAGGTTTTTGCTATGCAATCTGAAGACAGCATAAGGTAAGGGTTAAAGAAAATTCCTGAATGCCTGTTTTGTCAAGGTCCCATCTGTTTATTTGCTATATTTATTTAAGCAGAAGCAGTTATTGCTTGGACTACAATGGACAGTCCGACACATCAGCACTTCACTGTGAATGTACAATGTCACTAGGGAGCAAGGGCATTCTGCAAGTCTTAACATACAGATTACAGTCCCATCTCCTATCACAGTGTGTTTTTGTTTAACTGCAGTGTTATTTTATGCTTTCTTAGCTTTTTTTATTAGTAGACTGTGATTAGCAGCTTCTGTCTATGGAAATGTACACAGAAAGCCTGGTGTGGGCAGGGGCAGCTTTTTAAGCTCTGCTACATGCTAAAAATGCTTAAAACTAAAATCTTTGATTTTGTCAGAAGGGCTGCACACAGTAATCTAAGTGATACATCATTGGATTCAGAATCTCTTTGCCTACATCATGCTGCTTTCAGATGAGGTAGCAAAAACCTGCTGACAGATTCCTTCTAAAGCTACAAATCAGAAAAAACATGGAGCCAAATAGCTTCATGGCTGGTTAAGTAAAGAATTACAGAACTAAACATCTTCTAAAATAGGAGTCAATTGGAAATGTAATAAATATTAAAAATAAAAAATGCTGTTTACTAGTGAATAAACCTTTATAAATAGATCCACTCTTCAGCACAAAATTAAAAAAAAAACTAAATAATTGCCTCCTGGACCATTACATGACCGCTGCCGCCTACATTTTTTTGTCAGAACAGACTTTACTTCTGATAAATCTGTGAAGGCTGCAGCAAATCAATGAGCGCTGATTGGTAACAGTCACATGATCACTGGGATAGACCGCACAGAGAATCCAAGAGAAGTACCGGTTCAAGGGGAAATTTTTTTTTTTTATTCTGAAGAGTAGATCTATTATAGAGAGGTTGTCCAATAGGGTACCGCCCCTTTAAGGGACACATCTAGCTGATTGTTGCCTCAGTGGTAGTGACGAAGACGTTGAACCCAATCATGGCTGTTCAATTCAACGATAAATCCATCATTGGCAACATAGCACTTGTTTGTGCAAAAGTCTCCTCTTTTGCAGGGATCCAACTCTCACCTGATCACACAAGTGTAAGATATTATTTATATCTTCCTCCGACACTTCGGTGCCCATGGAAATCTCCGCAGCAGCCTTCACCTCTGTCTCCACCTCCTCTGAAAGGATCTCTGAGAGGTCAAAGGAGGCGTAATTAACCCGGTCACCTGGTCAATGACAAAGGGGAAAAAGGGAACATTTAATTGGACATTATTATTATTATTATTATTGTTTATTTATAGAGCACCATTGATTCCATGGTGCTGTACATGAGGGGGTTACATACAGAATACATGTACACGTTACAATAGACAGACTAGCACAGGGGGAAGAGGGCCCTGCCCTTGCGGGCTTACATCCTAAAGGATTTTGGGGAGGAGACAGTAGGTGGGGTGTAGGTGGGGCGGCAGCTCCGCACGGTGGTGGGGCGGCAGCTCCGCACGGTGGTGGGGCGGCAGCTCCGCACGGTGGTGGGGCGGCAGCTCCGCACGGTGGTGGGGCGGCAGCTCCGCACGGTGGTGGGGCGGCAGCTCCGCACGGTGGTGGGGCGGCAGCTCCGCACGGTGGTGGGGCGGCAGCTCCGCACGGTGGTGGGGCGGCAGCTCCGCACGGTGGTGGGGCGGCAGCTCCGCACGGTGGTGGGGCGGCAGCTCCGCACGGTGGTGGGGCGGCAGCTCCGCACGGTGGTGGGGCGGCAGCTCCGCACGGTGGTGGGGCGGCAGCTCCGCACGGTGGTGGGGCGGCAGCTCCGCACGGTGGTGGGGCGGCAGCTCCGCACGGTGGTGGGGCGGCAGCTCCGCACGGTGGTGAAGCAGTGAGGTCATTGAAGGTTATAGGCATTTCTGAACAGATGAGTCTTTAGGTTCCGTTTGAAGCTTGCGAGTGTAGTAGATAGTCTGACGTGTTGAGGCAGTGAGTTCCAGGAGACTGGGGATGCTCGGGAGAAGTCTTGGAGTCGGTTGCATGAGGAGCGAATGAGAGAGGAGGATAGAAGGAGATCTTGGGAGGACCGGAGGTTACGTTTTGGAGTGTAGCGAGAGATTAGTTCAGAGATATATGGAGGAGACAGATTATGGATAGCTTTGTAGGTCAGTGTTAGTAATTTGAATTGGATACGGTGGAAGATTGGGAGCCAGTGGAGGGACTTGCAGAGAGGAGAAGCGGGGTGGTATTGAGGAGAGAGGTGGATCAGTCGGGCAGCAGAGTTAAGGATGGACTGGAGAGGGGCGAGTGTGTTAGCAGGGAGACCACAGAGGAGGATGTTGCAGTAGTCGATGCGGGAGATTATGAGGGCGTGCACTAGAATTTTTGTAGATTGGGGATTGAGAAAAGGGCGGATTCTGGAGATATTTTTGAGTTGAAAACGGCAGGAGGTGGTGAGGGATTGGATGTGCGGTATGAAGGACAGGGCAGAGTCAAAGGTCACTCCGAGGCACCGAACTTTGGGTGCTGGGGAGAGCGTGATGTTATTAATTGTAATGGATAGATCAGGTGGAGAGTGCAGGGGAGATGGAGGAAAGATGATCAGTTCAGTTTTGGCCATATTGAGCTTTAGGAAGCGAGAGGAAAAGAAGGAAGATATAGCAGATAGGCACTCTGGGATTCTGGACAGCAGAGATGTGACATCTGGACCAGAGAGGTAGATCTGAGTGTCATCAGCATATAGGTGGTACTGGAAGCCATGGGACTTTATGAGTTGTCCCAGGCCAAATGTATAGATAGAAAAAAGTAAGGGTCCCAGGACAGAGCCTTGAGGGACACCAACAGAGAGAGAACGGGATGAAGAGGTTGTGTGGGAATGGGAGACACTAAAAGTGCGGTTGGAGAGGTATGAAGAGATCCAAGAGAGAGCGAGGTCTCTGACACCAAGAGAAGAGAGGATCTGTAGTAGCAGGGAGTGGTCAACAGTGTCAAAGGCTGAGGATAGGTCTAGAAGTAGGAGTACAGAGAAGTGGTTGTTAGCTTTGGCGGTAAGTAAGTCATTTGTGATTTTAGTCAGGGCAGTTTCAGTGGAATGATGTGGACGGAAGCCGGACTGTAGGTTGTCAAAGAGAGAGTTAGAGGAGAGGTGGGAGGAAAGTTCAGCATGGACATGCTGTTCCAGGAGTTTTGAGGCAAGTGGGAGTAGCGATATGGGTCGATAGCTGGTAGTAGAGGTTGGGTCGAGGGAAGGTTTCTTTAGGATAGGTGTGACTGTTGCATGCTTAAAGGCAGAAGGGAAGGTACCAGTTGTTAGAGATAGGTTGAAGAGATGGGATAAGGCGGGAATAAGGATAGTGGTGAGGTTGGGGAGGAGGTGGGATGGGATGGGGTCAAGTGCGCATGTAGTGAGGTGCGCTTTTGAGAGAAGATGTGCAAGCTCTCCTTCGGTGATAGTGGGGAGGAAGTTTATGGGGGAGGGGCAGTGGTCTGTTATATAAAGGGGTTGGACATGTGCAGAAATGAATAAAAATAATAGAAGTCAACAGTGCCAGGAGCTAGAAGGCCTCAGATGAAGTAGTGACTGATATTGCCCTCATTAGAAAATCAGGCAATTAGATAGAGTCATCATCACCGGCCAAAATCAAGACATTAGAAATATTCTGTGTTTTATCGAATCGTCACTTGGCGGATTCATCAGAAATAGCACAACCATGAACAATGCTGGGGGGAAATGGGGACGATTAAATGTATGAACATAAGCTTATAATGGAGGTAGGTGGGCGGTATGGAGGACTGCAGCTCACCTACAGCCCGCACACACTTGCAGTACGCCAGGTTATCGGTGATGACTTTGCCCAGCTCAGGGAAGTGCCAGCCGTACCACTCTCTGCAGCGCATGATGTAATTATTCAGCTCCTTATCCAGATCATCCAGAAGGGCTGCAGGAAAAGGCAGAGAAAGAAAGAAGGGAATTTTGTTTACTTACCGTAAATTCCTTTTCTTCTAGCTCCAATTGGGAGACCCAGACAGTTGGGTGTATAGCTTCTGCCTCCGGAGGCCACACAAAGTATTACACTTAAAAGTGTAAAGCCCCTCCCCTTCTGCCTATACACCCCCCGTGCCTCACGGGCTCCTCAGTTTTGGTGCAAAAGCAAGAAGGAGGAAAAGTTATAAATTGGTTTAAAGTAAATTCAATCCGAAGAAATTTCGGAGAACTGAAACCCTTCAACATGAACAACATGTGTACACAAAGAACAACAGCCCGAAGGGAACAGGGGCGGGTGCTGGGTCTCCCAATTGGAGCTAGAAGAAAAGGAATTTACAGTAAACAAAATTCCCTTCTTCTTTGTCGCTCCATTGGGAGACCCAGACAGTTGGGACGTCCAAAAGCAGTCCCTGGGTGGGTAAAGTAAAACCTCGTAATAGAGCCGTAAAACGGCCCCTTTCTACAGGTGGGCAACCGCCGCCTGAAGGACTCGCCTACCTAGGCTGGCATCTGCCGAAGCATAGGTATGCACCTGATAGTGTTTCGTGAAAGTGTGCAGGCTCGACCAGGTAGCTGCCTGACACACCTGCTGAGCCGTAGCCTGGTGCCGCAAAGCCCAGGACGCACCCACGGCTCTGGTAGAATGGGCCCTCAGCCCTGAGGGAACCGGAAGCCCAGAAAATCGGTAAGCTTCGAGAATTGGTTCCTTGATCCACCGAGCCAGGGTTGATTTGGAAGCCTGTGACCCTTTACGCTGGCCAGCGACAAGGACAAAGAGTGCATCCGAGCGGCGCAGGGGCGCCGTACGAGAAATGTAGAGTCTGAGTGCTCTCACCAGATCTAACAAGTGCAAATCCCTTTCACATTGGTGAACTGGATGAGGACAAAAAGAGGGTAAGGAGATATCCTGATTGAGATGAAAGGGGGATACCACCTTAGGGAGAAATTCCGGAACCGGACGCAGAACCACCTTGTCCTGGTGAAACACCAGGAAAGGAGCTTTGCATGACAGCGCTGCTAGCTCAGACACTCTCCGAAGTGATGTGACTGCTACTAGGAAGGCCACTTTCTGCGAAAGGCGTGAGAGAGAAATATCCCTCATTGGCTCGAAAGGTGGTTTCTGAAGAGCCATCAGCACCCTGTTCAGATCCCAGGGTTCTAACGGCCGCTTGTAAGGAGGGACTATGTGACAAACCCCCTGCAGGAACGTGCGTACCTGTGGAAGTCTGGCTAGGCGCTTCTGAAAGAACACAGAGAGCGCTGAGACTTGTCCCTTAAGGGATCCGAGCGACAAACCTTTTTCCAATCCGGATTGAAGGAAGGAAAGAAAAGTGGGCAAGGCAAATGGCCAGGGAGAAAAACCCTGATCAGAGCACCAAGATAAGAATATCCTCCACGTCCTGTGGTAGATCTTGGCGGATGTTGGCTTCCTAGCCTGTCTCATAGTGGCAATGACCTCTTGAGATAACCCTGAAGACGCTAGGATCCAGGACTCAATGGCCACACAGTCAGGTTGAGGGCCGCAGAATTCAGATGGAAAAACGGCCCTTGAGACAGCAAGTCTGGTCGGTCTGGTAGTGCCCACGGTTGGCCCACCGTGAGATGCCACAGATCCGGATACCACGACCTCCTCGGCCAGTCTGGAGCGACGAGGATGGCGCGGCGGCAGTCGGCCCTGATCTTGCGTAACACTCTGGGCAACAGTGCCAGAGGAGGAAACACATAAGGGAGTTGAAACTGCGACCAATCCTGAACTAAGGCGTCTGCCGCCAGAGCTCTGTGATCTTGAGACCGTGCCATGAATGTCGGGACCTTGTTGTTGTGCCGGGACGCCATTAGGTCGACGTCCGGCATCCCCCAGCGGCAACAGATCTCCTGAAACACGTCCGGGTGAAGGGACCATTCCCCTGTTGAGACCTGCCCGCGGACCGAAAGGACCGAAACCTCGATTGTACCTTCCGTGGTTGAGGTCTGTTTGGTTTGGACTGGGGTAAGGATGAGTCCTTTCCCTTGGATTGTTTAATGATTTCATCCAATCGCTCACCAAACAGGCGGTCGCCAGAAAAAGGCAAACCGGTTAAGAACTTTTTGGAAGCAGAGTCTGCCTTCCATTCACGTAGCCACATGGCCCTGCGGACTGCCACCGAATTGGCGGATGCTACCGCCGTACGGCTCGCAGAGTCCAGGACAGCATTAATGGCGTAGGACGCAAACGCCGACGCCTGAGAGGTTAAGGACACCACTTGCGGAGCAGACGTACGTGTGACTGCATTAATCTGCGCATGACAAGCTGAGATAGCTTGGAGTGCCCATACGGCTGCGAATGCTGGAGCAAAAGACGCGCCGATAGCTTCATAGATGGATTTCAACCAGAGCTCCATCTGTCAGTGGCATCTTTGAGTGAAGCCCCATCTTCCACTGCAACTATGGATCTAGCCGCCAGTCTGGAGACTGGAGGATCCACCTTGGGACACTGAGCCCAGCCCTTGACAACATCAGGGGGGAAGGGATAACGTGTATCCTTAAGGCGCTTGGAAAAACGCTTATCTGGACAAGCTCGGTGTTTCTGGACTGCCTCTCTGAAGTCAGAGTGATCCAGAAACGTACTCATTGTACGCTTGGGAAACTTCTCCTGCTGAGAAGCTGACTCCTCAATTGGAGGAGCTGGGGGAGAAATATCCAACACCTGATTGATGGTCGCTATAAGGTCATTCACTATGGCGTCACCTTCAGGCGTATCTAGGTTGAGAGCGGCCTCAGGATCAGAATCCTGATCTGCTACCTCCGCTTCATCCTCCAGAGAGTCCTCCTGCTGAGACTCTGAACAGTGTGATGAAGTCGAGGGAAGCTCCCAGCGAGCCCGCTTAGGCGGCCTGGGACTGCGGTCCGTGTCAGAGACCTCACCCTGGGACCTATGGGTCACCCCAGGAGCACTTTGCTGTTCCAACTGAGGGGGGCCTGGGGTCAATGATTCAACAGTGCCCGGGGCCTGTGTTACCGGCCTGGACTGCAAGGCTTCTAGTATCTTAGCAGACCATTTATCCATACTCTCAGACAGTTTGTCAGCAAATACTGCAAACTCCGTCCCTGTCACCTGGACAGTGGTAGCAGGTGGTTCCACCTGGGCCACCAGTAGCAGAGGCTCCGGCTGAGTAAGTGCCACAGGGGCCGAGCATTGCACACAATGAGGATCGGTGGAACCTGCCGGTAGTATAGCCGCACATGAGGTACAGGTTGCAAAGTAAGCCTGTGCTTTGGCACCCTTGCTTTTTGCGGACGACATGCTGTTGTCTCGTCTGAGTACAATCCAGGAGGGTATATAGCCAAAAATCAACAGTGCGACCGTACAGTGTAAATGTATAGCATATAAGCATATATATATATATGTACACTTCGGCACTCAGTGGGGCCAGCACCACAGGTGCTGCTTACCGACCGCTCAAAGCGGTTGTGTGATCACCAGATTCCCTGCCTGGGCCTCCCAGAGCCGTGTTGTCTCTCCTCTCCAGCGTCAGAAGTGCTGACAGGAATGGCTGCCGGCGTTCTGTGTGGAGGAGGGGGCCGTGGGCGTGCCCTAGAAAGTGCGGGAATCTGATGCCCCACTGTGCTGAGTGAGGGGGGAGGATACAAAGTATGCTCCAGCCCTCAGCGCTGACGTCCTGTGCAGTGCTCCGCCCTTCCCCTGACTGGCAGGCCTGGGGGCGGGAATATGCGATACTAGGCCGCAAAAGCCGGGGACTAAAGTTATAAGTGCGGCCGGCAAATAAGCGCGGTCGGCGCGGTAGTCCCCGGCGCACTAACACACCCAGCAGTGCTGCAGTGTGTATGGCACAAGCGCTCCATGCGCGGTCCCCCAAGGGGACACAGAGTACCTCACAGTAGCAGGGCCTTGTCCCTGACGATACCCGGCTCCTGTCCAGCAGATTCCCCAGGGGCTGCGGAGGGAGCACGGTCCCAGTGCCTGGAGACCGATTAGGATCCCACTTCACCCAGAGCCCATTAAGGGATGGGGAAGGAAAACAGCATGTGGCTCCTGCCTATGTACTAGCAATGAGTACCTCAACCTTAACAGCACCGCCGACCAGAGTGGGGTGAGAAGGGAGCATGCTGGGGGCCCTGTTATGGGCCCTCTTTTCTTCCATCCGACCTAGTCAGCAGCTGCTGCTGACTAAGATGTGGAGCTATGCGTGGATGTCAGCCTCCTTCGCACAAAGCATAAAAACTGAGGAGCCCGTGAGGCACGGGGGGTGTATAGGCAGAAGGGGAGGGGCTTTACACTTTTAAGTGTAATACTTTGTGTGGCCTCCGGAGGCAGAAGCTATACACCCAACTGTCTGGGTCTCCCAATGGAGCGACAGCCTATACACCCAATTGTCTGGGTCTCCCAATAGAGCGAAAAAGAAGAAAAACATTATATCAAAGCAGCTTTACATTTACAGGATTTTATTTCACCAACAAATGACGGATTTCATGAGACACTCACAGATCGCCTGTACAATCATCGTGTCCACCTTGTCAGGGCTGAACTTCAGCTTGTAGCGAGACAGGCTGCGGATATATAAAATCAGTAAGTCATGGGAGAAGGATGAAGAGTGAAAAGCAAATACCTATTCACAACAAGCAATTTATATATTACGCCTTAATTATCTAGTGCCATGATATTCTGCAGTGCTTTACTGACATTATCAACGCTGTCCCCATTGGGCCTCACACCAAGTTCCCTATCAGTAAATCTTCGGACTATAGGATGAAACAAGCAAACACGGGGAGAAACCCCCCCAAACTTCTAAACTTCTTGCAGATGTTGTCCTTGGTGGGATTTGCACCAAGGACTCCATTGCTGCAGTGCTAACCACCGAGCCACCGTACTGCCCACAGTACAAAGCTAATCACTGTGCCACCCTCTGTACAGTGCTAACCATTGAGCCACCTTGCCGCCCTCTGTACAGTGCTAACCACTGAGCTGCCGTACTGCAAGCACTGAAAAGAGATCAACAGTGTTCCAAAAAGTAGGCATGCAAAATATGTAAATCATTGACATTGCACTAAGAGGCAATCATCAATAAAGGCCTCAAGTAAAAAGCATCTGTACGTCACATAGACATGCTGCTTAAGGGTTGTATTTTAGTCCAAAAATGTCAATAATGGCAAAAGTAAAACTGTTCATGTATAGGAAGTCATGTACCTTCAAGCCAAGACCGTCTAGTAATGATGCTAGGCTTCATTAATACTATATGCAAAGGGCAAGTATACCAGTTATCCTCATTTTATATTACAGAAATATCCTCTGCATAAATAGTGCAACTTGTAGAAATAATACTAGATAAATACCTTTATTATTTCTATTAGAAAAATAAAACTGCAGATTGATATCTGAATTGAGTTGTGCGCTAAATAACACCGCTGTTATTAGATACCTTTAAAGAGTTAAATTCATACAGGCATGTTCTATATGTATGTAGCTTTGTGAAAGACAAGTCCAGCAATGCCTGTACATGGCCAGTCCGATCATCCATTACTGACAAATCAGCGTTTGAATATTGGGTCTATAGAATTATTTGTAGATCTGAAGCCTCTGTCACTCCAGCTCTACTCCCCACACAGCACCGCCACCTCCTCCTGCTTGACCTACAGCCTCTATGCTGTGTGACCTCCAGCAAAGGAGCCATCAGTCAAGCAGGAGAGGACAGCGCTGGGCAGGGAATAGAGCTGGAGTGGCGGAGGCTTTAGATCTAGCATACTCTTTTAGCCTCATTTACATATCAACTCAAATACTGATTTCTCAGCAATGGAGGAAAGGACTGGCCATGTAAAGATATTGGCTGGACTTGTCTTTGAAAGAGCTCCGTGTATATAGCTTGGGCAGGTTAAATGCTGCGGTCAGACTCCCTGTAAATTTCAAACATATAAAAATATTATGAGTCCAAATTACTCCAGTGTTTCTCATTGATTGTATCTATATAACTGTACAATAGTGATCACACCACAAAGTGCAGCTCCCCTCCAATCTACTTCTGGGCATTCACATTGGTTCTAAATGGGTCAAGTATATTTTAGATCTGGAAGATAAAGAAAGAAATGTGTTACCTGTGGGCCAAGCCAAGGGACATTGCAGCCATCTCCCGAGTGGAGAGTCCGGTAATGAGACCATCTACCTGGTTGCGAATCCCCCTCATGAGCTCCGTCACCATTGCACTGTGCACACAGCTGAGGTTCACCTTATCCTAAAGGTATGAACATGGAGGAACCCGATCAGCTCATGAGAAAATAAGGATCTTCAACAAACCATGTGGAAGTAGAGGACGAGCTGTCCCACACTAATACCTTAATAACACCTCCGAGCTTGGCATCGGCGATTGCCAGCTGCTCATGCGCTTCTTTTGCTGCAATTTTCCTTAGGACCTTCTTTAAGTTTTTGCTGATCTTTCCTTCTACCAAAGCAGTGGCCGCTGAGGGATGGAAAAAAACAAAACAAAAAAAACTTAAATTTTTGGTTGCTGATTTTCATATGTTGACTCATTCCCGCCCAGTCGCAGGTTTTCTATCTAGTTTTTATATTTCAGGGTAGCAGGGTGCACACCCTCTACATGATGTAACCTGATTGAGTAAAGCAAACACCTCCACAATAACTGATGAGGCAGCTGCATCCCCCTCTTTCCCCATACACAGTGCAGGATCTTTAGTCTCTAGAGGGACAGGGTAAGGTCACTTTCTGCTACAAAACCATAACATTAATCAGATGTTCTGCTGTTCCTGTAGGAAGGTAATGTAGCTAGGATGACAGCTCCTTTTTACTTCGCTGACTTGCCTATAAGGCTATGTGGCCACGGGACTCTGTTACTGTACCCGCGGATTTTGCCGCGGAAAACCTGCAGATTTATCTGGATTTTCTAGATAAATCCGCAGGTTTTAGCAAGTACAGACACTCCCCATGTTATCCTATGGGACATGGGGAGTGCTGTGTCCATGCTGTGGAATGTGTGGCTGCGGAATATGCTGCGGATGTCCTGCAGCTGCACATAACTGCATGTCAATTATTCCTGCAGAAATCCCGGCCCTCCACTATGGAGATAGAGGACGGGATTTCCGCAGGTAAGTCGCACGAAAGTCCGCAGGTTTAATCGCAGATATGAATAGCTGCAGTTTCCGGGGAGCAGCTGCGGGGAACCTCCGGACGTACCTGTGGATATATCCGCAGGTACAAAGTCCTGTGGGCACATAGCCTAAGGCTTAAAAGTGGACGACAAAAACATTTCCCTTAGGCCCCATTCTCAGCTGTCCATTAGGTGAAGCAAATGCCCCCATATTTCGCCAGGAGCGGGCACGGATGACAGAAGCTTTGTAGATAATGTTGCCTCAGTGGTAGTGACGAAATCTTAAGGTAAAGAAGGGAATTTTGTTACTTACCGTAAATTCCTTTTCTTCTAGCTCCAATTGGGAGACCCAGACGATTGGGTGTATAGCTACTGCCTCCGGAGGCCACACAAAGCATTACACTAAAAAGTGTAAGGCCCCTCCCCTTCTGGCTATACACCCCCCGTGGGATCACGGGCTGCTCAGTTTTAGTGCTAAAGCAAGAAGGAGGAAAGCCAATAACTGGTTTAAACAAATTCAATCCGAAGTAACATCGGAGAACTGAAACCGTTCAACATGAACAACATGTGTACCCGAAAAAAACAAAAATCCCGAAGGAAACAGGGCGGGTGCTGGGTCTCCCAATTGGAGCTAGAAGAAAAGGAATTTACGGTAAGTAACAAAATTCCCTTCTTCTTCGGCGCTCCATTGGGAGACCCAGACGATTGGGACGTCCAAAAGCAGTCCCTGGGTGGGTAAATTAATACCTCAAGTTAGAGCTGCAAAACAGCCCTCCCCTACGAGGAGGCAACCGCCGCCTGCAGGACTCTTCTACCTAGGCTGGCGTCCGCCGAAGCGTAGGTATGCACCTGATAATGTTTGGTGAAAGTGTGCAGACTCGACCAGGTAGCTGCCTGGCACACCTGTTGAGCCGTAGCCTGGTGTCGTAATGCCCAGGACGCACCCACGGCTCTGGTAGAATGGGCCTTCAGCCCTGATGGAACCGGAAGCCCAGCAGAACGGTAGGCTTCAAGAATTGGTTCCTTGATCCATCGAGCCAGGGTGGATTTGGAAGCCTGCGATCCTTTGCGCTTACCAGCGACAAGGACAAAGAGTGCATCCGAGCGGCGCAGGGGCGCCGTGCGGGAAATGTAGATTCTGAGTGCTCTCACGAGATCCAACAAATGCAAATCCTTTTCATACCGATGAACTGGATGAGGACAAAAGGAAGGTAAGGAGATATCCTGATTGAGATGAAAAGAGGATACCACCTTAGGGAGAAACTCCTGAATCGGGCGCAGCACTACCTTGTCCTGGTGAAAAACCAGGAAGGGAGCTTTGGATGACAGCGCTGCCAGCTCGGATACCCTCCGAAGAGACGTGACCGCTACCAGAAAGGCCACTTTCTGTGAGAGTCGAGAAAGTGAAACATCCTTCAGAGGCTCGAAGGGCGGCTTCTGGAGAGCAACTAGTACCCTGTTCAGATCCCATGGATCTAACGGCCGTTTGTACGGAGGGACGATGTGACAAACCCCCTGCAGGAACGTGCGTACCTGAGGAAGTCGTGCTAGACGCTTTTGAAAAAATACCGATAGCGCTGAGACTTGCCCTTTAAGGGAGCCGAGCGATAAGCCTTTTTCCAAACCAGATTGCAGGAAGGAAAGAAAGGTAGGCAATGCAAATGGCCAGGGGGACACTCCCTGTGCCGAGCACCAGGATAAGAAAATCTTCCACGTTCTGTGGTAGATCTTAGCAGACGTGGGCTTCCTAGCCTGTCTCATGGTGGCCACGACCCCTTGAGATAATCCTGAAGATGCTAGTATCCAGGACTCAATGGCCACACAGTCAGGTTCAGGGCCGTAGAATTCAGATGGAAAAACGGCCCTTGTGACAGTAAGTCTGGCCGGTCTGGTAGCGCCCACGGTTGGCCGACCGTGAGATGCCACAGATCCGGATACCACGACCTCCTCGGCCAGTCTGGGGCGACGAGCAGGACGCGGCGGCAATCGGACCTGATCTTGCGTAGCACTCTGGGCAAGAGTGCCAGAGGGGGAAACACATAGGGCAGCTGGAACTGCGACCAATCTTGCACTAAGGCGTCTGCCGCCAGAGCTCTGTGATCGCGAGACCGTGCCATGAAAGTTGGGACCTTGTTGTTGTGCCGGGACGCCATTAGGTCGACGTCCGGCCTTCCCCAGCGGCGACAGATTTCCTGAAACACGTCCGGGTGAAGGGACCATTCCCCTGCGTCCATACCCTGGCGACTGAGGAAGTCCGCTTCCCAGTTTTCTACGCCGGGGATGTGAACTGCGGATATGGTGGAGGCCGTGGCTTCCACCCACATCAGAATCCGCCGGACTTCCTGGAAGGCTTGCCGACTGCGTGTCCCGCCTTGGTGGTTGATGTATGCCACCGCTGTGGAGTTGTCCGACTGAATTCGGATCTGCTTTCCTTCCAGCCACTGCTGGAAGGCTTGTAGGGCAAGATACACTGCCCTGATTTCCAGAACATTGATCTGAAGGGTGGACTCCTGCTGAGTCCACGTACCCTGAGCCCTGTGGTGGAGAAAAACTGCTCCCCACCCTGACAGACTCGCGTCTGTCGTGACCACCGCCCAGGATGGGGGTAGGAAGGACCTTCCTTGTGATAATGAGGTGGGAAGAAGCCACCATTGAAGAGAGTCCTTGGCCGTCTGGGAAAGGGAGACTTTCCTGTCTAAGGACGTCGACTTCCCGTCCCATTGGCGGAGAATGTCCCATTGAAGTGGGCGCAGATGAAACTGCGCAAACGGGACTGCCTCCATTGCTGCCACCATCTTCCCGAGGAAGTGCATGAGGCGTCTTAAGGGGTGCGACTGGCCTTGAAGGAGAGAGTGCACCCCTGTCTGTAGTGAACGCTGCTTGTCCATCGGAAGCTTCACTATCGCTGAGAGAGTATGAAACTCCATGCCAAGATATGTTAGTGATTGGGTCGGTGACAGATTTGACTTTGAAAAGTTGATGATCCACCCGAAAGTCTGGAGAGTCTCCAGCGCAACGTTCAGGCTGTGTTGGCATGCCTCTTGAGAGGGTGCCTTGACAAGTAGATCGTCCAAGTAAGGGATCACCGAGTGTCCCTGAGAGTGCAAGACTGCTACCACTGCTGCCATGACCTTGGTGAAAACCCGTGGGGCTGTCGCCAGACCAAATGGCAGGGCTACGAACTGAAGGTGTTCGTCTCCTATAACGAAGCGTAGAAAACGCTGGTGCTCTGGAGCAATCGGCACGTGGAGATAAGCATCCTTGATGTCTATTGATGCTAGGAAATCTCCTTGAGACATCGAGGCAATGACGGAGCGGAGAGATTCCATCCGGAACCGCCTGGTTTTCACGTGCTTGTTGAGCAGTTTTAGGTCCAGAACAGGACGGAAAGAGCCGTCCTTTTTTGGCACCACAAACAGATTGGAGTAAAAACCTTGACCTCGTTCCTGAAGAGGAACAGGGATCACCACTCCTTCTGCCCTTAGAGAGCACACCGCCTGCAGAAGAGCATCGGCTCGGTCGGGATGTGGGGAAGTTCTGAAGAACCGAGGCGGAGGACGAGAACTGAACTCTATCCGGTACCCGTGAGACAAAATGTCTGTTACCCACCGGTCCTTGACCTGTGGCAGCCAAATGCCGCAAAAGCGGGAGAGCCTGCCACCGACCGAGGATGCGGAGAGAGGAGGCCGAAAGTCATGAGGCAGCCGGCTTGGAAGCGGTTCCTCCGGCTGCTTTCTTTGGGCGTGAGTGAGTCCGCCAGGAATCTGAGCTCCTCTGCTCCTTCTGAGTCCTTTTGGACGAGGAGAATTGGGCCCTGCCCGAACCTCGAAAGGACCGAAACCTCGACTGTCCCCTCCACTGTTGAGGTTTGCTTGATCTGGGCTGGGGTAAGGAAGAGTCCTTACCCTTGGACTGTTTAATGATTTCAGCCAATTGCTCACCAAACAGTCTGTCTTGAGATAATGGCAAACTGGTTAAGCATTTTTTGGAAGCAGAATCTGCTTTCCATTCCTTTAACCATAAGGCTCTGCGTAAAACCACAGAGTTGGCGGACGCCATTGACGTACGGCTGGTAGAGTCCAAGACCGCATTGATAGCGTAAGTCGCAAACGCAGACATTTGCGAGGTCAAGGACGCCACTTGCGGCACTGATGGACGTATGACAGAGTCCACCTGCGCCAGACCAGCTGAAATAGCTTGGAGTGCCCACACGGCTGCGAATGCTGGAGCAAACGACGCGCCGATAGCTTCATAGACAGATTTCAACCAAAGGTCCATCTGTCTGTCATTGGCATCTTTAAGTGAAGCCCCATCTTCCACTGCAACTATGGATCTAGCCGCAAGCCTGGAGATTGGGGGGTCCACCTTTGGACACTGGGTCCAGCGTTTGACCACGTCAGGGGGAAAGGGATAACGTGTATCCTTAAGACGTTTGGAGAAACGCTTATCTGGATAAGCATGGTGTTTCTGGACTGCTTCTCTGAAGTCAGCGTGGTCCAGAAAAGTACTCAATTTACGTTTGGGATACCTGAAATGGAATTTCTCCTGCTGTGCTGCTGCCTCCTCCGCTGGAGGAGAAATATCCAGCAGTCTATTGATGGCCGCTATAAGATCATTCACCATGGCGTCACCATCAGGGGTATCCAGGTTGAGAGCAGTCTCAGGATTAGACTCCTGATCACCTAGCTCTGTCTCATCATACAGAGAATCCTCTCGCTGAGACCCTGACCAGCGTGATGACGCCGAGGGTCTCTCCCAGCGAGCTCGCTTAGGCTGCCTGGGACTGTCGTCCGAGTCAGAGCCTTCAGCCTGTGATGCCTGGGACCCCCTTGGAGCACGGATTAGTTCCAACTGAGGGGGACCGGGGAACATTGAATCAGCAGCGCCCATGGTCTGAGTGACCGGCCTGGACTGCAAAGTGTCTAGAATTTTTGTCATAGTCACAGACATCTTATCAGCAAAAACTGCAAACTCTGTCCCCGTCACCGGGGCAGGGTTCACAGGCGTCTCTGCCTGGGCCACTACTAGCATAGACTCCGGCTGACGAAGTGGCACAGGGACCGAACATTGCACACAATGGGGGTCAGTGGAACCTGCCGGTAGATCAGCCCCACATGCGGTACAGGCAGCATATAAAGCCCGTGCCTTGGCACCCTTGCTTTTTGCGGATGACATGCTGTTGTCTCCTCAGAGCAATATAGGGGTATAAGCCAAGAAGCGACCGTACAGTGCAATATATAGGTACAGACAAAAGTACACAAAACAACACTGTGGCACTAGTGGGGTCAGCACCTAGGTGCTGCTTACCGCCCGCTTAACAGCGGGTGTGTGGTCGCCAGAATCCCCTGTCTGGGTCTCCCAGGGCTATGTCCGTTCTCCAGCTCAGACTGCGTGCAGGAATGGCTGCCGGCGTCCTGTGAAGAGGGGCGGGCCGTGGGCGTGCTGCAGACAAAGAGCGGGAAACTGGCGTCCCACTGTGCCCAGTGAGAGGGCTGGAGTATGTAAATAAGACTCCAGCCCTCGGCGCTGACTATTGTACAGCGTCTCTCCCCTTCCCTGACTGACAGGGCTGGGGGCGGGAACGAAACGTAACTAGGCCGCAGAAGCCGGGGACTAGATTTATAAGCGCTGCCGTCGTAAAAGCACGGTCGGCGCGAAGTCCCCGGCGCACCACAAGTCTCAGCCGCGCCGCAGTCTCCGGGGGCGGCCGGCGCGGTAGTTCCCCACACATAAACTCACTCAGCTAAGCTGCAGTGAGTATAACCCAAGCGCGCAGCGCTACTGTCCCCGGCGCACTAGAACACCCAGCAACTCTGGAGTGTGTCTGTGCCTGTCTGTACGGGGACACAGAGTACCTGAATGTTGCAGGGCCTTGTCCCTGACGGTACCCAGCTCCGTATCCAGCAGGATCTCCGGGTCTGTGGATGGAGCCCGGCCTCAGAGCCTGGAGGCCGGTAAGATCCCACTTCACCAGAGCCCTCAGGGGGATGGGGAAGGAAAACAGCATGTGGGCTCCAGCCTCCGTACCCGCAATGGGTACCTCAACCTTAACAAACACCGCCAACAAGAGTGGGGTGAGAAGGGAGCATGCTGGGGGCCCTATATGGGCCCTCTTTTCTTCCATCCGATATAGTCAGCAGCTACTGCTGACTAAACAGTGGAGCTATGCGTGGATGTCTGACCTCCTTCGCACAAAGCTTGAAAACTGAGCAGCCCGTGATCCCACGGGGGGTGTATAGCCAGAAGGGGAGGGGCCTTACACTTTTTAGTGTAATGCTTTGTGTGGCCTCCGGAGGCAGTAGCTATACACCCAATCGTCTGGGTCTCCCAATGGAGCGCCGAAGAAATCATCGTGTTTCATCATAAGAACAATCCATCATCGGCAACAGTGCCTAATAAGGTGGTGCGCAGATGCTGGGCTCGGGCTTACCTGCCAGCGCCTCCGTCGTGTCCTGGAACTTCTCAAAGTGTTTTAACTTAACGCTAGAGATAAAAAAAAAAAATAATTCTGGAGTCAAATCGCGTCATGGCTGGTGAAATAGGTGAACCTTACAGAACTAAGCATCATCTGTACAGGAGGAGTCAACGGGATATCGATTTAAGAAAAAAAAAAATGAATATATGAGAATTAAAGGGGTTGTTCACTACTAAAAAAAAAAACTAAACTTTTTAATAGATCCGCTCCACAGAGCAAGCACACAGAAAGAAAAGTGAAACTAAGGCCCCTTTCACACATCAGTTTTTTGCCATCAGTCACAATCCGTCTTCTCGACGGATCCGATGCAGATTGTGGAAAAACCGATGCGACAGATCCGACTAGCTGGGGGCTAAATAATAATTAGGAGCATGCTCAGTTTAAAAAAATGGAATCTGTTGCCGGATTCCGTCATTTGACAGATTACGATGGATCCTGGCACCCATGGGCTTCCATTCTACCAAACGATGGACGGTGATAGATCTGTCGCTGTCCGTTTTTTTGACGTAGACAAAAAACGTTACTTTGTCTGTTGTCTCCGCCCAACAGACAGTTTTCACCAGATCCTTCGCGTGATGGATGAAATGTAAGGCCATCCATAGCAATATGTTGCTAATACAAGTCGGTGAGAAAAAAAAAACAAATCCAGCGGCATCAGTCGCCGGATCAGTGTTTTGGTTTTTTTTTTTAAATTCGATGGATTATGACTGACAAACTGATGTGTGAAAAGGGCCTTACCTCCTAGACCAGCCCTGCAATCTCTGATCAGTCCATCCTGGCAGTCACACCACTGCTGTGGGTGATTAGCTGCAGCCTTCACTTTTCTGTCACAACAGGCTTTCAATCTGATGGAATAGTCAGAGCTGCAGCAACTGCCCGACTGCTGATCAGCTGCAGCGGTCACATGACTGCCAAGATAGACAGTGCAGAGATCAAAGGAGAAGTCCAGGAGGCAAGTATTGTGTGGGGTTTTTTTATTTTATTTTTCATGGAACTATTTATAATAAAAAAGAAGGGAATTTTGTTACTTACCGTAAATTCCTTTTCTTCTAGCTCTTATTGGGAGACCCAGACGATTGGGGTGTATAGCACTGCCTCCGGAGGCCACACAAAGCAATTACACTAAAAAGTGTAAGGCCCCTCCCCTTCTGGCTATACACCCCCAGTGGGATCACTGGCTCACCAGTTTTAGTGCAAAAGCAAGAAGGAGGAAAGCCAATAACTGGTTTAAACAAATTCACTCCGAGTAACATCGGAGAACTGAAAACCGTTCAACATGAACAACATGTGTACCCGCAAACAAACCAAAAATCCCGAAGGACAACAGGGCGGGTGCTGGGTCTCCCAATAAGAGCTAGAAGAAAAGGAATTTACGGTAAGTAACAAAATTCCCTTCTTCGGCGCTCTATTGGGAGACCCAGACGATTGGGACGTCCAAAAGCTGTCCCTGGGTGGGTAAAGAAATACCTCATGTTAGAGCTGCAAGACAGCCCTCCCCTACGGGGAGGCAACTGCCGCCTGCAGGACTCTTCTACCTAGGCTGGCGTCCGCCGAAGCATAGGTATGCACCTGATAATGTTTGGTGAAAGTGTGCAGACTCGACCAGGTAGCTGCCTGGCACACCTGTTGAGCCGTAGCCTGGTGTCGCAATGCCCAGGACGCACCCACGGCTCTGGTAGAATGGGCCTTCAGCCCTGATGGAACCGGAAGCCCAGCAGAACGGTAGGCTTCAAGAATTGGTTCTTTGATCCATCGAGCCAGGGTGGCCTTAGAAGCCTGCGACCCTTTGCGCTTACCAGCGACAAGGACAAAGAGTGCATCCGAACGGCGCAGGGGCGCCGTGCGGGAAATGTAGATTCTGAGTGCTCTCACCAGATCTAACAAATGTAAATCCTTCTCATACCGATGAACTGCATGAGGACAAAACGAAGGCAAAGAGATATCCTGATTAAGATGAAAAGAGGATACCACCTTCGGGAGAAACTCCTGAATGGGGCGCAGCACTACCTTGTCCTGGTGGAAGACCAGGAAGGGAGCCTTGGAAGACAGCGCTGCTAGCTCAGACACTCGCCGAAGAGATGTGATCGCTACCAGAAAAGCCACTTTCTGTGATAGTCTAGAAAGTGAAACCTCCCTCAGAGGCTCGAAGGGCGGCTTCTGGAGGGCAACTAGTACCCTGTTCAGATCCCATGGATCTAACGGCCGCTTGTACGGGGGAACGATATGGCAAACCCCCTGTAGGAACGTGCGCACCTTAGAAAGTCGTGCTAGACGCTTCTGAAAAAAGACGGATAGCGCCGAGACTTGTCCTTTAAGGGAGCCGAGCGACAAACCTTTTTCTAACCCGGATTGCAGGAAAGAAAGAAAGGTAGGCAATGCAAATGGCCAGGGAGACACTCCCTGAGCAGAGCACCAGGATAAGAATATCCTCCACGTTCTGTGGTAGATCTTAGCAGACGTGGGCTTCCTAGCGTGTCTCATGGTGGCAACGACCCCTTGGGATAAGCCTGAAGACGCTAGGATCCAGGACTCAATGGCCACACAGTCAGGTTCAGGGCCGCAGAATTCCGATGGAAAAAAGGCCCTTGGGACAGTAAGTCTGGTCGGTCTGGTAGTGCCCACGGTTGGCCGACCGTGAGATGCCACAGATCCGGATACCACGCACTCCTCGGCCACTGGAGCGACGAGTACGACGCGGCTGCAGTCGGATCTGATCTTGCGTAGCACTCTGGGCAAGAGTGCCAGAGGGGGAAACACATAAGGGAGCCGGAACTGCGACCAATCTTGCACTAGGGCGTCTGCTGCTAGAGCTCTTTGATCGCGAGACCGTGCCATGAAGGTTGGGACCTTGTTGTTGTGCCGGGACGCCATTAGGTCGACGTCCGGCCTTCCCCATCGGCGACAGATTTCCTGAAACACGTCCGGGTGAAGGGACCATTCCCCTGCGTCCATGCCCTGGCGACTGAGGAAGTCTGCTTCCCAGTTTTCTACGCCGGGGATGTGAACCGCGGATATGGTGGAGGCCGTGGCTTCCACCCACATCATAATCCGCCGGACTTCCTGGAAGGCTTGCCGACTGCGTGTCCCCCCTTGGTGGTTGATGTATGCCACCGCTGTGGAGTTGTCCGATTGAATTCGGATCTGCCTTCCTTCCAGCCACTGCTGGAAGGCTAGTAGGGCAAGATACACTGCTCTGATTTCCAGAACATTGATCTGAAGGGTGGACTCCTGCTGAGTCCACGTACCCTGAGCCCTGTGGTGGAGAAACACTGCTCCCCACCCTGACAGACTCGCGTCTGTCGTGACCACCGCCCAGGACGGTGGTAGGAAGGATCTTCCCTGTGATAATGAGGTGGAAAGGAGCCACCACTGCAGAGAGTCCTTGGCCGTCTGGGAAAGGGAGACTTTCCTGTCCAGGGATGTTGACTTCCCGTCCCATTGGCGGAGAATGTCCCATTGAAGTGGACGCAGATGAAACTGCGCAAACGGAACCACCTCTATTGCCGCCACCATCTTCCCGAGGAAGTGCATGAGGCGTCTTAAGGAGTGCGACTGACTTTGAAGGAGAGCCTGCACCCCAGTCTGTAGAGACCGCTGCTTGTCCAGCGGAAGCTTCACTATCGCTGAGAGAGTATGAAACTCCATGCCAAGATACGTTAGTGATTGGGTCGGTGACAGATTTGACTTTGGGAAGTTGATGATCCACCCGAACGCCTGGAGAGTCTCCAGTGCAACATTCAGGCTGCGTTGGCATGCCTCTTGAGAGGGTGCCTTGACCAGTAGATCGTCCAAGTAAGGGATCACAGAGTGTCCGTGAGAGTGCAAGACTGCTACCACTGCCGCCATGATCTTGGTGAACACCCGAGGGGCTGTCGCCAGACCAAATGGCAGAGCTACGAACTGAAGATGGTCGTCTCCTATCACGAAGCGTAGAAAGCGTTGGTGCTCTGTAGCAATCGGCACGTGGAGATAAGCATCTTTGATGTCTATTGATGCTAGGAAATCTCCTTGAGACATTGAGGCAATGACTGAGCGGAGGGATTCCATCCGGAACCGCCTGGCGTTCACATGCTTGTTGAGCAGTTTTAGGTCCAGAACAGGACGGAAGGAGCCGTCCTTTTTTGGAACCACAAAGAGATTGGAGTAAAATCCTCGCCCCCGTTCCTGAGGGGGGACAGGGATCACGACTCCTTCTGCTCTTAGAGAGTCCACCGCCTGCAGCAGGGCATCTGCTCGGTTGGGGTGTGGGGAGGTTCTGAAGAACCGAAGTGGAGGCCGAGAACTGAACTCGATTCTGTACCCGCGAGACAAAATGTCTGTTACCCACCGGTCTTTGACCTGTGACAGCCAAATGTCGCAAAAGCGGGAGAGCCTGCCACCGACCGAGGATGCGGAGGGAGGAGGCCGAAAGTCATGAGGTAGCCGCTTTGGAAGCGGTTCCTCCATTTGCTTTCCTGGGGCGTGAGTGAGCCCGCCAGGAATCTGAGCTCCCTTGTTCTTTCTGAGTCCTTTTGGACGAGGAGAATTGGGCCTTGCCCGAGCCTCGAAAGGACCGAAACCTCGACTGCCACTTTTTCTGTTGAGGTTTACTTGCTCTGGGCTGTGGTAAGGAAGAGTCCTTACCCTTGGACTGTTTTATGATTTCAGCCAATGGCTCACCAAACAGTCTGTCTCTAGATAATGGCAAGCTGGTTAAGCATTTTTTGGAACCAGCATCTGCTTTCCAGTCCTTTAACCACAAGGCTCTGCGCAAAACCACAGAATTGGCGGACGCCATAGCGGTACGGCTCGTAGATTCTAGGACAGCATTGATAGCATAGGTCGCAAACGCAGACATTTGCGAAGTTAGGGACGCCACCTGCGGTACTGCTGGATGTATGATAGCATCCACCTGTGCCAAACCAGCTGAAATAGCTGGGAGTGCCCACACGGCCGCGAATGCTGGAGCAAACGACGCGCCGATAGCTTCATAGACAGATTTCAACCAAAGGTCCATCTGTCTGTCGTTGGCATCTTTAAGTGAAGCGCCATCCTCTACTGCGACTATGGATCTAGCCGCAAGCTTGGAAATTGGGGGATCCACCTTTGGACACTGGGTCCAGCGTTTGGCCACCTCAGAGGGAAAAGGATAACGGGTATCCTTAGAACGTTTAGAGAAACGCTTGTCTGGATGAGCGTCGTGTTTCTGGATTGATTCTCTGAAGTCAGAGTGGTCCAAAAAAGCACTTAATTTACGCTTGGGATACAGGAAATGGAACTTCTCCTGCTGTGCAGCTGCCTCCTCTGCTGAAGGAGCTGGGGGAGAAATATCCAACAGTCTATTAATTGCCGATATAAGGTCATTAACCATGGCGTCACCATCAGGGGCATCCAGATTGAGAGGGGCCTCAGGATTAGAATCCTGATCACCGTCCTCAGTCTCATCACAGAGAGACTCTACTCGCTGAGACCCTGAGCAGTGTGATGACGTCGAGGGTCTTTCCCAGCGAGCTCGCTTAGGCTACCTGGGACTGTCATCTGAGTCAGAGACTTCAGCCTGTGATGCTTGAGACCCCCTAGAAGTACGGATTAGTTCCAACTGAGGGGGACCGGGGAACATAGGCACAGCAGTGTCCATGGTCTGAGTAACTGGCCTGGACTGCAAGGTCTCCAGGATTTTTGTCATAGTCACAGACATTTTATCGGCAAAAACTGCAAAGTCTGTCCCCGTCACCGGGGCAGGGTTCACAGGCGTCTCTGCCTGGGCCACTACCACCATAGGCTCTGGCTGACGAAGTGCCACTGGGACTGAACATTGCACACAATGTGAGTCATTGGAGCCTGCCGGTAGATCAGCCCCACATGCAGTACAAACAGTGTACACAGCCTGTGCCTTGGCACCCTTGCGTTTTGCGGATGACATGTTGCTGCCTCCTCAGAGCAGTACAGGGTGTCCAGCCAAGAAGCGACCTTACAGTGCAACTATATATATATATATATATATATATATATATATATATATATATATGGTACCAAGAAAAAAGTACACTAATATAACACTGAGGCACTAGTGGGGCCAGCACTAATGTGCTGCTTACCGCCCGCTTAGGAGCGGGTGTGTGGTCGCCGAAATCCCTTTAGTCTGGGTCTCCCAGAGCCTGCTGCCTTTCCCCAGCCAGACTGCATGTGTAATGGCTGCCGGCGTCCTTGTGGAGAGGGGGGGCGGGCCCTGGGCGTATACAGACGAAGAGCGGGAAGCCTGCTTCCCACTGTGCCTAGTGAGAGGGCTGGAGCATGTAAATAAAGCTCCAGCCCTCGGCGCTGCCAATTGAGCAGCGTCTCTCCCCTACCCTGATTGACAGGGTGGGGGCGGGAACGAAGCGGCGCTAGGCCGCAGAAGCCGGGGGCTAAAGTTAGAAGCGCCGCCGCCGTAAAAGCGCGGTCGGCGCAAAGTCCCCGGCGCACCACAAGTCGCAGCTGCGCCGCCGCTCCAGGAGCGGTCGGCGCAGTAGTTCCCCACATGTAACGTCACTCAGCAAAGCTGCAGTGACCTAACCCCAGCGCACAGCGCTACTGTCCCCGGCGCACTATAACGCTCAGCAAGCCTTGAGAGTGTCCGTGCCTGCCGGGGACACCGAGTACCTGAATGATGCAGGGCCTTGTCCCTGACTGTACTCATGCTCCAAATCCAGCAGGTTCTCTGGGTCTGTGGATGGAGCCCGGCCTCAGGGCTTGGGGGCCGGCAAGATCCCACTTCCACAGAGCCCTCCAGGGGATGGGGAAGGAAAACAGCATGTGGGCTCCAGCCTCTGCACCAGCAATAGGTACCTCAACCTTACAAGCACCACCGCGGGTGAGAAGGGAGCATGCTGGGGGCCCTATATGGGCCCTCTTTTCTTCCATCCGATATAGCCAGCAGCTACTGCTGACTACAAACCGTGGAGCTATGCGTGGATGTCTGACCTCCTTCGCACAAAGCAGAAAACTGGTGAGCCAGTGATCCCACTGGGGGTGTATAGCCAGAAGGGGAGGGGCCTTACACTTTTTAGTGTAATTGCTTTGTGTGGCCTCTGGAGGCAGTGCTATACACCCCAATCGTCTGGGTCTCCCAATAGAGCGCCGAAGAAAAGGGGGTTGTCTGGTAGTAAACAACTGTTTTAAAGGTACTGTTAGCACAGAATGACTGATCAAACCAAGTAGAGGCACTCAGTGTATCATAACGTGGCCAATCATTTAAATCCACCTCTCAGCTCCCTTCCCTTTGACAGCTCTGTCTTCCTAAAGCTAGAGATGGCTGGAGATTAAGGGTAAAACAAAAGGGTGGAAAGGTGCACATAAATAATTAGCCCTGCCATGATACACTGAGCACGTCAGCACAGAACGACTGCTCAAACCAAGCACAGAGTCCCCTTAATAGATGTATCTAGCTGATTGTTGCCTCAGTGGTAGTGACGAAAATGTTGAATCCAATCATGGTTGTTCAATTCAACTATAAATCCATCATTGACAACATATCAGACTGTACAATGTACATAGACAGGACAGGAGGGGAGAGGTCCTTAGTAAATGTTCCAGGACTCACACTTTATTTGCCTTTTCCGGGGTCTCGAATTCTTTCCATATACTGTCCACTTCTTGTAATTTGCTTTCATCTAAAACCTAAAAATAAAGACATGATTAAGAAGCAAGAAAATCAAACTGAAGAATAAAAGGCAGGGACACTGCATCTCTGTAGAACACCACTGATGAGATGAGCCCTACAGTCCCTACAAATGCAGATGGCAGCATCAATAGTGAACTGCTGCAGAATGTGTTAGCTCTATAAAGTAAATATTAATGATCCTTAGGCCATGTTCACATGCAGCTTTTTTTCTGCAACCATAACCTGCTCTTCTGGTAGTAAAGCTGCTGCGGTTAAAGCGCCCTTTTCCAACATTTCTAGTGTGGATTACACGAGTGCTTTGTCTACAGTTCATATTAATTGTAATTTTTATACACAAAAAACATTGCTGCGTTGTGTTTGCGGACGCGCTTTTTTTTTGCAGCGCTTTGTCACTTTCTCGTTGCTTTCTATAAGTGACAAAGCGCTGCAAAAACAAAGAATTGACACAAAAGGTTAAAAAAAAAGTCATGTTTGAGATTTCTGAAATCTCAGCTTTTGTTGTTACTGTAAAGACCAGCCTATAATTGGTATAAAAAAGAGTAATATAATATTTATTTATTCATTTATATAGCGCGGTTAATTCCATGATAACGGAGAGTAATGGAGTTGGGCTTTCAAAGCCGCGCCAATGACCACTATGACCGATTGTAAGATTAATGTTACTTTTTATTACATATTCAGGTCAACGCAAATCACATCAAATGTGATTTGATGTACTTTTTCCTGTATGTCCTGAGGAAGGGAGCAGAGACTCCAGAAACACGTTGACCTGAATATGTAATAAAAAGTAACATTAATCTTACAATCGGTCATAGCGGTCATTGGCGCGGCTTTGTAAGCCCTACTCTACTACTCTCCGTTATCAGCCATCTTGGGCGCTGCTGCCGTGACCTGGATTATCATGCGTGCATAGTAGTTGTGACTCTCACAACTTGACTCGGTGAGTGTATTTGCTCTTTTCACCCCGTATATTACTCGGGTAAGACCCTATTGCGCTTCTTTTTTCCACAGTTCTTGCTTATTGCTGTTAATTCAATAGCACTTTACATACATTGCGAGCCTCAATGGGGACAGTGATGCCAATCTAAATTCCCTATCAGTATGTTTTTGGAGTGTGGGAGGAAACCGGAGTACCCAGAGGAAACCCTCGCAAACACAGGGAGAACATACAGACTCCTTGCAGATGGTGTCCTTGGTGGGAATTGAACCCAGGAACACACAACAGTATGTGAACACAGCCTTAGGCACCGTGAGCCACAGTATGTTGCCCATAAAGCGCCAGTCAGAGAGATGTAGAACCAGCGGGCGCTCCCACTAGGGTGAAAGCTTCAGTTTTTGACCACCTCAAATTGAGACATTTTTAAAACATGAAGATGTAAAGAGATCTTGGGAGATAAAATAAAAATGGCTGCTTTCTAGAGCTGCATCTGATGTGGCTGCAATGCTCAATTCATTTCAATGTGGTTAAAGGGGTTGTCCACTTCTAGGACAATCCTTTCTGATTCCACGTTTCCCCTAGGTAAAAGAAAAGACCCTGTACTCACCTCCGAGGCCAGCACGGCCCCAGCACTCGCGTTTCCAAGGCTCAGGCGGGGTTGTGAAGTCACTCAAGCCCTGCGTTCACTCAATGTCTTCCCTCTCCCTGACTTCGGACAAATTAGTAAATCAATATGAAGTGGCTGCTGCTCACTGCCTCTCGAATGCTTCTGTGGGGACAGGCCGGGCGGAGGGGGACAGGCCGGGCGGAGGGGGACAGGCCGGGCGGAGGGGGACAGGCCGGGCGAGAGCATTGAGTGGACGCAGGGCTCGAGTGACTTCACAATCCCACGTGAGCCTTGGGAACTTGAGTGCTGGAACCGCGCCGACCTTGGAGGCAAGTATTGGCTCTTATTTTAACTGGGGGAAACATGGAATCAGAAGGGGTTGGCTTAATAGTGGAAAACCCCTTTAACGATTATGTGGACACAATATTGCTTTCAGTCTGATTCTTACTGTATTGTTATACCACGTCAATGGCATTGCCAAAGCCTTAGTTCATATGATTCAAAGCTGGCCAGCTAGGTGAGCATGCATGGATATTTTATTTCAGAAATATGTGCAAGTTCCAGCAATGCCCTGCTATTTGATAGACAGGTACAACAGGGGGGGGGGGTGTCAGGTCTTGCTATCTATTCCGGCCCCTGTCTGGCCTTCCTCCCCCTATCACCGTCATAGATATTAAAGGGAACCTGTCATCAGAAATTTGGCTTTCAACCTAAATGTTTCCCCCTCTGCAGCTCCTGTGCTGCATTCTAGTAAGGTTCCTATAGTTTATATATTCCTGTGGATAATTTACAAAATTTACATACGAAAAAGGTACAACTTTATAAAGTGTTTATTTTGGTATAAAAGGGGCCAGAAAAACTATAGGAACCTTGCTAGAATGCAGCCCAGGAGCTGCAGAAGGGGAAACTTTTAGGTTTATAGCTAAATTTCTGATGACAGGTTCCCTTTAATTCCGGCACAGGCAGACAAAGGAGTGGAAATAGATAGCAAACCCTGACCCATATATTCCCGCCCCTGTTGCACCTGTCAATCAAATAGTGCATTGCTGGAACTTTACTTGCACATATTTCTGAAATGAAACACCCAATGTCAGAATAAAAGCTATGCTTACATTCAGCATCTCAGCACCAGTATAGCACTGGCTTTACTTTATATATGAAAATCCTGATGGTTGGTTTTCTAAGAGTTATGTGTATAACACAAGCCTTAAAGGGAACCTGTCATCAGAAATTTGGCTTTCTACCTAAACGTTTCCCCCTCTGCAGCTCCTGGGCTGCATTCTAGTAAGGTTTCTATACTTTTTTGCCCCCTTTTAAACCAAAATAAATTCTTTATAAAACTGTACCTTTCGGTTTGAAAATCTTGTAAATTATCCATGGGGGCGGGCCGTGTGGCGTCCGTTGCTGTATCTTACGCCGTCCCCCATGCTCCAAATCATCCCTCAGGACTCCGCCCACTGCGCCCGAGGTCCCGTGCACGCCGGGACACCTAGTGACGTGGTCGCATGCACGAGAGTATGGGCGGCGCTGTGATTGCATCGCAAGTGCCCGCCCATACTCTCGTGGGCGCGCTCTCCCCTCTGTACGTCGCTCAGATCCTCCGCTTCTCCTGTAGTGGCCTGCTCCGCTCCTCCCATCTATTTCCTGCTGCAGGGTACGATGGGAAGGAGGTGACGTCGGGCCGGCGCAGAACGCTGGAGGCAGTGGGGAAAGCGCGGGCACGAGAGTATGGGCGGGCACTTGCGATGCAATCACAGCGCCGCCCATACTCTCGTGCATGCGACCATGTCACTAGGTGCCCCGGCGTGCACGGGACCTCGGGCGCAGTGGGCGGCGTAAGATACAGCAACGGACGCCACACGGCCCGCCCCCATGGATAATTTACAAGATTTTCAAACCGAAAGGTACAGTTTTATAAAGTATTTATTTTGGTTTAAAAGGGGGCACAAAAAGTATAGAAACCTTACTAGAATGCAGCCCAGGAGCTGCAGAGGGGGAGACATTTAGGTTCAAAGACAAATTTCTGATGACAGGTTCCCTTTAACAAAATCAGTCCTAGGAGTTCAAAAACACCTGGAGAAAACTCAGATCCACTCAAAATCCAACAAAACTGGTTGCAACTGATACAAAATTAATTTTAAAGCAAAAATCTTTACATTTTCCATCCATTTTGCACAGATTTATTTAGTCTTTCTAAACTACGTCTGACAAATGGATGTAGAGTGAACCTGAACACAGGCAATAAAACATGGCTGACAGGACGTGCAGAGTGGAGTGATTTGTTCACAATGTTTAACGTGGGTCTCTGAATAGTTAAAGGGAACCTGTCAGCAGAATTTTCGCAATTAAACTATAAGATTCCCCTTCTGCAGCTCCTGGGCTGCATTCTAGAAAGGTTCCTGTTGCTATTGTGCCCCTTTGAGACCTAAATAAACACTTTATAAATTCTTACCTTTTTGTATGCAAATGTGTTTTTATGGTTACGGGGGAGGGCTGTATTTCGTCCGTTATTCGCACCCCTGCCGCTGTACGCCGTCCCCCATTGCTCATTTACATACATGAGGACGCCCCCTCATGTAACTGTATCCTCCCGAGGTCTTGCGCATGCCCAATGGCACTCTCGCGGGACTGAGCACTGTGCAAAGCGTGAACGCTGGTGAGGTGATTGCGCAGGCGCGAGATTATTGGCAGGGCTGTGATTGTCATCAGCAGCGTCATCCAAGTACTTGCCCATAATCTCGTGCCCGCGCTTTTCCCTCTGCCTCCACTGTTATGCACAAGCGCTGGCCATATGAACCACGTTACCTAGTACCCATCTTTCCCTGGAGCAGGAAATAGATGGGAGGAGCAGCACACCACCGATCAATAGAGGAGATGCGGAGACGAGACGGGCACGAGATTATGGGCGGGTACTTGGATGACGCTGCTGATGACAATCACAGCGCTGCCCATAATCTCACGCCTGCGCAATCACCTCACCAGCGGTCACACTGTGCACAGTCCCGCGAGAGTGCCACTGGACATGCGCGAGACCTCGGGAGCACACAGTTACGAGGGGGCGTCCTCCCGTATGTAAATGAACAATGAGGGACGGCGTACAGCGGCAGGGGTGCAAATAACGAACGAAATACAGACCACCCCCATGACCATAAAACCACATTAGCATACAAAAAGGTAAGAATTTATAAGGTGTTTATTTAGGTCTGAAAGGGGCACAGTAGCAACAGGAACCTTTCTAGAATGCAGCCCAGGAGCTGCAGAAGGGGAATCTTATAGTTTAATTGCGAAAATTCTGCTGACAGGTTCCCTTTAATGCTCTTGATTACAGACAACTGCATACTAGGAAGAGGAATACTGGGCTTCCTTTAGGTTTCGCACATATTCACTAATTCTCACAGGGACCAGCACAAGTGACATTGAGATCCTGGGTGCCATTGATTCGAGAGATTTGTGGTGGGCAACATGTGCAACAAAGATCTCCTCCTCTCTGACCTGTTTCTCATCCAACCGGCTCCAAGACTTCTCCTGAGTATCCCTGTCCATGGAATTATGTGCCTCAACATGTCAGATTGTTACTCACAAGCTGCAAATCCATCTCTTCAGGAATGCCTACAGTCTGCAGTAACCCGCTGCTTTCTTAGCACCGCGGGAGCTGCCACAACCTCCAACCCCCCATACTGTCTCCTACCCATTATCCTGTACAACAGAGGTGCCCAATCTTTACGGCCATGAGGCACAGTCAGCTCTGAGAGGGTCGGAGCCACATCCAGCTGCCGCTCCTTCACTGTAGTGGCTCTGAGCCTCCTGTACTGGTATAATGACAGCCAAAGCTTTTCACAGAAATCACAGAGGCAGCATACCAATATCCAGGGGTTCCTACATTACTCAAATTCACATCTGCTCTTCTGAGTGGGGCTACTCACAAAAATCACTATGTGGAGACCTGTCCTTCATAGCTGTTTGCCAGACCTGGTGCGAGTACACCAAGTTGGAAGACAGCTGTGAACCACACATCGCAGGCCTGCGAGCCACATGTGCCTCCGAAGAGCCACGGCTTGGGGGACTATGCTGTAGACTGTAAGCCCACAAGGGCAGGGCCCTCTCCCCTCTATACCAGTCTGTCCACTGTAACATATCGCTATGTAACCCCTTCCAATGTACAGCACCATGGAATCAATGGTACTTTATAAATAACTGCTGGGGACATGCGCAGGGCGACATGTGCAACTGCTGGGTGCATGTGCAAAGGCAGGGTGACAAGTGTAACTGCTGGGGCAGAGCTGATCCTTCACCCTGCAGACATACGGCCCCATAATGGGCCTGATCCCTCCAGTGAAGCAGCTCCTGCCCTATAAAGGGCAATAAATACGTAATATATATAGGTAGATAAGATATATAACGTCCTAACTCCCCACACAGATCACGGCGGCTCCCTGAAGCCACGTGCACGATCCTACAATCTGCAGAGTAATGGCTGAATATCGCTGCTCTATACATCGAGCCAACGCTTCTATAGGCCCGGAGGAGCCCTGGAGATGTCAGCACCGGAGACAGACCATGTGCGCGCCCAGCCTGCAGACGGCTGACACGTGCGATCACGGTACAAGTTCATCTGACGACATATCGCGATCTAAACTCACCTTAAATATGGCGTACCCCGCCGCGGTCTCAAAGAGAACCAACATGGCTGAACCGAGAGTGCTGCCCGGGTCCGAACGGGAGATCTGCGCGTGAACCCTGCCAGCCCAGACACGTGGAAGCTTGAGCGCCAACACGCATGCGCAGTGCCCGCTTCCGCTAGGATACTTCCGCAGCCTCTTCCGGCCTGAGCGCCCTCCCTGAGTGACGTCATGGTGTCGTTCCAAGGTGCTGCAGTCTGCTCTAGTCTCCAGGGGGCAGCAGTGGAAACAAACGATGTAAAGTCACATGAGCAATGTGTAATTCCCGCACCAGTATGTGTATAAATATATATATAAATATCTATATATATATATCTATATATCTATATAATATCTATATATCTATCTATATAATATATATATATATATCTATCTATATCTATATATATATATCTCTATCTATATCTATATATATATCTCTATCTATATCTCTATCTCTCTCTATCTATATCTCTATCTATATCTATATCTATATCTATATCTATATATATATATATATATATATATACATACACACATGGTTTTGCTTCCTAAAAGTTTGGCCCTGAGGGATATCCCACATTTGACATTATCCCATTTCCACAGGATGGATCTGTTACTTGGTAGCATTTGGCTATTTCCCACAGGTCCACAGACAGAGAATGCAGAGGAGCGTGTGATATTAGCATAGGGGATGACTTTCAATTGTGAGAATACCCCTAGAATTTACCCAAACCCACAAGGACCCCAGCATTTCCAAGCACAAACTGCACTGATAATACCAGTCCTGAACTATTAGTGCTGATTCCAAGGTTAAAGGGAACCGGTCACCAGTTTTTTCACTATTAGGAACCTGTCAGGTCAAAAAAGCATTATAACCTACAAACAGGAGCCTGTGTGAGCTATTAACCCCTTCCTACCCATCCCTTTCTTGTAATATTGTATAATATGACAGTAATAAAATATATTTTATTACTTACATATTCCCTATGTAAATAGCACAGGTCTCTAGCCCCATGGGCGTCTCTTCACCCTGTGAGCATGATACCATGGATTTACATGAGCGTCATCACTTCTGCAGCTTCAGAATCTCGCGTGCGCTTACCATTCTCGTCGCCTTCTCATCCTGGCGCTTGCTTCTCGGCTTGTGACGTGCACTGCGCATGACCGGAACCGTAGGCGTCTTCTAAGCCTGCGCAGTGCGCGTCAGAAGCCGACACGAAACCACCAGGATAAGACGGCGAGAATGGGAAGCGCGTACACTCGCGAGATTCTCAAGTAGCATCGGTCACATCACTGATATAAATCCATGGTATCACGCCCACAGGGTGATGAGACGCCCATGGCGCTAGAGACTCTGTCATTTACATAGGATATATAAAAGTAAAAAAACGGTATTTTATTACTTTCATATTACATATTATTACAACACAGGGATGGGTAGGAAGGGGTTACTGGCTCACACATGCTCCTGCTTGTAGGTCAGAACGCTTTTTTGACCTGAGAGGTTTCCTTTAAACTAAAAGTATCACTTTCTGCAGCTCCTGGGCTGTGTGCACCTTGTTTCCTGAATCCCCTTGCAGACCCCAAAAATAACTTTATAAAACATAGCTGCCCTCGCACGCGCCGGTGAGCTAAATGCGCAGGCACGAGGATTAGGTCGGGTATGAGGATGACGCAGTGATGCCATGCAAAACGCTGACCATAATCTCGCGCCTGCGCAAACAGCTCACCGGCGCGAGCGAGGGCAGCTATTTTTTCTGCTCTGCCAGCAATATGGCAGAGCGTACTGCGCCTGCGCGAGCAGACATGACTGGACAGGCGCGAGATTTGAAAGAACAACGTGGATGATGACGGAGGCGTCATCACGTCAATCAAGAAAGAAGGACGGCGATCAACGGCAGGAGGGGGAACAGGAGCCGAAAAAGAGCCCACCCTTCTGAGCCCCACTGGTAATTAGCATACGTAAGGGTCATGTTTTATAAAGTTATTTTTGGGGTCTGCAAGGGGAGTCAGGGCCAAGGTGCACCTTCATAGAATGCAGCCCAGGAGCTGCAGAAGGGGATTCTTTTAGTTTAATAATGAAAAAACTGGTGACAGGTTCCCTTTCAAATTGCAGCATGATCTTTGGTGACATCATGATCACTCAACCATGATGACAGCCAAGGTCATCGGTATTTGGTCAGGGTGTCAGTGTTTATAATCAGTGTTTCATCAGCCTCGTATTTAAAAAAAGAAAACTGTTGCAAGTGTCTCAAACTTCTCTGAGCAGTCAGTGCAAAATAGACTTCATTAGGATACCATCCCTGTGCAGTCCGAGGATTTCACAGGACTCACATAGACTTGCATGTGAATTTGGACTTTGCAGTAGCCAGTGATTGTCTGCAGCAGTCACATGCCGTCCAGGAAAAGAAGAAACAGAGTGGCTGGGACCCAGGAAGCTCTTTAAAGGGAACCTGTTAGGTCCCCCATGCCCTCCCATGCACCAGCATTTATATACACCGTGTGCAGAATTATTAGGCAAGTTGTATTTTAGAGGATTGTTTTATTATTGATCAACAACTATATTCTCAATCGACCCAAAAGACTCATAAATATCAAAGCTTAATATTTTTGGAAGTTGGAGTGGGTTTTTTTTAGATTTGGCTATCTTAGGAGATATCTGTTTGTGCAGGTGTGGCGCCCTGGACAAGCCAGGACGTCAGAGAAACGACATCAACACACCCCACACCCCGGTTAGGCACACCAGTCACACACAAATCCTTGTTGCCTTCCTCCAGGGGCTGATGTCCACACCAGGTGGGGCGGAGCCAGGCGGTTGGCCCCGCCCATCGAGTTCACAGCCCTGGAGGCGGGAAAAGGACTCAGTTTAGTTTTACCATTGAGGAAAGTGGTAGTCGAGGAGCTGACTGACCGTGTCCGGGTACGTGGCCCGGGCACATACAGCAAGGTTGGCAGACGGTGGTGACCGTCTGCAGGCGAGGCCGATTGACGCACAACCGTAAGGACCGGGGTCGGGCGGTGGCCCGCCGGTACCGGATCGGGGAGCGAAGAAACGCCAGCACCACTCGGCAGGGCCTACGGACCCCGACCAGGCTTGGAGTCACCGTTAAACCGGTTAAATCCGTCAGCGACGGGAACCTTCGGGGTTCCTCAGCAGCCAAAGACCCGACTAAAGGCAACCGCTCAACCGTGAAGGGAAATACAGCTACCGCCACAGCTAGAGTTCCCAGGGCCAGAGCCTGCGGGCAAAGAGGGGCTCCTCTAGCAACCACACCGCTGGGGAGCGGGCTACCGGTGGGAAGCCATCAGGGCCAACAACTCACCAAAGGTGCAGGGAGAGATAGTCACCGCTAACCTACCGGGAGTGACTACCGCAGCCATCTGTGGGACCCGTCCATCCAGCCGTTTGTTTGACCAGAGACTCCGTGTACGTTACTGGCTGAGTGAGTACCACCGTGCCATCTGGCACCGCGCTGCCCCGCGACCCTGCACCTCCCCAACTCCTGCCATCCACCTTCCAGTCCATATCACCAGGCCCCGGGACCACCAACCCCTACCCATGGAAGGGGAAAACATCCAAGCTGCTCCCTAACAACGCTCCCGGGATCCCCGTCACCAGCAGCGGTGGTGCCCCAATCTCACCATGACCCGTGGGTGGCGTCACGAACCAAATCCCCAAACCAAACCAACCCCTTTCACTCACGGGCGAGGAGCGCCGCTCGAGTCCCCGGATCCGGCCCACCGCTCGAGCCACCGAGCAGCAGCAGCAGCCGGACCCAAGCCGCGAGCACGGTCGAGCAGCGCACCCCCCGCCCGCGACACAGGTAACTATTACTCTGCAGAATTATTAGGCAACTTAATAAAAACCAAATATATTTCCATCTCACTTGTTTATTTTCACCAGGTAAACCAATATACCTGCACAAAATTTACAAATAAACATTTCTGACATGCAAAAACAAAACTCCCCAAAAATAGTGACCTATATAGCCACCTTTCTTTATGATGACACTCAACAGCCTACCATCCATAGATTCTGTCAGTTGCTTGATCTGTTTACGATCAACATTGCGTGCAGCAGCCACCACAGCCTCCAGACACTGTTCCGAGAGGTGTACTGTTTTCCCTGCCTGTAGATCTCACATTTTATGAGGGACCACAGGTTCTCTATGGGGTTCAGATCAGGTGAACAAGGGGGCCATGTCAGTATTTTTTCATCTTTTAGACCTTTACTGGCCAGCCACGCTGTGGAGTAGTTGGATGCATGTGATGGAGCATTGTGCTGCATGAAAATCATGTTTTTCTTGAACGATACCGACTTCTTCCTGTACCACTGCTTGAAGAAGTTGTCTTCCAGAAACTGGCAGTAGGTCTGGGAGTTGAGCTTCACTCCATCCTCAATCCAAAAAGGTCCCACAAGTTCATCTTTGCTGATACCAGCCCATACCAGTACCCCACCACCAGCTTGCTGGCATCTGAGTTGGAGTGGAGCTCTCTGCCCTTTACTGATCCAGCCTCTGACCCATTAAGAGTCACTCTCATTTCATCAGTCCATAAAACCTTTGATAAATCAGTCTTAAGATATTTCTTGGCCCAGTCTTGACGTTATATCTTATGTTTCTTGTACAAAGGTGGTCCTTTTCAGCCTTCCTTACCTTGGATTTTCAATCATTTTTATTGTATTTTAAATTTGAACAAATAAAACAGAATTAATTTCATTAATAAATTTGTTCGACTTCCTTACCTTGGCCATGTCCCGGAGTATGGCACACCTTGTGTTTTTTGATACTCCAGTAAGGTTGCAGCTCTGAAATATGGCCAAACTGGTGGCAAATAGCATCTCGGCAGCTTTACTCTTGATTTTCCTCAATTCATGGGCAGTTATTTTGCACCTTTTTTGCCCAACATGCTTCTTGCGACTCTGTTGGCTATTTGCCATGAAACGCTTGATTGTTCAGTGATCACGCTTCAAAAGTTTGGCCATTTCAAGACTGCTGCATCCCTCTGCAAGACAGCTCACAATTTTGGAATTTTCAGAGCCCGTCAAATCTGTCTTCTGACCCATTTTGCCAAAGGAAAGGAAATTGCCTAATAATTAAGCACACCTTATATTGGGTGTTGATGTCATTACACCGCACCCCTCCTCATTACAGAGAAGCACTTCACCTGATTTACTTAATTGGCAGTTGGCTCTCAAGCCCATACAGCTTGGAGTAGGACAACATGTATAAAAAGTATCATGTGATCAAAATACTCATTTGCCTAATAATTCTGCACACGGTGTATTTATTACTAAATACTCTGCCTAACAAGCCCTACTGCCTGACAGCTAAACACATAAGACAGGGTGTGTTTCTTTTGCGGTTAACGGGGTCATTTTATTGGGGTTTGTCCTTCCGTCTCTAAGGCCTCTTTCACATGTCAGTGATTCTGGTACGTATGTGCTAGTTTTTATACGTACCAGAATCATGGACATACGCAGAACCATTATAATCAATGGGACGGGGGCGTGGCCTGGACATGGAGGGATAGAGTCGTGAAGTGTCTTTGCTCCTGCCCTGACCCGGGCATTTATAACACCAGGGCAACAAAAACGGAGATTTGAGCAGCGGATGGGCAACAGGAGGAGGGGAGGAGGCCCCCGACATACTTTTAAAACACCGGCCACCACAACGCGGGATATCAGGAGCTATCTGAGGGATCCGGAGCGGGCAGCCCCTGAGCACAAGATGGCGGACGCAGCGAGGCATACGAGAAGCGGCCGCTCCCTGGGCGCAGCCGTGGCGGCGGCAGTGGCGGCTGAGGACCCGGAGGATGCAGCTGACGCCCGGGCTCCGGCTGCGGACACAGGCGGCAATGAAGAGCGGGCACAGGTCAGTGAGGGGCAGGCCGGAGCGGCACCTCGAGCGGCTCCTCAGGCGGGAAGGCAAAATGGCGCCGAGGCCCAGAACGCCGGCGGGACAGTGACGGAAAACTCAGTCTGCACCCAGGCGGCACTTACCATGACTGGAGCGAGAGGGGAGGGCAGTGATGCGGGGGGGTCCATGATGTTGGAGGATTCATCTGGCCCCACTTCCACTGGAGGATCGCCAGCTACCCTGGGCCTGGAGACTCGGAGGGGGGAGGGAAGGAGGGCTGCCTCACCCGACCACTGTGCTGCTGCAGGCACGGAGCTGTGCGTCTTCCCTGTGCAGATGGGAACCGCTGGGACTGTGTTCTTTGGAGGGAGCCCCCCTGCAAGCCTGTGTTTCTCAGCTGCTACATTTAATAGTGCTGCTCAAGAGGCCGGGCACCCTGGCACCAGCGGGGGAATAGGCCACACAGATCATCAGCCTTTGCTCCAGATGTGGAAGGTGTTAGAGGGCCTCAGTAGTCACATCAAAAATATCCCTACAAAAGCTGATATGGACTCATATGTAACTAGATTGGAAAGCTCCTATCGCGCAGAGCTCTCAGGCCTGAGAGACGAAGTACAGCAGATGGGGGAAAGAGTGGGGGCTGTTGAAGCTGCAGCACAATCCCTATCACTTAAAATAACAGAGCAGGATTCCCGCATTTCTTCCCACAATGCTCACTTTCAGTATCTGACTGACCTCATTGACGATATTGAAAACCGCAACCGACGAAACAATATAAGGGTCCGTGGCTTGCCGGAATCGATTGAATCTGTGGATTTGGACAAAACCCTACGCCACATTTTTAATGCTCTGTTACAAGTCCCACTAGACTCTCCCCTGGAGCTGGACCGATCACATAGAGCTTTGGGTCCCCGCTCTCAGGACCCGGACCGTCCTAGGGATGTCATCTGCAAGGTACACAGATACCAACTCAAGGACGCCATAATGGGGCGGGCCCGCTCGGCAGAGAATCTAAGACACCAGGGACGGAGGATACAACTTTTGCCTGATCTCTCCAGATGGACACTCCAGAAAAGGAGGGCATTACGCCCGCTCCTGGACTCGCTGCGCCAACGGAATATCCCGTACACGTGGGGGTTCCCTTTTCGCCTGCGGGTACGGCAGGCGGGCAGGGTGCACGTATTGAGCCACCCGGTGGGGGTTCCAGCGTTTACAGCGGCCTTACGGATTCCGGAGGTGACCATCACAGACTGGCCGTGTTTGCCCCCTGGGGGACCAGGGGGCGTCCACCCTGCGGCGGTCTGGGAGAGGAGGAGAAACCAGGAAGAAGTGCCCGAAGATCGTGGCTGAGGTCGGACATTTACAAGGAGGCGAAGATTTATGAAGGTTTATAAGGCGTATAAGTCATATTACTGCAGAGATGTGGTTTGATTTTTCTCATTACAGGTTAACACACTACTGACAGTTAATGTTATATTGCATTACCAAGGATGTGTTGGAGGGGCCTCCTTTTGCCTTCTGTCTAAAGGTTGTGGCCTGAGTTTGCGTCGTCGTGGGGATGGTGAGAACATCTTAATTGGCCGCCAAGCCCCCGCAAGGAACACACTCGGTGCTAAAAGTTAAAGGCTGAAGGGCGGCGTAACTTTAAAATGAAGGTTGCTGATATAAGTTGTTAAAATAATATGCTCTGGGTCAGGCGGAGCTGCCTTCCGTGTGCAGTCCGCTTCTCTATTGGGGTTGTTGCACTTGGCTGGCCTAGGTGCAGCTTTATATAGTTCTACCCCATTAACTCCGTCAGGTTTGGCGGTACGCTTTAGCCCTTTCTTGGTGCTGAAGTATTTTCTGTTCTAATTGTTCTAATTCTCCTTCTAACTCTTCTTATTTTACTTCCTCTTCTCTCTCCTCTTCTTTTAATTTTTTTTCTTCTAACTCTTCTTCTTCCTCTTTTTCTTTCTCCTCTTCACCCTTCCCCCCCCCTCTTCCCTTTTTTTTTTTTTTTTTTTTTTTGTCTTTCTCTGTTTTTCCTACAACCTTCCCCAACTTCCCTATTATCCTTTCTCCAAACACAGGTGATTGATTGGACCCTAGGTGCTGAACCATGGCGGAACTAAAATTCGGCTCTTTGAATGTGAAGGGACTTAATACTCCCCAAAAAAGGACCCAAATTCTTTATGATATGCACAAGCAGAGGGTGCACATTCTTCTTCTCCAAGAAACTCATTATAAAACTGGTTGTGTCCCCAACATGAAAAATCGTTACTACCCGACCTGGTACCATAGTACTAACGCAGACTCTAGATCCAGGGGGGTGTCTGTTGCCTTGCATAAATCATTGAGTCACTCCTTGATAGACATGAAGTTGGACCCAGAAGGCAGATACGTTATGGTTAAATTGAGAATCTCAGGTAATGTGTTCACGGTTGCGGGTTGGTATTCGCCCAATGTAGATCAGTCAAAAGCGGGACGGGGATTTCTCAGAATCCTTACAGAATTCTCAGAGGGAGTGGTCATCTTGGGGGGAGACTTTAATATGCCCCTAGACCCACAGGTGGATACTTCAACCGTCCGAAGCGCGATCCCCTTATCCCACTTACGGTCCTTTAAACGGGAGGTGCATCAGGTTCAATTGACGGACGTGTGGCGGGTATTAAACCCCTCGGGAAGGGATTATACCTTTTACTCAAACCCACACGGCTCATATAGCCGTATTGATTTTTTTTTAGTAAGTCAGCACGTCCTCACATGGCACCCAGTTGCTGAGATCGGAAGCGTGGTTTGGTCCGATCATGCACCTATTTTCCTAACAGTCTCGCCCCCGGGGGGTCAGACGCGTGAGTGGACATGGAAACTTAACGACAATCTATTGAAGGATACACTGTGCGCAAATGATGTCAAGGAAGCAATAGAGGTCTTTTTGGCAACACACGCCGGGGACTCCACCTCCCTACCTTTTCAGTGGGAAGCATTCAAGTGCGTAATTCGGGGAGTTTTAATAAAACATGGGGCACGTATTAAGAAGTTGAAGACTTTGCAAATTAGCACACTACTTGATGCGATACATAGGTTGGAAACCACACATAAAAGAAACAGATCAGCTGGGGTCTTAGCAGACCTCGTTAAAAATAGAGAGGACTTGAAGACGCTTCTTAACGAAAAATACCTTAAATACCGCTCTCATTACCAACGTTTCCTATATCAACACTCGGACAAATGTGGTAGGCCCCTGTCACGCCTTCTTCACCCCCGCAACAACACATCATTCATACCGAGAATACAGCGGCGTGGCGGCACTGACACGAGTAACCCGGTGGAGATCATGGAGGAAATGAGGACATTTTACTCTGATCTATATAACATAAAGGGACGCCTGGCGGATATGGAGCAGAGTAAACTGATGGAGAGGATCAATGAGTACATCACAGACACGGCATCCACACCATTGAGGGAGGAGGAGGTCTCACAATTGGAAGAACAGTTTACAGAGGAGGAGGTGGGGCTGGTGATTAAAAGCTCTCCTGCAGGAAAGAGCCCGGGTCCGGATGGTTTCTCCCCGGCATTTTACAAGACATTTAGAGAATTGATAGCCCCATTCCTTACAAGGGTTTTCAATTCGGTCTCAGACACGACTCCATTTGCGGCGCAGTCCCTGGAGGCGTTCATTACAGTCTTGCCGAAGCCCGGCAAGGACCCATCTCTGGTTACCAATTATAGGCCGATATCTTTATTAAATGTGGATGTGAAATTGTTTTCTAAAACACTGGCCAATAGACTGGCCCCTCTCCTCCCCTCAATTGTCAACTCAGATCAGGTCGGATTTGTTCAAGGTAGGGAGGCCCGCGACAATGTGAATAAGACTTTATTACTCATGGCTAATGCGATCTCTTCTTCTTCACCGGTTGGCCTTTTATCTGTGGATGCGGAGAAGGCATTCGACCGGGTGCATTGGGATTTCCTCCGAACCGCGTTACAAAAGATTGGCTTGGGCCTGCTCTTTTTACAAAAAATATTGGCGTTGTATACGTGTCCCTCGGCACGGATCAAGGTCAATGGAGCATTGTCTCGACCCATTGCGATAAGGAATGGCACGAGACAGGGGTGCCCCCTCTCGCCATTGCTGTATGTGGTAGTGATGGAGCACCTCGCTAACGCTATAAGGAGGAATCCCAGTGTACATGGTCTACGGGTGGACGAGGAGACTTATAAGACTTCCCTGTATGCTGATGATCTATTGATTTATGTTTCTCAACCCCACATTACACTACCCTCTTTGATGAAGGAGTTTGAGAGATTCGGAGAGGTAAGCAATTTCAAAGTGAATTACTCAAAAACGGAAGCACTGAGTGTCACCCTAAGATCCCACGAAGTGGCATTGGCTAAACAGAATTTCCCATTCAGGTGGCAAACTAAAGCAATTAAATATTTGGGCATACAGATCCCGGCTGACCTCTCTCTCCTCTACGCGTTAAATTATCAAACCCTATTGACACGCACACTCAAAGATCTCCTATCATATCACAAAAAACCTATTTCGTGGTTTGGACGTATCAACTCTTTCAAGATGGATGTACTCCCACGGTTTCTATATGTTTTTCAAGCGGTCCCCATATCTCCACCCGCTAGCTTTTTCCGCACACTCAAATCGGCGTTGATCAAGTTTGTATGGGGACACTCGAGGGCGAGAATAAAATATCATACTTTAACCAGACCGACGGACAGGGGAGGGGCTGGACTGCCAGACCTCCGTAGATACCATCAGGCTACTCTATTAATGCGCATGTTTGACTGGCACTTTTTTGCTGAACATAAGAAGTGGGTAACATTAGAGCAAGGGGGAGCGCATGTACCCTTGCGGTATCTACCTTGGTTGGAGTCACGAGAGGGAGTAAAGTTGCCTATGGCTGACTTCTTGGTAAAGGCCACACTAAAAGAATGGGATCGGACCCGACAAAAAAGTTCGTTATCTGGTCCTCCACTCCTGCTCACCCCGATCCTTTCCAATCCGGAATTTGCTCCGGGATCTGACCGTTCCACTTTCTTGCGCTGGGGAAAAGATGATGATGTTAGGATTCATCATGTATTAAAAGGACATGACATCATGTCCTTTGGGGATCTGCAGGGTCTGGATCCCCCTTGTTCATTATCATGGATAGAGTACAGACAGTTGCACTCATTTGTAAGCAATAGATTGAGAAAATGGAAACATCTACCCAACCCTTCCTTGACCCCATTTGAAGGGTTGTTCATGCAGAGGTCCCCACCTTCTCACTTAATATCATTAATTTATAAATTGTTGAGTCAGGCAGCTCCTGAGGCAGATACGGATCCACACTTCATGTCACATTGGGAGATAGAATTGGGCACCACCTTTTCTGAAGAAGAAAAACGGAAAGCATATCTGTTTACCCATAAGCTGGCCACGGCAGGCTATGCGAAAGAAAAGAATTACAAAATTTTATCAAGATGGTACCTATACCCAGTGAAGCTGCATAGGATTTTCCCCTCTGTATCTGAGCTGTGTTGGCGGTGTGGAGGTTCCCCGGGGACAATGCTGCATATATGGTGGGAATGCCCGCTAATTAAACCCTTCTGGCTAGAGGTGTTTCGGACATATACCAATATCTCTGGAGAGAGGGTGTTGCCCTCCCCACAGATCTCTCTGCTGTCCATGTTGCCCGGCTCAATTAAGACACAAAAAGGAGACTTACTTAGATTCTGCCTTTCGGCAGCCCGTTCGGTGGTACCTAGACACTGGCGGAAGACAACGTCTCCTTCTATGCAAGAATGGCAGCAGGAACTCTCCTCCATATGTTATATGGAGGAGCTTTCCGCGGAGGTGACAGAGGACAGCGAGAAATTCTTAAAGATTTGGCAACCTTGGATCCTTTTCAAAGAGACAAATGCGTATAGAGAACTGTTTGGTCCTTGAATAGAAGGGGAATACTGGCCGGGCCTGGTTTCTCCAACAGCCGCACCTGGGAGAACATGGACATCCCTTCCCCTCGGACTTACCCACCCTTCACCTTCTTTCTCTCTCTATGTCGTTACTATCTTCACTGCTAGCTCATTTCCCCCCCCCCCTTTTTTTTTTTTTTTTTTTTTTTTTTTTCACCCGGTTTCCTCACCTTAAGTTGCATTCTTAGTGCCTAATGTTCTGGTATACGAGTCAAGTGGGTACGTAGACTCCCTCTCATTATATTTTGGTTTTGAAATAATACCCTATCCAAAGTAAACAGAGGGAGCAGAGTCAAACAAATGTGGAGGGGGGGAGAGGGGCAGATAACATTCGTAATTGAAAGATCTTGAGATATGCATGTCCCCTTCCTTTCTTCCCTTCCCTCTGTTATTGCCTTTTGCTACTTTCCAGAAGGATATATGTCTATATGACTCTCTTTTGTATTTCTAAGGAATTGATTTGTAAGTCAAATTTGTATGCAAGGTATGCAATATTTGATCCTATGCTTTGGTTCTTGTCATTTGTATTGTATTTTTCTTAATAAACAAAGATTATACATAATCAATGGGACTGCGCACACATCAGTGATTTTTCACTGACCGTGTCTCTGTGCCGTGTACTCGTGTGTCCGTAATTGCCGCACGGAGACAAGTCCGTTTTTTTCTGGCATCACTGACTACACTATGGTGTGATCCCTGAAACATGTAACAGAAAAACATGGACATTGAAAATAAAAAGCATTTTTAACGCACCTTCTCCAGCGTTGCTTGTCTCCGGCTTCAGAGCCAGCTGCTTATTCTCATGCATATTCATGTATGCAGCCACAGCTAAACCGGAAGTAGCTGCAGCGGGGGTGGAAATACAGAGAGCCGAAGAGTTCAGCACCACGGACAGCAGGAGTGGGGACAGGTGAGTTTATCTCTATGTGCTATCACGGAGTACAGATCACGTATCATGGATTGCACATGGACAACCCACGTGTGCCATGAATCATGGCACATGGAGGGACATGCGTTTTTTACATGTTAGTGAAAAACGTCAGTGTTTTTCACTGACATTTGAAATAGGCCTAAGGCCCCTTTCACACGTCAGTGATTCTAGTACGTTTGTGCTTTTTTTTAAACGTACCAGAATCACTGACATACGCAGACCCATTATAATGAATGGGTCTGCTCACACGTCAGTGATTTTTCACTGCACGTGTCTCCGTGCAGCGTACCCGCGTGTGCGTGATTGCTGCACGGAGACATGTCCATTTTTTTCTGGCATCACTGATGTCCCACGGACCACGCAGTGGTGTGGTCCGTGAAACACGTGCCAGAAAAAAACGTGCATGTAAAATAAAAAACATTTTAACTCACCCGGCGTCCAGCGATATCCTCTGCAGCCCGTTCTCCCTGCTGCTTCTAAGCCGGCTGATTACTGTCGCGCATATTCATTATGCGCGACACAGCCGACCCGGAAGCAGTTCCTGCAGGGGTCACCGCCGGCCGGATGCTGCGTCGCGGGAGCGATCAGCACCATGGACAGCGGGAGCGGGCGCAGGTGAGTGAATCTCTAAGTGCAATCACGGGCCACGGATAACGGAGCCCGGATTGCACTTAGACAACCCACGTGTGCCGTGATTCACGGCACACGCAGGGACATGTGCATGTTTTACACGCCAGTGAAAAACGTCACTGTTTTTCACTGACGTGTGAAACGGGCCTAAGCAGAAGAAACCTGACGGAAAATTTATTACCTTAAATTGTGTGCAGGACTACAACCTGGGTGTACATATTTCCTTGTGTGTCTCAGTTTGTCTTATCTGTGGAAGTGGTCGTTGGTACGAAAAAGGAGATAATTTCTGTAATTTTGGATAGTGGGGCAGCAGTCATTACTTTGGATTCTCGGTTTGCTCGGATCTTTGGCTTCACCTATAGCATGATTGTTGAAATCCATTCCCATATTTATTTGTCAACTCTGCACCTCTTGGTCAGGAGAGTTTTACGCAAGTTGTGCATGACAAAAACCTTCAGATACTGGCTCTTCACAAGGAGCATCTTTCTTGCTACGTCTTTGAAGGTCTTCCCACCAATATTGTATTGGACTTTCCCTGGTTGGTTAAGCATAATCTTGTTATTGATTGGCAGGCCAGAGAAATAGTTAGATGGAGTGACTTCTGTAAGAAAAAATGCCTGAATATTATTATCTCTACTAAAACCCTACCCACTTTTCTGTCTGAATTTGAGGATGTTTGCTTGGAAGAAGGGTGTCAGGAACTGCCTCTTCACCATGCGTATGATTGCCCCTTTAATTTGCTGACGGGAGCAAAACTACCCAAGACCAGGTTACACAATATTTGTGGCCCTTAGGCTGGGGCCACATGAGCAATATTGCGAGTGCATCGCATGACACTTGGCTCCCGTTCTACTGGAGTGTAAGCCAAGTGTCATGTCACCGTTATGCGATCCTGCAATCGCAACACAGCCAGGGAGTAGGGGGCTTGCAACACAGCCGGGGAGGAGGTGCGCGCACTGAGAAGGAGAGGGAGGGACTAATCTTCATATCTCCTCCATTGTCAGCTGATGTGTATATTGAACTGCACCCCGCTGTAATGCGAGTGCAGTGCGATGTTTCTCTTGCACCCTTAGACTTGTATGGGTGCGAGAGAAAACAAATCGGATTCCACCTGCAGCATGCTGCGATTGTTTTCTCAGTCCAATTAGAGCTGAGAAGAAAATCTCTCATGGGAGTGGCCCTATTGAGTAACATTGGTCCGAGTGGAATGCGTTTTGTTATCTCATTCCACTCGCTCCGTTTTTCTCGCCGTGTGTCCTTAGCCTTAAAAACAGGCTATGAAAGTTTACATTTCTGAAAGTCTTGCTAAGAGACAGATTAGCCCCCTTCTCCCGTGGCAGCAGAGTTCTGCTTTGTTAGCAAAAAAGATGGCAGGCCTGCGTCCTTGGTTAGATTTTCGGGAGTTGAATGAAATTACCATCCGAGAGTCTTATTCCCTTCACTCATTCCTGATTTATTTAATCAGATCATTGGAGCTAGATCATTCTCCAAGTTGGATCGCAGGGGGGGGGGCTATCATCTGATTAGAATCAGAAAGGGAGATGAGTGGAAAACGGCATTTAATACTCCTGAAGGGCATTATGAAAATCTTGTCATGCCTTTTTGTATTCATATTGCTCCTGGCGTTTTCCAACATTTTGTCAATGATATTTTCCAGCACATGATGGGCAGGTTTGTGGTTGTATATGGATATTTTGATTTACTCACCTGATCTTAAGACACATCAGGTACACGTCAGGCAGGTATTACAAATATTACGAACCGATAAACGGTATGTCAAACTTGAAAAAGGTGTATTTGCCGTACAGGAAGTTCAATTTTTAGGTTTTCTGGTATCAACTGCGGAGTTCCAGATGGACCCTGATAAGGTTTGTGCAGTTTTGCAATGGGATCCTCCAGAAAATTTGAAAGCCTTTCAATGTTTTCTGGAGTTTGCCAGTTATTACTGAAAGTTTAGCCAGAACTTTTCATCAATTGTTAAACCTCTCACAGACATGACTAAGAGACGTATAGGACGTACAGACTTTTCTAGGTGGACCGACCCTGCCCGCCAAACATTTTCTTCTTTGAAGAAATGCTTTGCCACAGCACCTGTTCTCATTCAGCCTGATGTCGCTCTACCCTTTATTGGTGAGGTTGATGTATCTGAGGTAGGGGTCGGTACTGTGTTATCACAGAGGACATAACCAGGTAAATGGCATCCATGCTCCTTTTTCTCTAAAAAATTGTCATCGGCCAAAAGTAAGTATGATATAGTCAATAGGGAACTTTTGTCCATTGAGTTGGCTTTTGAGGAGTGGCGTCATTTCTTGGAGGAGGCAGCTCATCCTGTCGTGGTCATTACTGACCATAAAAAAAATCTGTTGTGCCTTAAATCTGTTCAATGTGTCAAACCTAGACAAGCTATGTAGTCTTTCTTTTTTAACGGGTTTAATTTGTTTGCCATCTACTGTCCTGGGGTTAAGAATGTAAGAGCTGATACTTTGTCCCAGAGTTTCCCTTGGGGTAGTTCTGAGGACTTTGTTCCTATTCTACAAAAGGAAGTGGTCATTTTGAACTCAGACCTTGAGGGTAAGGTATTGAAGGCTCAGGGAGATGTTCCTGCTGACTGTCCTTCAGGGAAATTCTTTGTGCCTCTGTGTTTGTACCTTAAAATTTTAAAACATCATAACTCAATTCTGGCACGTCACTCAAGTAGTAAAGCGACCTTGGACCTCCTGTCCCGTCATTTTTGGTGACCAAGGTTAAGTCAGGATGTGGTTGATTTTGTATCTTCCTGTAATGTTTGTGCATGTTCTAAGACACACTCACATACTCGCTCATCCAGCTCACTCCTACCGTTGGCTATACCAGACAGATTATGGACACATTTATCCATGGATTTTATTACAGACTTTTATCATCCACTGGGTACACAAGGATTTTAGTGGTGGTAGATAGGGTTAGTAAAATGGCACACTTAATTGCATTACCTGCGCTCCTTAATGCAAAAACATTGGCTCATGTATTTGTCAGTGAGATTGTGAAGCTTCACAGGATTCCCTCCGATGTGGTGTCAGATCGGGGGGCCCAGTTTGTATCTAAATTTTGTCAAGCCTTTTGTTCTCGTCTAGCGGTGCATTTATCCTTTGGTTCAACTTTTCATCCTCAATCGAATGGCCAGATCGAACAGTTAAATCAACGTTTAGAGATGTACCTTAAATAGTTTGTTTGTGTTTAACAATCAGGAAGATTGGTCATCTTACTTACCTTTGCCAGAGTTTGCATTGAAGAATTGTTGTAATGAGTCCACTGGTAAGTCACACATTTCTTGGTGCATACAGTTTTCATCCTCAGTTCAGCACTTTCAGTCGTGATGGTTCTTCGTAAGTTCCTGGGGATGGACAATTTTCTTTGTCACTCCCTTGTGTGTGGAAAGGAGGACAGAACAATCTGAAAGTTATGGGAGACAGATACAAACACATGGGTGATAAAAATAATGCTTGTCATGTCCGGACCGAAGTGTGAATGATTATGTATGCTATCCACCAGAAATATTCAGCTGAAAATTCCTTCTTGGAAACTGGTGTCTAGATTCATTCGGCCATACAAGATAGCTGCTATTATTAACCCTGTAGCTTTTGACCTTGAATTACCACATGCACTTTAAATTGCCAATGTATTTCATTGATCGTTGCACAAGAAATATGTTGCGTCCTCTGAACCATCACCTTTACTGACGTCTCCAGTGATTGTTAATGGCAACATAGAATTTCAGGTGACTAGGATTGTTGATTCCCATTTTGTTTGCTGCTCACTCCAATACTTGGTAGACTGGAAGGGTTATGGTTTGAAAAAAAGGTCACAGAGTTTAGTTGATTGCAGATCCTTTTTCTTTATAACTGCTCATCATTTATCCTGAGTAGGAGCGTATGTAATTCCACTCGGTGCTGAAGAGGTAAAGGTTTCTTTTCTAACCTGCTGAGACTAACTTTTAGCTGTTAATTTCAGCTGCAGCCATGCCCTTCTGCTATATAAACCCTCTCCTTACTCTCTCCTATGCTAGCTATAGTTTATTCTAGGCTGACCTGTAAGGAGTTGTCTCTGGAGAAAGCTGTGGTTCTCTTTCCAGCGGATTTGGTGTAGTTGATCTCAATAGAACTGGAGTTTATTTTGTTGTTTCTAACTCCTTTGTTTGTCCCCCTTTCTTGTGTTGTCTTTATGTAAGTAGTAAGACTAGAGTCTTGCTGGCCAGCTCACTAGTCTGGGCTAGCCCAGTGTCAGCCAGAGCCTAGGCACGTGATTAGGCATGGGGGGGAGGATCTGTCTAGGCACGTTAGGGAGCTCAGGGATGAGTCACAGTTGAATTAGGTGGTGACCCCTCTCCCTATCATCTGGGCCTACCTTTACATCTTCCTTGGTGTACCCCTTCTCTTGTGCCACACATCGAGTATTCCCTCGACCCAGCGTGACACCTATAGTATGATTGAGTTTTAAATGCAGTTACAAAAGTGTGTATATTAACCACTTAACGACCGCGGGCAGTAATATGTCCTAGCAGTCATAGTGTTACTGCCTGTGGTCTGCTGCCGGCAGCAGGCCGCGATCGGTGCACATCTCAGCTGATTTTCACAGCTGAGATGTGTGCCTGCTAGGCATGAGCAGAATCGTTATCTGCTCGTGCCGTTTAACACCTTAAAGGGCACTGTCAATATGTGACAGCGCCATTATAACGGCATCGGCAGTAACTTTTACTTACAGGCCAATACCGGAAGTCAAGTGATGTGATTACGTGACTTCCGGTGGTTGTCAGGGTAGCACAGGGTCATGTGATGACTCCTGTACTACACATAAATTACTTTCAGTTTCACTCTGCCCGGAGCTGATTGAAGCAGAAAGTGAGCGTATCTGCTGTTTACAGCTGTGTAGCTGTGATCAGCAGATAGGGCAGAGCGATCGGTTTGCTGATCGCTATAGCCCCCTAGGGGGACTAGTAAAATAAAATAAAAATAAGTTTGAAAAAAAACCCCTAAAAGTTCAAATCACCCCCCTTTCGCTCCATTGAAAATCAAAGGGTTAAAAAAAATAAAAAAATATACACACATTTGGTATCACCGCATTCACCGCCCAATCTATTAAAATATAAAATCAATTAATCTGATCAGTAAACGGCGTAGTGTCAAAAAAATTCCAAACACCAAAATTACGTTTTTTTGTCACCACAACTTTTGCGCAAAATGCAATAACAGGCAATAAAAACGTAGCATCTGTGCAAAAATGGAAGAGTTAAAAACGTCAGCTCGTGAAGCAAAAAATAAGCCATCACTGAGCCATAGATCCCGAAAAATTAGAACACAACGGGTCACGGAATATGGCGTAAAATGTGCGCCACTTTTTACGGACAAACTTCCAAATTTTTTTTAACCCCTTATATAAAAGTAAACCTATACATGTTTGGTGTCTACGAACTCGCACTGACCTGAGGCATCACACCCACACATCAGTTTTACCATATAGTGAACACAGTGAATAAAATATCTGAAAAACAATAGTGCTATTGCACTTTTTTTGTGATTTTTCGGCAGTTGGAATTTTTTTGCCGTTTTCCAGTACACTATATGGTAAAACTTCTGGTTTCATTTAAAAGTACAGCTCGTTCCGCAAAAAATGTGCCCTCACATGACCATATTGACTGAAAAATAAAAAAGTTATGTCTCTCAGAAGAATGGCGAAAAAAAAAAACCAGAAAGCGAAAAATCGGTTGGTCGTGAAGGGGTTAATACTTTTATGAAAAGATAAAAAAAATGACTGATAGAAACTGATTGTGAAAAGCAAAAAAGCCATTTTATTATCAATAGTCATAGAAAACGATCCATACAGAAAACACACATAATAAAAAACGATGGTAAAAATGGACAGATCAGTATGGGCTTTGTCTATGCCATAAGCTTTTTGCTGGATATATGTGCACATAGGTGTAATGAAACCTTCACCTTTTAGCCCGTGCCCACATTACTTTGTCCATCTATATGCAGGGTCATTTTTCCAGTACCTCTTTTCCCTGATCTGTCCATTTTTACCATCGCTTTTATTATGTGTGTTTTCTGTATGGATCTTTTTCTATGACTATTGATAATAAAATGGCTTTTTTGCTTTTCACAATCAGTTTCTAGCAGTCATTTTTTTTTATCTTTTCATACATGTATGAAAAATACACACTTTTGTAACTGCATTTAAACCTGCATTTAAACCTAAGTGTTTTCTTTGGTTTTATTACATTTTTGAGTGGCAGTATAATTTAATATGGGTCCTATGTATTTTCTTTGTTTTTACCTATAGTATGATTACCTCACAGACCTTTTGCATAGTATGATTCCCCCCTAGAGTTCCAACACATACGGTATATTATGAGGTCTCACAGTATGATGCTTCTAGTGGCCCCCAACAAGTACTGACAGGCAAAATAAAAACACTACTCCCCAAACACCATTCCTTGATGCATTGCTCACTGTGCAGTGAGTGGACAAAGGCTTTGCCCAGACTCTGGGTTTGGTGCCCAATAGTGGTTATGGGGTCTGTCACTATTAGTACACTAGTGGTCAAATGTAAATTGTGTTGAGCACCTCAAAGCATAATAATGTAATCTATAATTCCTAATTCAATTCAAGGAGACCACCTATACCAAACACTGTCTCCGCAGTGGATATGTTGATCTCCCTAAGGTCAACAATGCTTGCTTAAGTAGTCTTTTACTAGGCATTGCCCCCACTAGCCAGATTCCTACTCCACACTGATGAGGGGCAAATACCCCGAAACGGCTGTCTGGGGATGGATACCATGTTTGGTATAGGTGGTCTCCTTGACTGGAGACTGCCCTTCCCGTGGTTGTTCCTTCCCGGTGAAAGACCTGGCTAGTTTCCTGGCAGCGTTGAGAAACACGTGATGGTGTCTCCGCGGCTTTCTTATTTGCATACTTCCCAGGGGGCAATGCTCTAGAATCACTGCGTTGAGAAACACGCGATGGTGTCTCCGCAGTGGATATGTTGATCTCCCTAAGGTCAACAATGCTTGCTTAAGTAGTCTTTTACTAGGCATTGCCCCCACTAGCCAGATTCCTACTCCACACTGATGAGGGGCAAATACCCCGAAACGGCTGTCTGTGGATGGATACCATGTTTGGTATAGGTGGTCTCCTTGACTGGAGACTGCCCTTCCCGTGGTTGTTCCTTCCCGGTGAAAGACCTGGCTAGTTTCCTGGCAGCGTTGAGAAACACGTGATGGTGTCTCCGCGGCTTTCTTATTTGCATACTTCCCAGGGGGCAATGCTCTAGAATCACTGCGTTGAGAAACACGTGATGGTGTCTCCGCAGTGGATATGTTGATCTCCCTAAGGTCAACAATGCTTGCTTAAGTAGTCTTTTACTAGGCATTGCCCCCACTAGCCAGATTCCTACTCCACACTGATGAGGGGCAAATACCCCGAAACGGCTGTCTGTGGATGGATACCATGTTTGGTATAGGTGGTCTCCTTGACTGGAGACTGCCCTTCCCGTGGTTGTTCCTTCCCGGTGAAAGACCTGGCTAGTTTCCTGGCAGCGTTGAGAAACACGTGATGGTGTCTCCGCGGCTTTCTTATTTGCTTAAATTCTAATAAGGGCCTCACTTGAGTAGGGTTCCATTGTTTAAGCACATAAGGGGCTCTGCAAATGGAGGCCACACACTATTCTAGAAAAATCTGTGCTGCAAAAGTCAACTAGCGGGCCTTTCCTACCGAGACGCCATGTTGTCAAACAGGACTGTACAGTCATAAGTGGGGTATTGCCACGTTCAGCAGAATTTGTGAAACAAATTATGAGGCCTTTTTTTGCCATTTCACCTTTGTGAAAATAACAAAATCGGGTTTGAACAGTATTTTAGTGATACAAAATGCAATTATTAGTTCTTCACCACAGAATGGCATAAAATTGTGTGACACACCTGTGGTGTCTGTATCCTCACTGCACCCCAGATGAATTCATTGAGAGGGGCAGTTTGTAAAATAGGGTCACTTGTGGGGGAGTGTACCTGTAAATTAGTTTTCAAACACATATACTAGCAAACTCAGTAGAAATTGTATAACATATTGTATGGAGTATTTTCTCCTATTACCATTTTTGCTAATTAAAACTTTGAGGCCAAAGCAACATTTTAGTGGAATTAAATACTTTTTATTTTCACAGCTTATTGTTATACAATTCTGTGAATCACCTAAGTGATAAAAATGCTCACTACATCCCTAGATGAATTCCATGAGAGGTGTAGTTTCCAGAATAGGTTCACTTGTGGGGGTTTCTGCTGTTTTGGCATGTTAGGGTATCTTCAAATGTAACATGGCATCCACAATCTATTACAGATAATTTTGCGCTCCAAAATTCAAATAGGGCTACTTCTCTTTTGAACCCTGCTTTGCGCCCAAACAGTATTTTCCATCACGTACAGGGCATCAGTGTACTCAGAAGAAATTGCACAACAAATTGTATAGACCACTTTCTCAGGTTACCCTTCTGAAAATGAAGAATTTGGGGTTAAAGCAATATTTTTGTGTTAAAAATTTATATTTTCATGGTTCAAAGTTATAAAATTCTGTGAAACACCTGTGGGTTCAAGGTGCTCACCACATATCTAGATAAATTCTTTTGTGGTGTAGTTTACAAAATGGGGTGACTTGTGGGGGATTTCCACTGTTTAGGTACATTAGGGGCTCTGCAAACGCAACATACGTTCGCTATCTATTCCAGACAATTTTGTATTCCAAAATTCAAATAACACTCCATGCTTTAGGAGCCCTGCCATGCGCCCAAATAGTAGTTATCCATTACACACAGGGTATCGGTGTATACAGGAGAAATTGCACAACAAATCGTATGGTCCTTTTTCTCCTGTGACCCTTGCGAAAATGAAAAACCTGGTGCTAAACAATATTTTTGTGGAGAAAAGTAAAATTTTCATTTTTTCCTTCTACATTGCTTTAGTTCTAGTGAAACCCCTAAAGAGTTAATAAACGTCTTGTATGTGGTGTTGAGCACTTTGAGGGGTGCAGTTTTTAGAATGGAGTCACTTTTGGGCATTTTCTGTCACATAGGTCTCGCAAAGTCACTTCAAATGTGATGTGGTCCCTAAAAATTTGGTTTTGTAAATTTGTAACTTCCTGACAAAAAAAAAAAGAGTTTTAAAACTTGCACTGATGTAAATTAGACATGTGGGAAATGTTATTTATTAACTATTTTGTGTGGTATAACTTTCTGGTTTAAGGCTATACAAATTCAAAGTTAGAAAGTTGCAAAAGTTTCACTTGTTTGTCAAATTTTTAATATCTTCATAAATAAATGCAAATCATGTAGACCTAAATTTACCTATAACATGAAGTACAACGTGTCACGAATATACAGCTGATATACAGCATTCTAACATCGTACGTCATGCACCCTAGCCCGCACTGAGGTCCAGTGCAGGCACACTTTCATCTGTCCTGAGTAGGGCAGATCAAAGTATTATAGTGCGCCTGCGTGAGACCTGAATGCTGGCTCGTGTGGATGATGTAGAACGCGTCATGCACACAGGCTTCACAAGGAGGACAAAGATGGCCGAAAGAGTAGGTGCCGGACCCAGAGAACAGACACCCATCTGACCAGTCTGCACTACCCTTTAGGTATTATAAAGTGATTTTTACGTTCTACACAGCGGCCTGGGCTCTGATATACAGCATGTTATAATGCTGTATATAAGAGCCAAGAGGTGGTGGCCGCACCTTATAGTCATCAAATCTGGTGACAGGTTCCCTTTATTATTATTATTATTATCATTTATTATTATTTATTATTTTTCCCTTTATTAGTCCCTTTAAAGGGAATCTGTCAGGTTCCCTATGCCGTGCAACCCAGCAGCATTCACATGTGGATCTTTTTTTTTTTTTTAACATTGAAGTCTATGGAAAATGGATACTGTTATTCTTCCATTTGTAAAGGATCCAATTTTTGTCTACTGGATCAGTTTCAAATGGAAGATAATGGATGGCTAATCAACAAATCCATTTTCTTTGGACTTCAATGTTAACCCTTCGACATCATCAGAGATCCATCCGCGCCTGTTTAATCAGCTAAATCCTGTTGTCAATCTCTGGCAGCGGGATTTAACACATACTGGCAGGGAGCGCGTTGTTCCCTGCTCCGATTGTCGGCCCCATGACATGATCACAGGGCGCTGATGGGTTATCATGACAACCAGGGGTCAGCTGATGACTTTTCGTTATTATGACGTAGTTCCTGTGACACCAACTGAGCGCCCGCATTTACAGATGATTATTTGTGCTGTTCAGAGGGATATGCTGAAGCATCGCTCTGTATAGCACAAATGATTGGACTGTGTCAGGTTCAAGTCCCCTAAGAGTAAGGCTATATGCCCACGTGGCTTTATTTTTCCCGTTGCTCTTTGCTTTTTTTTTAAATAAATAAAAGCAAAGTAAAAGCATCCCAGCAAAGTCTATGAGAGTTGTGACTTGCTGTGCACACGCTGCTTCTTTCTTCCTTGAAGATTTTGCTGCTGAAAAAAGAAGCAGAATGTCAATTATTTCTGCATTTTTATAATCCATTGCAATGCTTTATCACTACAGGGGATTATATCGCAGCACTTTGCCTCACACATCATGCATACAGCATGGTGTATGGGGCTCTCCGTAGCTCAGTAACCCAGGGTCGCCATGGTGATGACCCAGGGTTATCATGGCACCGGTCGGGTTCCTATGATCACATTACAGGGACCCGATCGCCAGGGAGAGGTAAGCAATTGCTCTCCCTGCCTTCTAAATGCTGCAATTGCATTGATCGCAGCATTTAGGGGGTTAAACTGCAAGGAGCGGCGCGGGCACCACTCCGAAGAGTGAAAGCCAAGTCTGAGGTATAACATCAGCCGGAGACCCGGCAGCGATTGCGGGATACAGTGCCTGAACACCCGTGATCGCCATGACTAAGAAAAGCACATACTGGCGGGTCAGTTATACCAGATAGTGATCATGGTGAATAATGTTTTAAACACAAATTGTGAAATTGCCCTTCTTCTTGCAATTTCACCATACTTGGAATTTCTTCCCTGTTTTCCAGTACAATATGGGGGAGAATAAATGATGTAATTCAAATGTACAACTCATCCCACAAAAAACAAGCCTCATATGGCTACTTGTATATTGATGGAAAAATAAAAGTTATGGTTCTTGGAAGGGGAGGAAAAACAAAAAAAAAAACACAAAAAAAACCCACAGAAATATTGCCCAGGGTGAAATTAAAGAAAAAAAAAGTTTCTAAATGTGAACAACCATTTTAAAGGGAACCCTTCAGGTGCAATATGCACCCAGAGCCATGAGCAGTTCTGGGTACATATTGCTAATCACTGCCTAACTGTCCATGTATACACTAGCATAGGTAAAGACATCTTTAGAAAAGTATTTCCAAAGATCCTTTATCTTTTACCGTATGCTGATGAGTGAGGGGACTAATCCCCTGGGCATTAATTCCCCGTCAGTCGCCCCCATTAGCATGTTAGTAGGCCCCAGTGAGCGTGCTAACATGCTAATGAATGTGCAGCGTCACAGGATGATCTCACTCACCTCTCCGCCGCCATGGTGTCAGACGGGGGATTTCAGCTCAGTGCACATGACCCCGGAGTTTGGGTCATACGCACTACTTCAGTTTGAAGCCAGGACGCGTACACCCGGCTTCATAGTGCGCATGACCCAAACTACAGGGTCATGCGCACTAAGCCTAAATCCCCTGTTGGTTGCGATGGCAGTGGAGAGGTGAGTGGGATCATCCTGTGATGCTGTGCATTCATTAGCATGATAGCACGTCCACAGGGGCCTACTAACATGATAATGGAGCCGACTGGCCAGGGAACTAACACCAGGGGCGCATTGAACGTCGTTGCAGAGGTCGCCACCGCAACTGGGCCCGGAAGCTTTTGAGGGCCCGGCACCCGCTCTGTGGAGAAATAGCTGGCTCCTCTCGGTGAGAGAGGAGCTGGGCTGTTCCTTTAATTTCAATCAGTAGCATAGCTACTGGGGGCTAGGTCAGAATATGCAACCTCCCTGGGCCCCGTGCTCAGAGGGGGCCCACCTGGAGCTGCGCTACTGTTAACTATATACATAGCCGGCTTTAGGCATGTGTGAGTTGTGCGGCGCACAGGGCGCTGGCAGGCAGACAGCAAAGGGGGCGCCTAGGGAGCAGCTGTTTACTTTCACTTTGCTGCTCCTCCCCCCTCCTCTGTGCCCTGCGTCTGGTCTCCTCCCGCTCTGCACACACAGCCTCCAGCAGGGGGCGCCTTTCTGCTCTGCACTGTTTGCTCCTTGCAAAGCCTCCAGCACGGAGCGCCCCTCCCACCTCCTCTGTGCCCTGCGTCTGGTTTCCTCCCGCTCTGCACAGCCTCAGGCAGGGGGCGCCCTCACCTGTTCTCGGCTCTGTGTGGTCTCTCCTGTCTTTACCATAGAAAGGGGGGAGGGGCAGCAGCAATGCCGGAGATGCAGTTACAAAAGCCACACTGAACTCCTGCAACCCAGTAAGTGACTGTGAGTATAACATGCTGTGTGTCATCTGTAATGTATTATGTGCTGTCTGTGTGTGTGTTATGTATAACGTGTGTGTCCTGTATAATGTGCAATGTCTGTCTGTCCGTCTATTATCCGTCTGTCTGCCTATCTTGCTATTATATATCTGTCTATATATCTCTCTATCTATCTATCTGTCTGCCTATCTCTCCATTATATATCTGTCTATATCTATGTATCTCTATTATCTATCTATCTATCTTTCTATTATCTATCTGTCTGATAACTATTTGCCTATCATCTATCCAGTGTCGGTCTGGTACACAGACGAGACACCAGTCAATGCCCCAGAAAGCTCTCTAAGGCTAAGTTCACATTTCCGCTAAAATGTATCAGTCACAATCCGCTGCACTTGTAAACAATGGAATCCGTTTAGCGGATTCCGTTGCTCCCATAGACTTGTATGAGCAGCGGATTGTGACTGATGATGCTGCGTTGCACCCTCCGCCCGACTGATCAGTTGTGGAACGACTGACCGCCGGGCGGGAGGAACGCAGCATGTAACATTTTTTGAGCAGCGAGATCCGTCGGATTTCGCTGCGCATGCTCTCTGGCTCCCTGCACACGTCACCAGCTTTGGTTGGTTACCCGATATTTACCCTGGTTACGGTGCAAGGAGCCAGCGCTAAGCGGAGTAGGCCCGTAACCAAGGTAAATATCGGGTAACCAAGGTAAACATCGGGTGCTTTGCTACCCGATATTTAGTCTGGTTACGTGTGCAGGGAGGCCGACACTTCCCCGCTCGGCCCCGCCCCCTCCCGCACATGTGTGTACACACACTCACTCACACACATACACTCACTCACCTGTCCCCAGCAATGCAGACCGCAGCACTGCCACTGACATCCTCAGCGCCTGGCCCCGCCCCCCGCTCGGCTCTGCCCGCTCCCGCACTTTGCATGTGCACACACACACATACATACATACATACATACATACATACACATACACACACTCACACATACACTCACCTGTTCCCAGCCATGCAGACCGCAGCACTGCCACTGACATCCTCAGCGCCTGGCCCCGCCCCCGCTCGGCTCCGCCCCCTCCCACATTCAGCATGTGTATACACACACATACACACACACACACACTCACCTGTCCTGCAGTCCCTGCGGCACTGACAGTGCCACGGCCCCGCTCGACTCTTCCCCCCCCCGAACTTCGCCCCCCGCACACAACGGAATCTGACAAAGAATTCTGTTCTTTGTCATCCGTTGTACAGCGTTGAACAGCGCATCAGTCACATGCGTCAAGCGACGCTTGTGACTGATACAAAACAACGGAAATGTGAACTTAGCCTAAGGCTACTTTCACACATCCGGTTTGAGCAGTGCGGCTCAATCCGGCTGTGAAACCTATGCAACGGATGCGGCGAAAACACCGCATCCTTTGCATAAGTTTTTACATAGAAAAAAAGGAGCCAGCACGATCTGAAATTGGCATGCATCATATAAAAAGTGAAAATTCACAGATTTATTCCAACTGTTGTACTATAATAAAAAAAATGAGATTTTTAGCAAATAATTGATCAATTTTTTGAGCCACCCCTGCCAACGTCACGGCAAATCTCAATAGGGGGGTCCTACTCTATATTCTGTATTTCATGTGCCATGCGGCCTCCTAGATAAAGTTAAAAGCAGAACCATAATGGAGCACACATACCTGTAACCTGTATATAGCCGCTTCCATGTTGCAAAAAAGGCAATTGTGGATAGAGACCAGCCCAGGTCCCAGCATGTGGAGCAAGCTCTACACATACCAGGACTATATCACAACTGATCCTCCCAGTGCCAAACAGCAACCATTGATAAAGGCGGACCAGATCCAAGAATGGTGCTTAATTAGCATTGCCTGTGGAAAGGGGTGAGGTAACTGAATCTGAACAGCCACCAACAGGAGGAATATATTGCAAACCAAAATCAGGCGTGCATGGTGTAGTCCTGTTGGTAGCTGTACACATTCAGTTGCCTCACCCTTTCCACAGGCATTGCTAATTAAGCACCATACTTGGATCTGGTCCGCCTTTATCAATGGTTGCTCTCTGGCACTGGGAGGGTCAGTTCTGATATAGTCCTAGTATGTGTAGAGCTTGCTCCACATGCTGGGACCTGGGCTGGCCTCTATCCACAATTGCCTCTTTTGCAACATAGAAGCGGTTATATATACAGGTATGTGTGCTCCATTATGGTTCTGCTTTTAACTTTATCTAGCAGGCCGCATGGCACATGAAATACAGAATATAGAGTAGGACCCCCCTATTGAGATTTGCCGTGACGTTGGCAGGGGTGGCTCAAAGAATTGATCAATTATTTGCTAAAAATCTCATTTATATTACAGTACAGTTGGAATAAATCTGTGAATTTGCACTTTTTATATGATGCATGCCATTTTCAGATCGTGCTGGCTCCCCTCTCTATAAGTTTTTACATGCGGCCCGTCCGTTTTTTTCCGGTTGCGGCACGCTCCTGAGCATGCGCAGTGGAAAAAAACGCATGCGGCGGCCGGATGCGTTTTTTTCCGCATTGCGCCGCATCCGGCATCCATAGGCATGCATTGAAAAATGAGCCGCAGCAGCCGGATGCGGCGCGATGCGTTTTTTTGCCGGACAAAAAAACGTTGCAAGCTACGTTGTCTCCGGCTGCAGCTTTAGCTAATTTTGCCGCATCCGGAAAAAAACAGATGCAACGCAAAGCCATCCGGTACAATCCGGTAACAATGCAAATCTATGGGGATAAAACAGATGCGGTACCGGATCCGTTTTACCCGTTTTTTTTCCGGATTGTACCTGATGGAAAAAAACTGATGTCTGAAAGTAGCCTTAGGCTGCTTTCACACATCCGTTTTTTGCAGTGCGGCTCAATCCAGTTAAAAAACCTATGCAACAGATGCGGCAAAAAAAACGGATCCATTGCATAAGTTTTTCCATGCGGCCCGTTCGTTTTTTGACGGATGCGGCTTGATACTGAGCATGTGCAGTGTAAAAAACCAAATCCGGTGGCCGGATGCGTTTTTTTGCCGCAGGACGCAGTATCCGGCGTCCATAGACTTGCATTGTAAATCGCACCGGACCCGGCGCGATGCAGTTTTTGCACCGCACAAAAAAACTTGCCAGGCAACATTCCATCCGGCCGCCGCATGGGCTAAATATGCCGCATCCGGCAAAAAACGGACACAACACAAGGCCATGCGGCACAATACGGCGCTAATGCAAGTCTATGCGTAAAAAACGCAACCGGCGGCAAAAAAAGGTTGTGTTTTTTTCTGCAAAGCGCCGTATTGTGCCGCTCAGCAAAAACCAGATGCGTGAAAGCAACCTAACTGAAGAAGGGACCCGCCGGCAGGGGCACCACTGGCATCAAAGATCCAGAGCTCCGACCCAGAACTTCTTGGCCGGAGCCCCGAATCTTCTGCAACCACCGCACTGAACTATGTCGGCGTCACCGCGATCCAGTTCAATCCTGTGACAGAGCACAGAGCTCCCTGCTCTATCACTGCCCGTCTCCTAAGCCACAGACCGCTGCAGGCCTGTGTCTTAGGAGACCGTATATCTACAAGGGCACTGCACTGACATCATTGTAGCGCGCTGCCTCCGCAGGCCACCATAGAAGAGAAAATGGAGGCTGCGGTGCTGGGAATCAGGATTAGGTGAGTATATTTTTTTTTTATGTCTATATGGGATCTGTGGGGGCTCCTGTTGTATATAAGAGGCTATGTAGAGGCCACTGCTATGCATAGGAGGCTGTGTGCAGGAGGCTGTGTGGCGGCTCCTGCTGTGCGCAGGAGGCTGTGTTGGGGCTCCTGCTGTGCGCAGGAGGCTGTGTTGGGGCTCCTGCTGTGCGCAGGAGGCTGTGTGGGGGCTCCTGCTATGCGCAGGAGGCTGTGTGGGGGCACCTGCTGTGCGCAGAAGGCTGTGTGGGGGCACCTGCTGTGCGCAGGAGGCTGTGTGGGGGCACCTGCTGTGCGCAGGAGGCTGTGTGGGGGCACCTGCTGTGCGCAGGAGGCTGTGTGGGGGCACCTGCTGTGCGCAGGAGGCTGTGTGGGGGCACCTGCTGTGCGCAGGAGGCTGTGTGGGGGCACCTGCTGTGCGCAGGAGGCTGTGTGGGGGCACCTGCTGTGCGCAGGAGGCTGTGTGGGGGCTCCTGTTGGGTATAGGATGCTGTGTGGGGGCTCCTGCAGCGATTTGCATATAGTTGTGAGGCCTCTAGAGTTAACTCCTCCTGTGGACCCCCACACACCCCAGTCCGACCCTGCATCCGTCTATCTTTTCCATAGTATCTATGTATGTGTCATGTATATGGTGTAATTTATGCAGTGGCAGTGACTTGGCCTGTGGGTGATGGCGGCCATTGCTATTTTCTCGGATGCATGGCTGAACACCATTGAGGAGCAGATGGCCACTGGCTCTCTGTATCGCCCTTGCTCTGCAGCTGTGGGCCCTGGATAAGTGTAATGACATCAGGGGGAGCCTGTGACGTGATTCCAGTGGGCCCTGCAGCTGCGACCAGAGTGGGTGCAGAGCATGTGTAGGGGGTAATAGATACATATATATATATTTACTAGCTGTAGTACCTGGCGGTGCCCGGGATAGTAACTGTCTCTCTCCCTCTCTCCACTCTCTGTGTCCCTCTCTGTCTGTCTGTCTCCCTCTCTCTGTGTGTTTCTGTCTCTGCGTGTCTATGCTTGTGTTTGTATGTATCTCTGTGTGTCTCTGTGTCTGTCTCTGTGTGTCTCTGTGTGTTTGTCTTTGTGGGTCTCTGTGTGTGTCTGTCTGTGTATCTCTGTCTCTGTGTCTGTCTCTGTGTGTCTCTGCCTCTGTGTCTCTCTGTGTATCTCTGTGTGTGAATGTGTCTCTGTATGTGTCTGTGTTTCTGTGTCGGTGTCTTTGTCTCTGTATGTGTGCCTCTGTGTGTCCCCATGTGTGTGTCTCTGTCTGTGTGTCTTTGTCTATGTCTCTGTCTCTTTCTCTGTGTCTTTGTATCAGTCTTTGTGTGTCTCTTTATCAGTCTCTGTATCAGTCTGTCTCTGTGTGTGTGTCTTTCTGTGTCTCTGTATCAGTCTCTGTTTGTGTGTCTCTGTATCAGTCTCTGTTTGTGTGTCTCTGTATCAGTCTCTGTCTGTGTGTGTGTCTCTGTGTCTCTCTCTCTCTCTTTGTCTCTGTGTGTCCCTTCTCTGTCTATATTCTCTGTGATTCTGTGTATATGTCTGTGTGTCTGTTTCTGTGTGTCTGTCAGTCTGTGTGTGTGTGTGCGTGTCCCTGTCCGTGTGTGTCTCTGCATCAGTCTGTGTGTGTGTCTCTGTTTCTGTGTCTGTCTCTGTTTGTGTGTCTCTGTCTCTGTATCAGACTCTGTGTGTCTGTGTGTCTCTGTCTCTGTGTGTGTCTGTGTTTGTCTCTATTGACATCATATTATCTGACACATTACCTGTCTTAAAAAAGAATGTCCTTTGTTGCCTATAGCAACCAATTACAGCTCTTATTAATGACCCGTAGTTCCCAGCGCCATTGATTTTAGTGTAAGCAGGTTTTTGCGGCGAATCACTGTAAAGTGCGGGGTTAAAAATTCTCATCAAAACATAGTCCGTGACGTTCCCTGGGTCACATTTCGTGATTGTAAATGTGACGGTGCAAATTCCTTTATTGGACGGACGGACACACACACACACACACACACACACACACACACACACACACACACTCAGCTTTATATATTAGATTATACACCCTACATATGCCCTGTACATGTCACGTATAGTGTGTAATGTAATGTAATTCTGAATATTGACCTGCCATATCCTAAAGGTGTGTAATATGCGCTCTGTTAGGATTTCACTTGCTGATTCGAGTAGTTGTCACCTGATCACTCACATGCGATTTGCAATGTGTGGTCATCTGCCGAATGACGTCTCCTCCTGTTTCTCTCAAATTGAAAATGATAACAATGAGAGACGCAGGAGGAGACGTCATTCAGCAGATGACCCAGAGTCTGCAAATCACTTGTGAGTGATTTCATTGGCAAATTAAATCCTAACAGTGTGTATTACACATTTTGGGGGTTTGACCAGTCAATGTGCAGCAGAGCAGGGAGACGCCATTGGGCACCGGCGTCCCGGGCTCCTCATCTGACTGCATCGTCCTCGGCAGAGATAAAATTTGTTTTATCTGAAATGTGGAAGCATCAGAGTAAAATATACACGACTGTAATAATGGAGCCGGTCTCTGATTCCTTCCACGCGGGGGTCGTGCAGGAATCAGCTGTCAGATTCCTCACCTGGTAGAAAATAACAGTGGAGTCTCATATGTTACATGGCGTCACTGCCGTCTGCACATCACATGGAATGGTTTAGGGGATGTTCACATGGGGCATCTTTTATACCACAAATATGCAGTGTTTTTGTCCCAAGAATGCACCAAAAACGCACCGCGGCAAAAATGCATAAAAAAACGCAATGTGTTTTTGACACATTTTTACCGCGTTTTGCCCAATGCGGTTTTTAAGTCTAATCTATTGACTGGAAGGGTTCAAAAACGAAAACGCAAAAAGAACTGACATGCTGCATCTTCAAAAACACAGCCAAGATGCAGCCAACAAAAGATGACCAGTGTGGACAGCAAAAGAGAAATCCCATAGACTTTGCTGGGAGGAGGAAATGCATGCAGGGGCATCTGTGTGACCTCAAAAATGCTACAAAAGATGTCCTGTGTGAACTTAGCCTTAATGTTGTTATGAACGCCATTCTATCAATGTAATGCATCGTCAGCAGCTGAGGTGTATTATAAGGTTCTGCAGCAGCTGAGTTGTGTATGATGAGGTCCTGCAGCAGCTGAGGTGTGTATTATGGGGTTCTGCAGCAGCTGAGGTGTGTATTATGGGGTTCTGCAGCCGTTGAGTTGTATATTATGGGGTTCTGCAGCAGCTGAGATGTGTATTATGGGGTTGCAGCAGCTGAGGTGTGTATTATGGGGTTCTGCAGCAGCTGAGATGTGTCTTATGGGGTTCTGAAGTAACTGAGGTGAATTATGAGATTTTTCAGCAGCTGAGATGTGTATAATGAGGTTATATAGCATCTCAGGTGTGTATTTTGAGGTTCTGCAGCAGCTGAGGTGTGCATTATGAAGTTCTAGAGAATATTACATTATTCGGTGTGGATTTATCTTACAAATTTTCCAACAAAATTATTTGCAGCATTTCCAAATGGGGTGTGCCCAGTCTGGTAAATAAAGGGATTACAATATATATGCCGTAGTTCTTCCATACACCGTGCCCCTCCCTCATGGTGTGTATGTGGTGCTGCACCTCAGTCTGTTCAGGTCATTTTAGCTGAGAGGCAGTCACACATACACAGCGCCCCCCGTTCTTATGGTGTGTATGTGGTACTGCACCTCAGTCTGTTCAGGTCATTTTAGCTGAGAGGCAGCGACACATATAACCTGAGGACTCTTTATTATGTAGAAAGCAGAGATTTTTTTCTAATTTCGTACATTCCCCTTTAACATCTGTATTTTGGACTTTTTGGTCCGGCGTACACACAGCATTGGCCGCCGGCTCTATGGTACCTTGTCTGCTATCATCCGGTACATTTATCCTCAGGATTTGTATAGTAGATGTTGATCCCACCAATGGGGCCACGACCTGCGCCGCTCTTAAGTGTATAGGAATTTATATCATCTCTCCACAAAAAGCAGCAGCACCTCATTCTCCAGATACATGTGCGCCCCATTGGGGGGATCCATATGTACCATCCATAATGTAATATCCAGGCATACAGCATGTACGAGATGTGGTGGAATTAATGTGGATTGAGAATCAGATTCTCCAGCACAAATCTGGAGGACTTTATTGTACATTTGAAAAAAATCAATTTTGTTAGGATATAAAAAAAAAATGGCCTCTGGTCCTCGTTTGTTTCCTGGAAACTGGGTACAAAATCAGTAGGGGGGCACCAAAGGGCAGTTTTGCACAGGGCGCCATTCAGGCTAAGGCCGGCCCTGGTTATAGTATCTGTCATTACTACTTCTTGCAATAGGGCATTCCACGGTCTGGTTGCTCTAACTGTCAAGAATCCTTTCCTATTTAGCTGCCGGAATAAATTTACCAGTAAGTTTTAGTATCGTAAGAATGGCTCTATATGGAAATCCCTTCCTTCATAAATACAAAGTCTGTGTGTATAGACTTTATAATATCACACTTTATAAGGCTTTATTGCATACCTAGCCCATTCGTTACCCAGATATTCGCAGAAGTGTACTCATCCCTTAAAATGAGCTAGTGACAAATATTTTTAGTTGGTATAAAGCTTGGAAAATTATTGAATACACAGTCATGAGTTATCAGGAAATGGGCATTATTATTATTTTATTGTTTTGTAAATGTGATGCCCTGGCCTATCAGGTCGTCACAAGGGTGCCGTGCAATGTGCCCTACTGCATGGTACCTACTCCTCCTTGGTTACGGGTCCTGTCCCTTTGGTGTTGCTAAGAACAGGTATACACAAATCCTGAGGAACACTCTGCACCACACCCACCAAACACCCATTGGGTAGCCTGAGGGGAATAGGGCCACCCAGATGGAGGGATGGTACAAGGAGGGCCAGAAGTGTCAGGAGAGAGAGAGGAGTAGTTGGAGAGAAGTGCCAGTGAGCGGTGACAGGAAAGGTTACGCTGCGGAGCTGGGCTCCTGTAACAGTCCCAGGTGCCGGACGTTGGTCTGGCCTGGAAGGAGCTGGAACCCCGGTCGCAGGGAGTAGTGACAGGGGGCATGATGCCACCATGGAGGGCAGACCGGCGGCCTTGTGCTACAGCCGGGCAGGGGCCTGGGCACGACTGGGTACACAGACCCTAGGCTGGGAAGTAGCTTCACGCAGCCCAGTAATTCACCCAACCTGGAACGAAATCTTCACGAACCGCTCTCCACCCGCTCCAGAGTAATAACGCAACCATAGGGATAGGACTTCCCAAAACTGTCCATAAGATCCCACGCATGAACCCTGAGAGCAAGCTCACCCTGCTAGCCACGCAGGTGAGCGGGACCCAAGTAGTCCTAGGCGAAAGGGAGCCACCAAGTGTAAACACAGTGCCAAGGGACAAGGCTTCAGACCTACCAGCAATGCCAAAAGGGCACGGACCCACCGTGCTTGGACTAAGGCTGCAGGACGTTCAAGACTTTGGTTTACCCGGTGTCAGCGTCAGCATCTCTTGACTGTGTGAGTACGTGGTGCCCCTTTGCTCCCAACAGGTAGCCAGCCTGCCTTCACCGAGCCCCGGGACGCCTTCACCGAGCCCCGGGACACCTTCCCCTGCCCACGGAGGGGTTAACATCAATTGCTGCCATTCCATCGCTCCCGGGCGCTCCCATCTCCCCTAAACACAGCAGCGGTGGTATCCCCATTTTTACCACGAACCGTGGGTGGCGTCACGAACATTATCCAAATCCACCCTTTCCATCCCCCCTTTTATTTTCGAGTAGCCGCGCGACCCAACCTCGGGTCCGGAGACCCCTCGAGCCACTGCGGATCCGGATCCGAGCAGCCCGTGGGTTGTCGCGGCGGCAGCACATAAACACTTTAACCCCTTTACCCCAGAGGATGGATTTTAGCTTCATAACCAGGCCATTATTTTTCAATTCTGTTTCAGGTTATAACTCTGAAATGCTTCACCGGATCCCAGTGATTCTAAGATTGTTCTTTTTTTGTGACATATTGTAGTTAATGATATTTGTAAATTTAAGACGATATTTTTTGTGTATATATGTGAAAATATTAAAAATTTAGCAAACAAATTTAAAACTTTGCAATTTTCAAGCTTTTACCTTAAATCCGAGAATTACGAGGAGCTGCTGATAAGTCTTTGGCTTTGTGATTTTTTTTTTTTTTTTGTTTCTATGGTAACAAATGTTACATGACATGAAAGCCTTTTGTGTCTAATATATGTTTTCAAAATTTTGTGTTTGAATCTTATGGCATCAGTGTTCTACGCACGCGGGAAATCTAAATGGCGGAGTCTAATGCGATATTCACTGCAACTGAGAGCAGAGGAGTGATAAAATTCTTGTTTTTGCAAGAAAAGTCCACAAAGGATATTCATGGTGATATGTCGCAGACATTGGGAGATCACAGTTAAGAAATGGGATGCCAAATTTAAAACAGGCACTTCAGCACCAATGGGTGAAGCCAAGCCACTAGCTTGCCCTTGTTAGATTTTCTCTATTCCAGAGGCACCAATGCTTATAGCACTATTGTCACACGGTGTTTCACTGCTGTATATATGTCACATGGGATACACTGGGTCTGCTGTATGTACATCACATAAGACACACTGGCACTGTTGCATATACATCACCTAGGATACACTGACATAGAAGATTCTGGGAGTGCAGCATATACATTGCATAGCAGATGCTGGGGCTGTAGCATATACATCACAGGAGAAGGCTGGGCCATATACATCACAGGGGAAGGCTGGGCCATATACATCACAGGAGAAAGCTGGGCCATATAGATCACAGGAGAAAACTGGGCCATATAATCACAGGAGATACATCACAGGAGAAGTCTGGTTCATATACATCACAGGAGATGGCTGGGCCATATAAATCACAGGACATGGCTGGGCCATATACAACACAGGAGATGCTGGGGCATATACATCACAGGAGAGGGTGGGGCATATACATCACAGGAGAGGGTGGGGCATATACATCACTGGAGACACTAGGATACACAGGATAGGCTGAGTAATATACATCACAGTGGGTGATGTACATCACAGTGGGTGATGTATATGGGTGGGCCATATACATCACAGGAGACACTGGGCCATATACATCACAGAAGATGCTGAGGTATATACATCACAGAAGATGCTGGGGCATATACATCACAGGAGGGGTTAGAGCATATACATCACAGGAGCAGCTGGGGCATATACAACACAGGATATGCTGAGGGGTCTATATCACAGGACATGCTGGGGCGTATAAATCACAGGAGATGTTTGGGCATATACATCACATGGTGGGGTTATATACAGCTGATGAAATAAATATTGAACATACCACCAATTTTCTAAGTAAATATATTTCTAAAGGTGCTATTGACCTGAATTTCTCCAATCCACACAGGCAAAGAAAGCAAACTTAAATAAGTTATCAGTAATAATGAAAAATGACACGGAAAAAGAATTGAACATGCTTTTTGAAATTGATTTAATACTTTGTACAAAAGAATTTGTTGGTAATTATAGGTTCAAAACACCTCCTGTATGGAGAAACTAGTTGTATGCTTTGCTCAGGTGGGATTTTAGCCCATTCTTTCACATAAACAATCTTTAATGTAATTAAATGGGGGCCCCATTTCATGGCAGCCCCCATGCAGCGATGGATACAGCGCTTCACGCCATCCTATGCCTCCAGTCCACTCCACTAATGTGCAACTGAGGAAGGTCCGTAGTTGACCGAAAACTATTATTATTATTATTTTTCATGCACATTGAATAAACTTGCCTCACTTTCAAGCTTGGGAGTGCCTTGTTTAATTACATTGTACGGCTTTGGAACCTGAAGAGCACCCCTATTTCTCTTGATATCCCTACAAGGAAGTGCCATTTCTTCTTTCTACATAAACAATCTTTAAATCCTGACGGTTCCATGAGCTCCTTCTATAAGCTCTTTGCTTTAGTTCTTTCTATAAATTTTCTGTTGGATTCAGGTCAGGTGAGTACCTGAGCCATTCTAGCAGCTTTGTTTTCTTTCTCGGAAACCAAGTTTCCTTAGCTCTGTGTTTGGAATCATTGTCTTGCTGAAATGTCCACCCTCATTTCATCTTCATCATCCTATTAGATGGCAGAAGATTTTTTATCAAGAATGTCTCATTACATTTAACCATTCATCCTTCCTTCAATCGTAGGAAGTTTACTGTATGTTGAAAAACAACCCCACACCATGATGTGTGATCAAACTTCACTATTGGCATGGTGTGTATTATGGCATCCAAAGAGTTCATTTTTGGAGTCAACTGACTATATTCTCCCAGTATTTCACAGGCTTGTCTAAATGTTGTTGAGCAAACTTTAAACACACTAGAACATGCTTTTTGTTCAGCAGTGGAGTCTTGCGTTGTGAGCGTGCATACAGGCTATGAAGGTTGAGTTCATTATTTATTGTTTTCTTTGAAACAATTGTACCTGCTGATTACAGATCTTCTTTTAGCTCTCCAGAGGTGGGCCTTAGCTCTTGGACACCTGTTCTGAGAATTATTTTCCCTCTTTTGTCTGAAATCTTGCGGGGAGCACCTGGTCGTGACCGGTTTATAGTGAAATGATGTTCTTTACCCTTCCAAATTCTGGCCTCAACACTGTTCAATGGTACCTTCAGTAGTTTAGGAATTCTGTGACCAATGGCATTCTGTAACCAGCTTACTGGTTTTGCCAATCATGCGATGTTTCTTGTGTGGCACCTTGGTAATGAAACACATTTTTATAGGCCATCAGATGAATGAGCTGATTTTTATTTTTCAATAAGTGGCAGGGTTGCTTTTTAATTACTGATAAATTTCAGCTGCTGTCGTCATGACTTTCCATAGCTATTTGCACCTCTCTATCTTCATGTGTTCAATACTTTTCCCCTGTGTCACAGCTGCACTCTGAAACTCTAAGGATGCTAACATTGAATACAGGAATTTGGACATGCATTACTGCTAAGGAAATAATTCTAAAAATTGAGAAACTAATTGCATAAAAAGGCCAGTTTTATATGAGCCTAGCACCAAGTGTCAACCCATATCTCTTTTTGGTAGATCCCTACCTAAAATGCCTCTCTCTCGGCTAAAAAATCCTGCAATTTTATTGGTGGGCAGCAACTTGCTATTAGGAAATTAAAGGATGTCTTAAGCTAGTGGGAAAGGAGTGCTTAGTCAGAAGGCATGACCTTATAATCCAAAATGAAAAAAACTGACCACTTCCTAACAGACAAGTGTGAACAGCGCATTGCTAAATTATGTTTTATGTTCATTATGCATCTAAGAGTCTCAATTTTTTAATTGATCCCTTTAGCAGTAATGCATGTCTAAATTCCTGTATTCACTGTCTGCATGCCTTAGCATTTCAGAGTGCAGCTGTTTGTTAGTTCATTTCTTAGGTTTGCACCTGTTCACACTTGTCTGTTAGGAAGGGCCATCAGTTTTTTTTATTTTAGATTATAGGGTCGCGCCTTCTGATTGAGCACTCCTTTCACACCAGGCTTAAGGTGATTTTTAATTTCCTATTCTGCCCGCCCATAAAATTGTAGGCTTTTTCAGCCCAGAGAGAGGTGTTTTAGGTAAGGACCCTGCAAAAACAAATATGCCTTGACTCTGGCTGCTGGGCTCACATAAAACCAGCCTTTTTATGTTCAAAGTGTCTCAATTTTTAATTTATTTTAATTTATTTCCTTAGCAGTAATGCATGTCCAAATTTTGGTATTCAATGTTTGCATGCCTTAGTATTTCAGAGTGCAGCTGGTTATTTGTTAATGTGTTTCATGTTCTGTATGCACCTGCTCACACCTGTTTGTTAGTAAGAGCCATCAGTTTTTTTCATTATTCATTTATGGACACTTATGGTTTGATTTCTTTGCCTGTATGGATTGGATGGGTTGTTACCAACATCTGGTGAGAAATTCATGTTTATAGTACTTTAAGAAATATATTTATTTTTATCTAAAATTGGTGACTTATTCAATGTTTATTTCACCCATTATCCATCACAGGAGAGGCTGGGGGGCATATACATGACTGGAGAGGCTGGGGGCATAAACATTACTGGAGAAGCTGGGGCTGCTGCTGCTGTCGTCAGTGGGACAAAGACTGTCACTGGAAGGCAGAGTGCGCTAACCCATATATTATATCCTGCCAGTGGGCAGCGTTTGGTGTCATTCTTCATTGCATGTGTGTCGCCCTGGAGACCGGGGTACCCAGCACCGGATCGGGGGTCTATTTCTTGAGGGGATGTCACGGGTGGCTCGACCCGGGCTGTGGTCTCAGGCGATGCACAGTGCAATGGGGGGTATTTACAGGGGATAAATAAAAGTTTATAAGAGTTTTTCGTGACGCCACCCGGAATAAATGTGGCTATTTATGGCCACCGCTGCCAGTAGCTGGCCGGGGATGATGATGTGGGGCAGCTGAGGTGGAAAGCCCTTTCCGGGTAGGGCTGTGGGTCCCAGGCAGGTGAGGTAAAAGTCAATGGTGGTTATAGATAATGGCATTGTGAGGAGACTTTAGGGGCGCAGACACTTACTTGATCAGCAATAGGTTTTTTCAGCTTCGATGGTCCCAATCCTGGATAGGTGGCTACTGCCCAAATGAGAGACTGAGGCACAGGCGACGTTTAACCGGTTTACTTCAACAAACAACTGCATAACAACAAGTCCCGTCACCGGAGTCTGTATAAGGATGACTGAGTTACTCTGCCCTGCCAGGTCCTTGGCCTCCTTCTTTGCGCTGTCTGTGTGTGGCCCTGCTGCTGTTTGTAAACTGGCTGCCGGCCCAAACTGTCCCTCCTGGGTCCTAATTCAACAGGCAACTCGAGTCCTTTTCCCCTGCTTACCCCCTCTGGGAGTACCGCTGAACTCACTGGATGTTGCTGTGTCTGACCCTGGTGAAGCTTGAATCGCCTTCACTTCTCCTGGTTGCTGTATTGTGTGAAACTAATGCAGCCACGGATCCGGTGTCCGTATTTGCGCCTTTTCAGGGGTAGATATTAATGGCTACCCGGTTCCTAAAATGTTCCTCTTCTCTGTCTCCTCTTCCTCAGACCAATGGCTTGGGCCTGGAAATTGTCAGTCTCTCCTAAGTACCTCAGAGCAATTTCTCTGTGACTGCTCCTTTGAGCGTCCCGGCTCCAACAGCACAAACTAAACTGTCAATTTTACCTCAGATCAGAATATCTCTAGGGGAGTCTCTTGAGCTCCCCCTTCTGGCCAGAGGTGGTAGTGCGGTGTCTGCTCTAGTGCTTGTATTGAGCAACTAATGATGGTTTTACTGTGGCTAATCCCCTAGGGGTGCCACACATGCACCACAGTATTCAGTAGGGATCGCCTTAGTATAAGGCTCATTTAAAGGGCCTGCGACTTACAAATTGAAGGCGCTGACTTGTGCACTGTCGTCCCCGGGAATCTACATGGGGGCCAGAGAAAAGATTATCTATCTTCCCTCAGGCCAGAGTTTTTCTATCCTTGATTTAAAGCCTGTTTGTACTGCTCTAAAGCTGGCTGGATCTGGCCAGTTTCAGTCTGTTGCAGATGCATATCTGCCTGTGCTAGCATCTTGGGAGAGCTTTCAGTTTTGACCAGCAGAACGACCATGCCAGTCTGAACTGAACGGTAAATCTTCAGAAGCACGCAGTCCCCGACATCCAGATAACTGGGTGTCAGGGGATCGGTGCACTCCTGAAGGTATGTACAACTTGAGAAAACCCTATTAAGTCTCCAGCTCCTAATGTTTTATTCAGCTGCAAATAAAGCAATCTGCTCTCCATCAAAGCATGGCAAATTGTCCTAAGGCCTTGTGCTTGTGAGTTGTAGAGCGCTGGGTCTCAGCTCAGGTACACTGATGATGATGTGAATAATCCCTGTTTATAGACGATGTTCCAAATTATTATGCAAATTATATTTTTCTCTGATTTTCCTAAATGGTCGGTGCAAATGACAGTCAAATAAAAGTCATCACCCATTAGAGCACACATCAAATTTTATCGGAAACCTCCCAATGATAACAGTATAATCTTCAAAATTAAAAAAAACTCAAAATGCTCTGTTCCAAATTATTAGTCACAGTAGAGTTTCTAAACATTTTTTATGTTTTAAAGAACTGAAAATGCTCATTTGTGGACTTTGCAGCATTAGGAGGTCACATTTACTGAAATAAAAAAGCTATTTAAATCTAAAACATCCTAACAGGCCAAGTGACATGTTAACATGGGAACCCTTCTTTGATATCACTTCACAATTCTTGCATCCATTGAACTTGTGAGTTTTTGGAGAGTTTCTGCTTGAATTTCTTTGCATGATGTCAGAATTGCCTCTCATAGCTGCTGTTTTGATGTGAACTGCCTCCCACCCTCATAGATTTTTTTGCTTGATGATACTCAAAAGATTCTCTATAGGGTTGAGGTCAGGGGAAGATGGTGGCCACACCATGAGTTTATCTCCTTTTATGCCCATAACAGCCAATGACACAGAGGCATGAGATGGTGCATTGTCATGCATGAAGATGATTTTGCTCCTGAAGGTACGTTTCTGCTTTTGTACCATGGAAGAAAGTTGTCCGTCAGAAACTCTATATACTTTGCAGAGGTCATTTTCACACCTTCAGGAACCTTAAAAGGGTCTACCAGATCTCTCCCCATGATTCCGGCCCAAAACACCAAACACCAAACCCAAAACTCCTCCACCTCCTTGCTGATGTCGCAGCTTTGTTGGGACATGGTGGCCATCCACCAACCATCCACTAGTCCATCCATCTGGACCATCCACGGTTGCTCGACACTCATCAGTTAACAAGACTGTTTGAAAATTAGTCTTCATGTATGTCTGCGCCCACTGCAACCATTTCTGCTTGTGAGCACTGGTTAGGGGTGGCCGAATAGTAGGTTTATGCACCACAGCAAGCTTTTGAAGAATCCTACACCTTGAGGTTTGAGGGACTCTAGAGGCACCAGAAGCTTCAAATATCTGTTTGCTGGTTTGTAATGGCTTTTTAGCAGCTCCTCTCTTAATCCGATGAACTTGCCTGGCAGAAACCTTTATCATTCTGTCTTTATCAGCACGAACACGTATGTGCTCTGAATCAGCCACAAATCTCTTCACAGTATGAGGATCACGCTTACGTTTTCATGAAATATCTAATGTTTTCATCCCTTGTCCAAGGCATTGCACTATTTGTTGCTTTTTGGCAGCAGAGAGATCCTTTTTCTTTCCCATGTTAATTGAAAACTGTGGCCTACTTAATATTGTGGAACATCCTGTTTTCCTTTTATTGAGCTCACCTGGAAACTAATTATCACAGGTATCGGAGATTGATTTCAGTGATCCAAAGAACCCTGAAGCACAATTCCATCAATGAGTTTCATTTAAGAGAAAAAAAAAATGAATCGGCATGACACTTAAATCCAATTTGCATAATAATTTGGAACATGGGGTAGATGCTGTCAGTGCACCCTGCCAGAACGCTGTACACCTCTGCCTGCTAAGGTATTCACTATAAGGCTATGTGCGCACAGTGCGTTTTTCGCGGCGTTTTTGCGCATTTTTCGGGTGCGTTTTTGGCCTCAAAACAACAGGACTTTGCTTCGCAAAGTCTGAGTTTTCATTTTTGCTGTCCGCACACGTTTTTTTTTACCTGCGTTTTTGAGTTAAAAAAAAAAATGGACATGTCAGTTCTTTCTTGCGTTTTTCTGCATTTTCCGCCCATGCAATGCATTTGAAAAACGCAGCAAAACGCAGAGATCAAAAACGCAGCAAAACGCAGCCAAAAACGCACCAAATCGCGGCAAAAGCGCATGCGTTTTTTGATGCGTTTTTTCGATGCAGGTGCGTTTGTGCGTTTTTAGCGGCCAAAAACGCATAAAAACGCAGCGTCAAAAAGACGCAGTGTGCGAACCTAGCCTAATGGGTGATCCTGCACTGAGCTGTACAATTTATGATCCTCTCCATATGCTGCTGCCTTCTGCTGATCTTACATAATTGTGGTTTAGCCTTACTGTATATCACTGCTCTCTTCTGCTTATTATGACGTTTAATATGACGTGTATTTTTTATATATCTATCTATCTATCTATCTATATATATATATATATAACAAGCTGAAGAAGGATCCAGCAAGGCAGAATGACTCCAAAGGGCACCAAAAGTTTATTTTATTTTTTTTCTCTGACTTTATTATCTAAGAATAAAAAATTCCAGAGCTCTTGACAAGTTGTTAAGCGCAAGATATATGCAGTATGGACTACACGTTTCGGCGGACGCAGCCGCCTTCTTCACGGTCTTGGGACCGTGAAGAAGGCGGCTGCGTCCGCCAAAACGCGTAGTCCATACTGCATATACCTTGCGCTTAACAACTTGTCAACAGCTCTGGAATTTTTTATTCTTAGATAATAAAGTCAGAGAAAAAAAAAAAAAACTTTTGGTGCCCTTTGGAGTCATTCTGCCTTGCTGGATCCTTCTTCAGCTTGTTCTACATATCTTGGAAGTCTCCCACTTCGGGTCCGTGCAATAAGGAGAACAAGGACGCCGGGGCTTGAGCTCAGACAGGTGAGCTGGTCTACAACCTTTATTTAAAAAAAAATATATATATATACACACATATATACATATACAGGGCTGTATTTTGGCTTCATGCTGCCCTAGGCACTTTAAGTGGTTGCGCCCCTTAGTGATAACATAAAACTGAGTTTTTGCACACGACATCTGTTTAAGGCAGTTCTACTCTGTAAAACACTTTAAAAAGTATCAATGAGAAATGAAGGGCACTAACCCCTCAAATGGGGATCACCACAGGCACATCAAGACATAGCATGAGTATAAAATATTCCCACCATACCATCCCCACTTATATACTGTGACTGTCACACTGCCCCTAATAAACTAAAACACCACACTGTCCTCCCTTATAAATTATACCCACCACACCTTCCTCGATTATGAAATATGATCTGTACATTGCGAAGATGGAGCAGCATGATGTGAGGACAATGTCCCATGCATGCTGCCCCCTCCTCACAATGTCCCATGCATGCTGCCCCCTCCTCACAATGTCCCATGCATGCTGCCCCCTCCTCACAATGTCCCATGCATGCTGCCCCCTCCTCAGTGTCCCATGCATGCTGCCCCCTCCTCACAGTGTCCCATGCATGCTGCCCCCTCCTCACAGTGTCCCATGCATGCTGCCTCCTCACAGTGTCCCATGCATGCTACCTCCTCACAGTGTCCCATGCATGCTGCCCCCTCCTCAGTGTCCCATGCATGCTGCCCCTTTCCATGAGCTCCTAATGCTGCCTTCCTCTCTTCCATAATGACACCTCCATGTTGCCCCACTCATGCTAAGACCACCACACTAACGCTTATGCTGAGACCCCCCCCCACACACACTGTTGAGGATAAAGAATTGAGTATCCAAAAATACTTAATTGAGCCATTTCATAGACTCAGTTATATAGTTCAGTAGATGTGAACTAACACACATATTTGTGAATGCTTTTGTTTCTTACTAACATGTATATATGTATATTGCATATTCAGTGTATTTTCCTTAAACTCAGTATATACTAGGATATATATGTATATATGTATAGCTTGAAGATGGCCACCATTTCCTGTTCTCCACCCAAGACAGATCGACAAAGAAATTCCTGGAGCCTAGACTGACCAATCAACGGAGAATATGGAGATCTCTCTACGTCATGAAGCCCTGACTTACGATACTTGATTGGACTAAAACTTTTGTTCACCACCCCTTACTGTTTGGTCTAGAGTTTCTTTCAAACAATAAAGAACACACTTGGTTAAGAGCCAGTCATGGAGATAGACATAACTGACTTTGCTGTGCAGTTATTCATTCTCGTGTGCACACATGACATTTTAATTAGAAGCAGCAGCCGGATATCAAGAGATCCTTTGAGTCTCATCATCATCGTCATTCTGACCTTGACAGCTGGCGACCACGAAGGGACTACCGAGAAGGGTGAGTCAGAGCTTCCATTTTCCGGACGTCTGGGGGCTACTCCACAAGTATCCAGGTGTTGCTCGATATCAAGGATTTGATCACCCTTTCGTTTCCGCGGTAAGCATCATATACATTGTGTGTGCTGTTTTACCTGTGGTTCGAGAGACACCTGGCGAAAGTGGGTGGTCACTAGTCCGGAGAATGGTAGTGCACCGGAGACCTAACGGTGTGACTGTCACCCGCCGGTGGGCTAGAAGGACCCAGCTCCCATAGGGGCTAGGGGTAGGTTGTAAAGTATCCGGCTGTCTGTAATTAGAAATGGGGGTGTTTTCTTGAGTAGCTGTTTTTATTTGTATAAAGTGTATAGTTGGTCAGGCTTGTGGTTTCTCTGTTTGGTTCTCGGAGAGTTGGTTGTCTGTTGTTGTTCACTGGAGGGAGAGAGGATGGGGGCTGGGGATGCTGCTGCGATGCAGCTGCTGGCTTTGTTCTGTGAGAAAGCGGGGGGGGGTTGTCGATCGCCCACTGCCTGCAGTTTTTTTTCTTCTTCACTGAGAGCAAAGAGGCAGACTGCGGGGGTCTGGTTCAGCCCAGGGATATCCATGACAGTCTTTCTATTGAGAACAAAGAATGCAAGAGGGGGGAGCAGAGGCCCACGGAGGCAGCTACATCTTTACATTCTTACACTCAGAGGAAGAAAAAAGGTGGGGGCCATATGTCCACCAGCTGCTTGAGACAGAGCGGAGATCATATTACACAGCTCGGTCTCTGCTGTCTTTTAGCTAAGAAGCAAGGGGGGTGGAGGGTGAAGAGGCAGACGCCGGGGGGGGTTAAAACAGCGCAGCTCTTTGGAGTGAGGAGAAAGGAGGTGTCAGTGGGCTAACATACAGGAGATGGCTGCAGCCTTTGTATAATACAGCAAACAGAGTTGTAATGATTTGAAAGAAAAACAAGTGTTATTTCGGTTTGTATTAGAGAGAAATTAACGGGTTCATGCATTTTTCAGTTTTTTTAACTTGTTTGTTTTTGAACAGAAGTATGAGAACTAGCGATTCCCCTGTGTTGCAGACACAGCCACTGTTTGTTAGATATTAAACATCAGATATTAAATATTGAATATTAAATATTAAATATTGAATATTGAAAGTTGGATAAATAATAGACGAGGCGGGAAGGGTTCTGTTAACTTAAAGTGGATTTAGCGTATTCCCCTGCGGTTAGGTGCATGTCACTGTCTGCGTGGCAGACGAGGCGGGAAAGGAACTCACTGTAGTTAAGGTAAAAGTGTCGGAATTAGCGTATTCCCTTGCGTATTAAACGTGAGTCACTGTTATGAGGCGGTAGGTCTTCATAACGAGACGGGAAAGAATTTCGGTTGGAGCCGGCCGGTCCAATTAAGCACTGTATACTCTGTTCAAAAGATAAATATGTTGTTTTTAGTAGAAGCTGAGAACGCTGTCGCCCTAGTTACAAAAAACGGGAAAAATATAAAGGATTGCAAAAAAGTTGTGTAATATCGTTGGACTACCACTAGATGGCAGGCTGCAACCCATGTATTGAAGTTCAGATTAATCTGTAGTGAGTTTATAATGAAGAACGAAGACCTCACTCACTGTCTGTTGCTGTTTGTAGAATCACTAAATGTGTTTCTCTAGCGGTGCCTCATTGTTCTGCTCTAGAAGTCATTATATCTGGTGCTAATCAAATCTCTCCTTTGTATGCTGGAATGCAAATTTACAGGCACTGAAGTATCCCTGGTTTACTACGTAGTTCCAGCCACTCCCAGTACACCCAGGGAGTCACAACATGGATGCTACACCCGGAAGTCAGGTGCCTGGAACTTCCTGTGGCAGCCGTCTTGCTACACCCACTGATGGCAGTACACCTCATAAGCCACACCCCTCGCAATGGCTCTTTGTTCAAAGCTCTCCACCCATCCCCGGTGGGAGGTGTTCTCTGGTATATATGACTAACACATTTGAATAAGTATAAATAGTATATTTGTTTACTCAGTTATCCCATAAGTGCAAGTCAAAGATAAGTGAAACTTTTACAGAATTGATGTGGAAAGATCTGTTCACATAAAATCAATTGGTATTTTAGAAGTCCTGCAGCATTATATCATAAAATAAAATAGAGGAAGGTAAATATATATATATATCTTTGTATTATGTTAGTTAATTTAAAACAAAAATTGTAAACGACTTACCCCTACTGATGTCAAAATGTATCAAATCCATTTGTAAAAAAGGAATTAGGAAAAATGTATAATGCATTCAATGTAGATATGGGTAATGGATGTGTTCCCTGCTACGTCTTTGTTATAACAAAGGATGAGTTTTTTTTCCTTCTTCCTCTCTCACTTTTAAGAAGTAAGAATGGAATGTGTCTCTCTCCAATAGTGACGTAAGTTTGGTTTAACCCTTAGAGTTCAGGGTTTCCCATTTTTAGTTTGCTGTTTATACCTGAATAGGGAATATTAAATTTTATGGGATGTGCGATATAATTTGTGTTGTTTTGTGTTTAATGGCGATTTATTTGAACAATATATTTTTATTTTGTGACTCTATCACCTTTTCTGTTTTTACGATTATTTCTAAACCATTTATATATTTTTGCAGGTTAGTCGCCCAGTCACAGCTGTCATTTCATCATGTCTCAGTCGTTTCTACTATGAAAGGTTTTTCTTTTCTTTATGGATACAGTGTTGTTTATTGTAAAGTTTAAAATTTCCCAGTAATGTATAGTGTTCTGAGATGTACGTTATTTTCAGTGTTTGTTCATTTTAGGTTTTAGTATGTGGCTAATTTATTACCTGCTGTTTTATCTTTTCTTTTAGGGAATACCAGTATACAAATGCTGTATTTTGCCATATTGGTAAATAAACAATTAAACAAGGGGGGAATAAGGTATTAATTATATTCTCCAGTTTCTTGGAGGGCGCAGTAGGCATATTAGATAGGTTTTGAAGCTGACCTTTTTCCCATAAGTTATGTTTATTAGATTACTATGAGGTATATCTGTTAACTGAAATAGGAAAGTTTGTCTTATATGTTTATTTATTTATTTGTTTGTTTATTTATTTAGTATTCTCAGTCATGTGAAGTATAGATGACCACTAACTGTATTATGATCAGAGATGAAGTTATAAGAATGATCTAATGTATATTTTTTTTTTAGTTTTTGTTTTTATAGATGAAACCAGATGGTGGTCGATTCTGCACTGGATATGCTGCTGTTTACACCACATGAGGTAGATCTAAATTCGACCACTCCCTCCAATCCTATTGATACAGGAGACAGTGATGCATTAAATGCCTCTCTTGATGGGTAGAACAGGAGTGGGTAAGAGTCTTTAGAGGTGTATGATGTAGGTTGTAGATTTTTTTCCTGTTGTCAAATGAATTAGGTATGCCGAAAAGAAAGTGTAGATCCGAGCTGATGGATTCGGATGGAGATCCTCGCACAGGTGCAGCTGACCAAGAAGCAGTGAACGGGCCTAGAGTTGAGAGTCTTTCACCAATACCGACCATGCCTTGGTGACATTGGTCACGTCAGTGACTTCTGTCACTCCTTGTGTTCTTAAATCCCTACAGGAACAAGCGATACAACAAGGAATGGATTGTGACATGCAGGGAGCCAGCTGACTGAGGAAGGTCTGTGGACAAAGGGTGGTAAGCTTTCTCTGCCATGAGAGCTCTTCTTAATGATGGCCCAGGTAACATCTGTGAAAGACAATTGTCAGTGTGTGCTTTGGTGACACCGGGTTCAGTACCCAGGTGGGCAGATTCACCCAGTCTTGTGAGACAATTGCCTAGAACGAAGTGAGAAAAAAACTGTAAAGAGTCCGTAGAAACACCCTGCACCTGCTCTACCCATTCTTAGAGACTGCAAACTGATTATAGATGTATATCATGAGCACGTTGTATGCAAGTCTGTGCGTGTTGTGTAAATTTCTCTCCAGGTTTGGTCAGAGGCATTCCAGTGCAGAAAACGACATTATTGTTGAGAAGCACATGAAGGTGGTATGTAAGAAAAATGTGTTTACAAAAAGTGTATATTTTATAGAAAAGTGGAAACTAGTAAATGGTGTATAAAATGTATATGTTCTGTTTTCTTTTTGCAATAAACAGGTTTTTATGTAAGATGTTTTTTGGTTTAGCATAGACATGTATATTTTTATATAATTGACTGAATAGTGTGATAATCAGGTGTATTCTCCAATTCCAGATCTTAAATCAGAGCTATTAGCATATGGTCTCCAGTCAGGAGACTGATTAATCCTAAAGGACAAGCGAGAAAGAGCTATGAGTCAACACTAGAGGAGCCGATCCAACCGCAGAAACATCTATGGATCCACACCTCGCATTGTAGAAGGGTTAATCGACCGGAGCTGCACTGAGTGTTCTGCTCATACTTATCCTTTTCAGAAAACCCTGTACAGTCTTAGACCAGCATTGCCAGAACAGTTAGAAGAGAGGACTTAGAGAACCTTGAGACATGGGAAAGTCCAACTACAAAGGGTGAGGACTCGCCTAGGAGTCCTTGGTCTCAAACCGGTGAAGAAAACCCCTTTCCCCTTTCCGCCCATGTTTCAACGTTCAGTTAGGCAGGTTTTTCAACAGATCTTCCTACCTCTCTTCCTAAGGGAACATAGTACCCTTAGAATTCAGAAATGGCAGAAGTAAGTCTTTAGGGGGGACTGTTGAGGATAAAGAATTGAGTATCCAAAAATACTTAATTCAGCCATTTCATAGACTCAGTTATATAGTTCAGTAGATGTGAACTAACACACATATTTGTGAATGCTTTTGTTTCTTACTAACATGTATATATGTATATTGCATATTCAGTGTATTTTCCTTAAACTCAGTATATACTAGGATATATATGTATATATGTATAGCTTGAAGATGGCCACCATTTCCTGTTCTCCACCCAAGACAGATCGACAAAGAAATTCCTGGAGCCTAGACTGACCAATCAACGGAGAATATGGAGATCTCTCTACGTCATGAAGCCCTGACTTACGATACTTGATTGGACTAAAACTTTTGTTCACACCCCCTTACTGTTTGGTCTAGAGTTTCTTTCAAACAATAAAGAACACACTTGGTTAAGAGCCAGTCATGGAGATAGACATAACTGACTTTGCTGTGCAGTTATTCATTCTCGTGTGCACACATGACATTTTAATTAGAAGCAGCAGCCGGATATCAAGAGATCCTTTGAGTCTCATCATCATCGTCATTCTGACCTTGACAACACTACTCCACTCTTGATATTGACTCCCCTACATTGCTCCACTCCATACTGATCCCACACATGCTGCCCCTTCTCCATAATGAGCTCCCAATGCTGCCCCCCTCTTATTCTGAGTCCTTACACTCCCCCCACCCAATCGATTTTGTCATTGCACTATCCCTCAACCCTTGTCCTCTGTCTCTAGCATTAGCCCCTCTCTCCCCCAGCATCAGCCTCTCTCCCCCAGCATCAGCCTCTATCTTCCCTCAGCATCAGCCTCTCTCCCCCAGTCTCAGCCTCAGTCTGTCCCAGTCTCCGCCTCAGCCTCCCTCCAGCCTCCCCCAGTCTCAGCCTCTGCCTCCCTCCAGCCTCCCCCCAGTCTCAACCTCTGCCTCCCTCCAGCCTCTCCCCAGTATCAGCCTCTGCACCCCCTCGCATGCGCAGGCAGATCTCCGGTCTGCATTAGAGACACCCCCACGCTCCTAATGAATCTTCAGCTCTGCAAGCACTTACCTGCTCTAGTGACCGCCGCCATCTTCCTGGCTCACGTGAGTATCTTCTTCTGACACCGGCTTCCATTGCGGCGTCCTGCTGTGAGCTCTGCATGTGATGTCCACACAGCAGTGGACGCAGCACAGAGGAAGGAGCGGATTGTCGCGCGCCTGTGACCCCGGAAGTGCAGGCGTCGGCAGTTCCAGGGTCAATCAGCTCCCTGTGCTCGGAGACCGCAGTTTGTTTGCATTCGCGTCTTAATTGATGCGGACACAAATAAAAGGAGGTGCGCCTCTTCCCCCCTCCCCCCTCCAAAAACACAGCGGATTTAATCGACTGTCTAACGGAGGGGGACAGGATCTGTAAAAAAAAAAATTATATTTTATTTTTTTTTGCTGCCAGAAGGTGCCGACCCCCGCAACCTGCCGCCCGAGGCACCGGACCACGGATGCCTAATAGTAAATACAGCCCTGTTTATATATATATATATATATATATATATATATATATATTATATATGTATATAATATAATATTATATACCTATTCGCTAGGTATTTGTGTGAGGGAGCTTTTGCTTTCTTCTGGCTACATATTCTGGTTCTATAATCTATATATAACACGCCCTGTTGAGTTTATTAATATGGCAAATGTTTGCTCCACTAAATTTTTCTTTGTATACATTGAATAGAGTTGGGAGAATAGTAACTATTCGTGTTCGGATAATGTTTACCGATTACAGAGTTCTATTCCAGTATTCGTCACAAGAGAAATGCTCGGGTTCCCCATTGACTTGCATTAGGTTCATTATTCATGACGAATACCGGAATAGGACTTTGGGATTCGTTAGGAATAATTTGAACACGAATAGTTACTATTCACCCATCTCTAGTTTGGAGGTTTTGCTGTTTTTTTTTCTGAGCGCCACACTCATACTCAATACTGAATAAATCAAGGTGTTTTTAGAATGTTGTTTCTATCCAACCTGTGATTTCCATAATTCCACAACTTTTCTGTATTATTGTTACAATTTCAATGTTCAGGAGGGTAATTTTTGTCTATTCTTTTTTCTCAATTATTTTACAAATGATCTGTGTTATTAATATGTCATGTTTAACATTTGTTCTATGTTCCCATCATATATCTTCCACCCACCATGGATCAGAACCTCTAGATTCTGGCCACCAGAATAAATGCTATGTGCAGCTGCAAAACTGTCAGGAACATGTCCATAGTGAGGTAAAGTAAGGTAAATCCTTGTTTTATTCCTCCATCTCACAGTAGTTGGGTTATTACCCATAGGGTAGGATGCATAATGGTCCATGTAAGTAAAGTGTTCCCGATTCTCGTTTTTTGGGCAACCATAAAAAGTTATTAAACAATATTTTATTTTATGCTTTTGGGTGTTGTTTAGTTTTCATAACTTTTTTTGAGAAGTATTGATATGAAATTTTACATAACTATATTTGGAAGAGGAGTAACTAAAAGTAGGTAAAGTGGATCTATTACCAGATATCATGATACAATCTACATACAATTGCATGCAAAAGTTTGGGCACCCCTGGTCAAAATTACTGTTATTGTGAACAGTTAAGCAAGTTGAAGATGAAATGATCTCTAAAATGCATAAAGTTAAAGATGACACCTTTCTTTGTATTTTAGGCAACAAAAAAAGTATATATCTTTTACATTATTAAATTATCAAAAAAGGAAAATGGGCTGATGTAAAACTTTGGGCACCCTGCATGGTTAGTACCTTAGCGGCTGCCATTTACATGCTTGTAATGTTGCATGTTTACTGTTTTTTTTTTGTTACAGCTCAGTTTTTTGGTGTTTTTGTCTGCTATCTTGCTTCATTGCAAGTTGGGGGTGCAGCCCTCCTTATACTGAGGCTGAACAACCAATTGCTTCCCACTTTGCTGTGTATTTAATCTGGGACCCAGCTGACCACTTGTTACCATTCACATTGGAGTTTTTGATAGACACAAGTCAGGTATATATAATGGTTTTAACTTTAGCTGGTTAGGGACCGTCCCAGATGGGTACACCTTGACGAGGTGGGACGGCTTCTTACGTTTTTGCAAAAATGTACGGTATATACTAAGTACCCTGTTATTAAGCACTTGCATTTTATTCATTATTATTCAGGGTATTTTTCATAGAATTTTTCTCTTTAGTTTTTTCATGGTTAGTACCTAGTAGCATCCCCTTTGGCAAATATCACAGCTTGTAACCGCTTTTTGTAGCCAGCCAGGAGACTTTCAATTCTTGTTTGTGGTATATTCATCCAATTCTTCCTTGGAAAAATCTTCCAGTTCGGTCATATTCCTGGCTCGTCTTGCATGCACTGCTCTTTTGAGGTCTAGCCACAGATTTTCGATGCCGTTCAGATAAGGGGACTGTGAGGGCCATTGTAAAACTTTCAGCTTGAGCTTTTTGAGGTCATCTATTGTGGATGTTGACATGTGTTTAGGAGAATTATCCATTTTTTTCCAGTTTTTTTTACTGATGGGGTTATGTTTGCTTCAAAAAATTAGTTGAAATTTCATTGAATCCATTCTTCCCTCTAACAGTGAAATGTTCCCTTAAAAGAGTAGTACATGTAAGACGACCCACAAATGGGCTGCTAAATGTGAAAGATGAAAATACATTTGTTTCTTTTGCCTAAAATACATAGGAAATGTGTCATCTTTAACTTTTTTGCCTTTTAGAGATCATTTCATCTTCAACTTGCCTGACTGTTCACAATAACAGTAATTGTAACCAGGGGTGCCCAAACTTTACTGTGCCACTGTATATATATACATATATATGTATTCCTGAATGTTTTGAAAATGAGTTTATAAGTCTAGATCTCGCTGGACTCATAAAATGCTGTTTTAAATTTGAGAATGACAGACATTTTGACTTTGATTTCCATGGTAAGTGTACCAATCTCATCAGATTTAAGAGGACTAATTAACATATTACTGTATTAATGCACTGTATAATGTATTAGTGCACTGCAATAATGCTAACAGATCCAAAGTAAAAGGTATTTTCCCACTTTAGACATTTGTGACATGTCTACACGGTATATTGGAATTTGGAGGGCATCTATCAGACAGTTAAGGCCGCTTTACACGCAACGACATCGCTAACGAGAGGTCATTGGGGTCATGGAATTCGTGACGCACATCCGGCATTGTAGATATCGTTGACACGTCGTTCTAATCTCAAATATTGTTGCTGTTGCAGGACGCAGGTTGTTCGTCTTTTCTGCGGCAGCAAACATCGCTATGTGTGACATCGCAGGAACGAGGAACCACATCATACATGCAGACATCGGCAAAGAGGAAGGAAGGAGGTGGGCGGGATGTTCCGGCTGCTCATCTCCGCCCCTCCGCTTCTATTGGGCGGCTGCTTAGTGACGCCGCTGTAATGCTGAACGAACCTCCCGTTAAAAATGAGGCGGTTCGCCCGCCACAGCGACGTCGCTAGGCAGGTAAGTATGTGTGATGGGGACTAACGATGTTGTGCGCCACAGGCTGCGATTTGCCCATGATGCACAAACGATGGGGGCAGGTGCGATCGGCAGCGGCATCCCTAATGATGTCGCTGCGTGTAAAGTGCCCTTTATGAGACATCTTGTAGATAGGTAATAAATATTTAAGGTGTGAATATCTTTTTATTAAACAGTTTACTGTTTAAAGGGGTTTTCTTTGAGTTAAAACACTTTTAATCTGAAAAGTTTTGTGTTAAAGAATGTTTAAATGCATTTTATCTTGCTGTTGAGTTTTTCCTGCTCCCATTATCCGGGGCACATGCCTCTTATTTGCTTTCAGGTATGTGGTTGAGTCGCCAGTGCAGCTTACTACAATTAGAACTTTACATTGTGGCGTCCTGTTCCCACCATCTTTATCTTCCAATTATACCTCCTTGCTCTGTTACTCCCACGATACCTCCATTTTCTATCTATATCCACCCGATACATCTCTTACTACACGAATATAATTCATTCCCTTACAGCTCCTTGTACCAGGTGCACCTTTCCATGTGTGATGGGCTGGAGTCTACTGAAACGGTGCATGGTTTGGAGCTACTGCGAGTTAAGTACAATAACTATGAAAGATGACCCTCCTCTACATGATTGTGCAGAGACTTTAATGGAAAGAGACTACACTTGGGTAAAAACTCTTTTCTGTGAATCCCCCTGACTGTGTGTGTCCTGTTGGGACCCGGTTACTCTCAGCCCTTAGCCACATTGAGGCCTATTTTAGACCCATGGTAAGGTTTTAATATTAGAGAGTGTAGGTACTATCCCAACTGGGTACACCAGCTCTATGCTTTTTTTGATCAAAAACAGTGTTTACTAAGTACCCTATGTTTATATGCACTATGCTTTTATTTAGTTACAGCAGGGTATGTTTTCACAATTTTTTCCTTGGTTTCCCTCTTCCCGCACTATAGTAGTGACGATTTCTTCTGGAATATGCTCTGTCTCCTATAAACATAGTGAAGTAAAACTAAAGAATTTAAATGTCGCAATTTAGCTATTAAATATTTAGAGATACTATTACCAAGAGACATAAGCCTGACATAATCTCTTTATTTCCCCAAACTTCTCCAATTGGTACACGAAGACTCAAGATGGACAAGGATTGCTTTTACATGTGTGGTAGAAGTACAATCTTTAAAATTAACATCCTTCTTCGGATTCTGTATGTCTTTCAAGCTCTTCTGATTAGGGTTCCCTTGTCCTTCTTCAGGTGTCTTGCTTCCATTGAAACCATGTTCATATGGTCTGGTAAGCCCAGTACTGTAGGAGCAGAACCATATTCTATTATTCTAAAATATCAGGAGTGATAGCGTTGCCCGACTTCAGATCTTAATATATAGCCCCCCCACCTTTCTAGAATCCTAGATTGGTGTAGGAATGGTAGAGTGAAAGCCTGAGTTAGGATGGAGCAAAGCAAGTAACAAGCCTACTCTTTGGCTGGACGTGTCCTTGGTGAAAGCCCTTAAAACTAATGCTATAATTGGGGCTGCTGTACTCATCCCACGATCCGTTCTCATATTTTACCACTATCTTACTCTGTGTTCCCTATTTTGGGTAATCCACTTTTCTCCTAGGGGTTAGAGAACAAAGTATTTTGTGCCTGGCTAAAAGAAGGTGTCTTCTTTTGTGGCTGGATTTATTTGGCCTTTAAAGAAATACCATCTTGGCCTTTCTATTCCCTTATCCCTGAGAACCTGGAGAGTTGGTCAGCTTTCCCACTGTTTCCATTCACTCCCTTTTAGACTTTATTATAATAACAACAAGACACCTTTTGAGATTCCGTGTTTGGACATGGGCCCATTAAGACACACTTTATTCTTCCAATAATACTTGCTAATCGAGACCAACCTAACACCAATTTTCAAACCCAATTGGAAGGAGATTTGGGCTCTCTCTGACCAAGAATCATTGGAGACGTATCTTCACCTTAATGCATAACTTACCTATATGTTCCTGTTTACATGATGAGGTAGAAAATACTCTCTCGGTGATATAGGGTCCCCACTCGCCTACACTCAATCTTTCCAAAAGCTAGTCCCCTGTGTCCCTTATGTTGGAGATGTGGGGAGGAGGAGGGTGATATGTTACACATTTTTTGGTCCTGCAGGTTTCTTTTTCTTTTTTTGGGGGAAAGAGCAGCAAGTGATTCGTGAACTCACAAATCTCATTTCAGACCTGAACTCAGCTCTCGGTCTTATCTATGAATGTGACATCCCTCTAAAAGCATACAGGTATTCGATATTAAGACATTTAATTGTGACTACAAGAGCGTGCATCCCTCTGCTCTGAATGAAAGATACCGCTGTGGCAGTCTCCCTCTGGTTTACTAAAATAAATGAGGTGATGTTAATGGAGGAACTCTCTTCTATGAACCTACAAACCTGGTTTTAGTGGATGGATTTTAATTTGTTGAATGGCTAGCTGGTGTTTATCGGGGAGATCTGACCTGCACTCTTTGGGTCACACATTTTGAACACCTATCTCTATTGTGTTCTCTCCCTTCCCTTACCCTATCCTCTTTTCTTCTTTTGCTTTTCTATTTTTTTTTGCTTATCTCTTTATTCTTCTTCATTCTTTGTTAACTTTTATAACTGGATTGCTACACTCAGCATGGACAATTACGGTTATGTATTTTCATATCCTGCTCTTTAATGGTCAATTTGTATTATTGACCTACACAGCCTTCAGGATTTGAGTAATGCGTTAATGTCTGTTTTTGTTATTTCCCTTCCCTCAGCGTGTGCACACGGCTTTGTACCGCTCAGCATTTAGCTTTTGTGATGCCGAAGCGTGTGTGTGTCTTGGCTTCAGAGAGACTCACTGCGCATGATCGGAAGTTGTCCGCACTTCCAGTCATGTGCACTACTCTGATGCCGGGTGTATATGTCCCGGCTTCCGAGAGGTGTAGTACGGACAACGGACAACTTCCCATCATGCGCAGTGAGTCTCTATGAAGCCGGGACTCATACACCTGGCGTCACAAAAGCTCAATGCTCTGAGGTACAAAGCCATATGCATGCACAGCTTTGTATCAGGCTGCCGATGATGCTGGCTGTTGTAAATCATGTTATTGTGACACCCCTGAGGCTTCAGTTGCCACAGGGTACTGCACCTCACTTAAGGTGCAGTACTCACCCTGGATCTAGAGGAGGTTGGTACTGGTTCCACCACACACCAAATCATCCACACAACCAGGTTGGCCTCTCCACTGGGGACGGGGTAGGGTCTTAAGGCAGTCACTAAACATGGGGGGAAGCCACCCACTAGCGACAGAGAACCGGGGGAGGGACAGCTACCAGGGGGAGTCAGGAGCAACATAACAGTCAGCGAGTTCTCCAGCAGGAAAGGAAAAGAGCAGTCGGGATTTACCTGTGGCTCTGGTGGGACGCAGGAGTCAATACGGTCACCAAGGGGAGAGCTTGATTGCTCCCTTGGGACCGGCGCTGAGAAGGGTGCAGAATCATAGGGTGGATCATTCTGCAGGCCAGGGGATTGCATGTCCCTCTGGCCCCCACAGTTCCCAGAGCACAGTGCTACACAGGGTCCGGGGTCGTGTTCCAAGGCAGGCCCCACAACGGACCCATGGCACCTGCATACGGGATGGGAGTAAACACTTTTCAAGAACCGGGGTCCCCAAGAAGCTTCAGGCCACGGGGATCCAACACCAAGTGCAAGTAAGAAGGGCCCACCATCCACTGTACCGGTTCTGACCTCCAACGGATCCGAGATCGACTGTTGCCCATCACGACGGAGACTGGCATCTCCCGGGTAAACCAGGACTGTGAGTAAACGAAACCTTGAACCCGCAGAGACTGTGCTAGAGTGGTGCTTTAATTAATTAATCAGTCTCAAACATTTGTGTTTGCTAGACTCTGCCCACAAAGCAGAAAAGAACAAAACAATCAAACGAGCAAAAATAAAGACAAACTTCAATAAAGGCACAAATATAAAAATGAATTAGATGCCAACAGAAAATGCACAAAACACACAAAAGGTAGACAAAAAACACAGGCACAAAGGCAATGAGAAATCGGAGCCTGTAACCTAGAGTCCATTGCCATGTGTAATGATTCTAGAGTTTAAAGTGAACCTTTCAGCAGATTTGGGGCCTATAAGCTGCGGCCACCACTACTGGGCTCTTATATACAGCATTGTAACATGCTGTATATAAGAACCCAGGCCGCTGTGGATAACATAAAAATGACTTTATAATACTTACCTAAACGGTCTCTGCGGTGGAGTTGGGTCATATGGGCGTCTCCGTTCACCGGTGGTGGCGCCTCCTCTTTCGCTATCTTCGTCCTCCTTCTTCTGAAGCCTGTGTGCATGATGCGTCCTACGTCATACACACTCGCCGGTCCCGCGCAGGCGCACTACAATACTTTGATCTGCCCCGCTCAGGGCAGATCAAAGTGCACCTGTGCAGAACCTCAATGCCGGCGAGTGTGTATGACGTAGGACGTGTCATGCACCCCAAGCTTCAAAAGAAGGAGGACAAAGATGGCCGAAACAGGAGGCGCCGGCACCGGAGAACGGAGACGCCCATATGACCCAACTCCTCCGCACCGGCCGTTAAGTGAGTATTATAAAGTATATAAAGTAATTTTTATATTCACAGCTGCCTGGGTTCTTATATACAGCATGTTAGAATGCTGTATTCAGTGTATCAACCCATATTCTATCCACCGCCATTAACTTCAAAACGGCGGCAGCTATAGGCATAGAAGTGGTGTCTAGGTATAGTAAAGTAGCTACCCAGTGAAACCACCTATAGCGCCACCTGATGGAAAACATCGGAGTTAGCATTTTTATTGCGAAAACTGAACGAGAGAGAAAAAAAAGTGAATTACAAAGTTGTAGGGAATCAATTCAATACGAATCGACATCTTGCATACAGAAATACTATGATTAGAACGTGTAAAACTCTCAAGGCTGCGGATATGAAAGGATACCTCATGGAGACCTTCCTACAAGTCATTGGGTACGGTGGCTGCGTGGAGTGGCCTCCACGCTCACCTGACCTGACCTGACCCCATTGAACTTCTCTCTGTGAGGTCACATCAAACATGTGTATGCGACCCCTCCACCAACATTGCAGGACCTACGACGACGTATCACAGATGCTTGTGCAAATGTGTCACCTACCATATTGCACAACGTGCAGCAAGATACAGTATGCTGTCCAGAGTCCAGATGTTGAGTCCTGTGTCCACAGAGTTCAACATTAGAGATGAGCGAACCGGTCCCGGTTCGGCTCGAGGCGGTTCGCCGAACGGGGGGTCTGGCTCGAGTTCGGCTCGTCGAACGTTCGACGAACCGAACTCGAGCCCATAGGAAACAATGGCAGGCAATCACAAACACAGTAAAACACCTAGAAAACACCCTGAAAGGTGTCCAAAAGGTGACAAACAACTCACAACATAACACAAACACATGGGAAAGTGACAAGGACATATACTCATGTGAAAACAAAACAGCTGGACAAGGAAAAAGAGGGAGACACACAGATATATGAGTATATGCAAAGAAACATCGATTCCATTATTGTGCAACTTGAGCCCTGCTCATTTTAGGCTTCCAATCTGGATAAATTGCCTGAGCTCGCCACGTACGCCTTGAGGATCTTGTCGTGTCCTGCAGCCAGCGTTCTCTCGGAACCTGTCTTCAGTGCTGCTGGGGGTCTGCTGGCAGATAAGCACACGTGTCTGTCCACTGACAATGTGGACCTGGCTCTCAGAGGACTTTTCTTCCCCTGGGTCAGCCAGGGGAGGCGAAAGGCACGCGTATTTTTGAGAGTGCTTCATGCAAAGCATCTTTTTCTTTGTCAAAAGGGGGGCTCAACCGATGCCAGTCAAGTGGGGTGTGTGTGGCCCAGTTAGTGGCAACGAGGGAGACTGTGGTTGGAGTCCCCTCGCTGTGTCTCTAAAAGAACCAAGATGAACAAGTCATGGCTCTCAGAGGACTTTTCTTCCCCTGGGTCAGCCAGGGGACGGGAAAGGCACGCGTATTTTTGAGAGTGCTTCATGCAAAGCATCTTTTTCTTTTTCAAAAGGGGGCTCAACCGATGCCAGTCAAGTGGGGTGTGTGTGGCCCAGTTAGTGGCAACGAGGGAGACTGTGGTTGGAGTCCCCTCGCTGTGTCTCTAAAAGAACCAAGATGAACAAGTCATGGCTCTCAGAGGACTTTTCTTCCCCTGGGTCAGCCAGGGGACGGGAAAGGCACGCGTATTTTTGAGAGTGCTTCATGCAAAGCATCTTTTTCTTTTTCAAAAGGGGGCTCAACCGATGCCAGTCAAGTGGGGTGTGTGTGGCCCAGTTAGTGGCAACGAGGGAGACTGTGGTTTGAGTCCCCTCGCTGTGTCTCTAAAAGAACCAAGATGAACAAGTCATGGCTCTCAGAGGACTTTTCTTCCCCTGGGTCAGCCAGGGGACGGGAAAGGCACGCGTATTTTTGAGAGTGCTTCATGCAAAGCATCTTTTTCTTTGTCAAAAGGGGGGGTCAACCGATGCCAGTCAAGTGGGGTGTGTGTGGCCCAGTTAGTGGCAACGAGGGAGACTGTGGTTGGAGTCCCCTCGCTGTGTCTCTAAAAGAACCAAGATGAACAAGTCATGGCTCTCAGAGGACTTTTCTTCCCCTGGGTCAGCCAGGGGACGGGAAAGGCACGCGTATTTTTGAGAGTGCTTCATGCAAAGCATCTTTTTCTTTGTCAAAAGGGGGGGTCAACCGATGCCAGTCAAGTGGGGTGTGTGTGGCCCAGTTAGTGGCAACGAGGGAGACTGTGGTTGGAGTCCCCTCGCTGTGTCTCTAAAAGAACCAAGATGAACAAGTCATGGCTCTCAGAGGACTTTTCTTCCCCTGGGTCAGCCAGGGGACGGGAAAGGCACGCGTATTTTTGAGAGTGCTTCATGCAAAGCATCTTTTTCTTTTTCAAAAGGGGGCTCAACCGATGCCAGTCAAGTGGGGTGTGTGTGGCCCAGTTAGTGGCAACGAGGGAGACTGTGGTTGGAGTCCCCTCGCTGTGTCTCTAAAAGAACCAAGATGAACAAGTCATGGCTCTCAGAGGACTTTTCTTCCCCTGGGTCAGCCAGGGGACGGGAAAGGCACGCGTATTTTTGAGAGTGCTTCATGCAAAGCATCTTTTTCTTTGTCAAAAGGGGGGGTCAACCGATGCCAGTCAAGTGGGGTGTGTGTGGCCCAGTTAGTGGCAACGAGGGAGACTGTGGTTGGAGTCCCCTCGCTGTGTCTCTAAAAGAACCAAGATGAACAAGTCATGGCTCTCAGAGGACTTTTCTTCCCCTGGGTCAGCCAGGGGACGGGAAAGGCACGCGTATTTTTGAGAGTGCTTCATGCAAAGCATCTTTTTCTTTTTCAAAAGGGGGCTCAACCGATGCCAGTCAAGTGGGGTGTGTGTGGCCCAGTTAGTGGCAACGAGGGAGACTGTGGTTGGAGTCCCCTCGCTGTGTCTCTAAAAGAACCAAGATGAACAAGTCATGGCTCTCAGAGGACTTTTCTTCCCCTGGGTCAGCCAGGGGACGGGAAAGGCACGCGTATTTTTGAGAGTGCTTCATGCAAAGCATCTTTTTCTTTTTCAAAAGGGGGCTCAACCGATGCCAGTCAAGTGGGGTGTGTGTGGCCCAGTTAGTGGCAACGAGGGAGACTGTGGTTGGAGTCCCCTCGCTGTGTCTCTAAAAGAACCAAGATGAACAAGTCATGGCTCTCAGAGGACTTTTCTTCCCCTGGGTCAGCCAGGGGACGGGAAAGGCACGCGTATTTTTGAGAGTGCTTCATGCAAAGCATCTTTTTCTTTTTCAAAAGGGGGCTCAACCGATGCCAGTCAAGTGGGGTGTGTGTGGCAACGAGGGAGACTGTGGTTGGAGTCCCCTCGCTGTGTTTTACATGCTTTTAGAAGGGCATGAAATGGCTTGGAGGTTGACTTTCATCATATGCAAACTGTTGGCTACCAAAATGCTGCCTTTCCAACAACTGTGGTTATAGGCAATGAGGAACATACTGATGAAGATGAGACGCAGATACCCGATTGGGATGACAACTTAAATATTCGGTCAGGGCAAGAAGAAACTCGGTCTGAGGGGTAGGGGAGTGCAAACACAACAATTGATGATTAAGTTCTAGATCACACCTACTGTCAACCCACAGTCAGACACTCGAGGAGGTCAACAGAGGCGGTGGAGGAGGATGCAACCGACGTCGAAGTAACCTGGCGCCTTCCTGGACACAGTCGGAGCACTGGTAGCACGTCTACAACTGCATCCTCAGCCACCACTCTGCCTCTGAGCATTATTCGGGGTGGATCAACAGGTCGCATGGCCTCTAAGCCTTGCCTAGCCAGGTCCTTTTTTGACATAGAAAAAGATCGCCCAAATTATGTGATCTGTAAAATTTGTCATGGTTCTCTTAGTAGAGGTCAAAACCTCAGCAGTTTGACAACTTCTTCCATGAATCGTCACATGAATAAATATCATATGGCCCGATGGGAAGCTCACCGTGCTGCAATGCGGCCTAGCGGAGCGAACCATCCACCGCCTGCCCCTTCCAGTGCATCCGCGCGCTCGTCATCTTCTAGGACTGTGGGGACAGCTGTCACACCTGTTTTTCCACCCACAACTTCCACCACTGTAACCGCAACAGGCAATTTGCTTGGTAGGTCGTCAGTTGGTTTGGAAGGGGAAACAAGTGAGTGTGTACAGCTCTCTCAGACATCGATAGCACCAACTTTGGATGAAGGCAACATCATGTCTCCGCCTGCACTTTCCTCACAAAGCTGCATTTTTCCAGGGACACCCGACTCAACACCGTCTACACACAGCAGCCAGATCTCTGTCCCTCAGATGTGGTCAAATAAAAGGCCACTTCCTGCGACCCATGACAAAGCGAAGAGGTTGACTCTATCCCTCTGTAAGCTGTTGACTACAGAAATGCTGCCTTTCCGCCTAGTGGACACACAGGATTTTAGAGACCTTATGTCTGTCGCTGTGCCCCAGTACCAGATGCCTAGTCGCCACTACTTCTCTAAGAAAGGTGTGCCCGCGCTACACCAGCATGTCGCACACAACATCACCGCTTCCTTGAGAAACTCTGTGTGTGAACGGGTGCATTTCACCACCGATACTTGGACCAGTAAGCATGGACAGGGACGTTACATGTCGCTGACTGGCCACTGGGTAACTATGGTGATAGATGGTGAAGGGTCTGCTGCACAAGTCTTGCCGTCCCCACGACTTGTGTGTCAATCCTCTGTCTGTCCAAGTTCCGCCACTGCTTCTGCATCCTCCACCTCATCTGGGTCCTCCACCTCCGCCCCAAGCCTGCCTGGTCAGGCCACCAGCGTTCTCACTGCGCAGAAGGAATCACGCACCCCTCATTACTATGCTGGTAGCAGAGCGCAACGGCATCAGGCGGTCTTTAGCTTGACATGTCTTTGAAATAGGAGTCACACAGCGACTGAGTTGTGGGCAGCTCTGGAGACTGATTTTGATAAATGGTTGTCTCCACTCAACCTGCAGCCTGGTAAGGCCGTGTGCGACAATGCTGCAAACCTGGGTGCGGCCCTTCGCCTGGGCAAGGTGACACACGTGCCTTGTATGGCTCACGTGTTTAACCTTGTTGTCCAGCAATTTTTAACACACTATCCCGGCCTAGATGGCCTTCTGACCAGGGCACGGAAACTGTCTGCAGTGCTCACTTCCGCCGTTCAACCGCCGCACCTGAGCGACTTGCATCGCTCCAGAAGTCTTTCGGCCTGCCGGTTCATCGCCTGAAATGCGATGTGGCGACACGCTGGAATTCAACTCTCCACATGTTACAGCGACTGTGGCAGCACCGGCGAGCCCTGGTGCAATACGTCATGATGTATAGCCTGGGCCAACGAGATGCAGAAGTGGGGCAGATCACCCTGATGGAGTGATCTCAGATCAAGGACCTATGCACCCTTCTGCACAGTTTCGACATGGCGACGAATATGTTTAGCGCTGACAATGCCATTATCAGCATGACGATTACAGTCATTTACATGCTGGAGCACACGCTAAACACTATTCGTAGTCAGGGGGTGGGACAACAGGAAGGGGAGGAACTACAGGAGGATTCATATGCGCAAGACACAACAACATCACCAAGGTCCAGACGTTCATCATCACCAACGCGGCAGGCATGGGACCATGGGGGACAGGGATCAACAAGGGCGCATGGTAGCAGGTGAGATGTTGAGGAAGGTGCAGGAGGACATGAAGATATGGAGGACGAACTGTCCATGGACATGGAAGACTCAGCAGATGAGGGGGACCTTGGTCAAATTTCAGTTGAAAGAGGTTGGGGGGAGATGACAGAGGAAGAAAGAACGGTTAGCACCTCTATGCCACAAACACAGCGTGGACTTGGTGCGCATGGCTGCGCAAGACACATGAGTGCCTTCTTGTTGCACTACCTCCAACATGACCCTCGTATTGTCAAAATTAGAAGTGATGATGACTACTGGCTTGCCACACTATTAGATCCCCGGGACAAGTCCAAATTTTGAGACATAATTCCACCCATAGAAAGGGACGCACGTATGCAGGAGTATCAGCAGAAGCTGTTACTCGATCTTAGCTCGGCTTTTCCACCAAACAACCGTGCAGGTGAAGGGAGTGATTCTCCCAGTTGTAACTTGACAAACATGGGACGGCCTCGTCATCTTCAACAGTCTACCCGTACCAGTAGGACCGTATCTGGTGCTGGTAACAGCAATTTTATGGAATCTTTTCATAATTTTTTTAGACCCTCCTTTGCAAGGCCACCAGAGACAACAAGTCTGACACATAGTCAACGGATGGAGAGGATGATACAGGAGTATCTCCAAATGAACATCGATGCAATGACTTTGCAAATGGAGCCTTGCTCCTTTTGTGCTTCAAATCTAGAAAAATGTCAAGAGCTCTCCAGTTACGCCTCGAAGATTTTGTCGTGTCCAGCTGCCAGCGTTGTCTCTGAACGTGTCTTCAGTGCTGCTGGGTGTGTGCTGACAGATAAGCGCACGCGTCTGTCCAGTGACAATGTGGACAGACTGACGTTCATCAAAATGAACAAGTCATGGATCCAGAAGGAATTTACTACCCCTGTGTCATCCTGGGGAGAGTAAATGCTTGTGGATTTGGAATGTGCTTGATGCAAATCAAAACATCCTGTTTGCAACTAGGGCACAAGTGCTGCCACTGATAAGGTGTCTGTGTGGGGCCCAATTTTTGGAAAAAAAGGGAGACTCCGCTTGGAGTAACCCTTGCTTGCTGTGTTTTTTAAAAATGATACAAGATGAACAGATCTGAAGGCAAGATGAAGCCAACATCATGTCTCCGCCTGCACTTTTCTCACAAACCTGCATTTTTCCAGGGACACCCTACTCAACACCGTCTACAGACAGCAGCCAGATCTCTGTCCCTCAGATGTGGTCAAATAAAAGGCCACTTACTGCGACCCATGACAAAGCTAAGTGGTTGACTCTATCCCTCTGTAAGCTGTTGGCTACCGAAATGCTGCCTTTACGCGTAGTGGACACACAGGATTTTACAGACCTTATGTCTGTCGCTGTGCCCCAGTACCAGATGCCCAATCACCACTGCTTCTCCAAGAAAAGCATGCCCGCGCTACACCGGCATGTCGCACACAACATCACCACTTCCTTGAGAAAATCTGTGTGCGACAGGGTGCATTTCAACACAGATACTTGGACCAGTAAGCATAGACAGGGTCATTACATGTCACTGACTGGGCACTGGCAAACTATGGTGAGAGATGGAGAAGGGTCTGCTGTACAAGTCTTGCCGTCCCCACGAGTTGTTTCAATCCTTGTTCTGTATGTAGAAGTTAATACACTGCTTCTGCCTCTTCAACCTCGTGTGGGTCCTCTACCTTTGCGCAAACCCTGTGTGGTCAGGCCACCCTTCCTTGCAACTGCGCACAAGGACTACCACACACCTCCTTACTATGCTGGCAGCAGAGCTCAATGCCATCAGGCGGTCAAAGTTTTACTTTGAAATGTATGGGAAATGTGAGTCACACCGCTATTACAGAGAATAGTAGTCAGGCAGGGTCAAAACATTAATTGAGGAACAGGAACAGAATGGGACGGCCAGGACTTAATCAGAAAACAAGCAGAGGTGAAATGCGTATCGGCCAACAAGGTACATAAACAGCAAGCAGGAAAAGTAGTCAGGTAACAAGCACACAAAATCATAAAACTGAACTGGGGGTAAAATTAACCAGAGGTTCATAGCTATGTCTGGCAGTGGTCTGCAGACAGGATGGGCATAAAAAAGGGTGTGGTGTCTTCCCATTGGTTGTAGCTGAATGATGGTATTTCATCTGTGAGATACCCACCAGCTACATTCAGCCAGAGATTCTGCATCTGTCAAGGTAATGCAGCCCAGTGGGTGAGCATAACCTGCGTCCACCTGCGCCGCTGGCATCGACTACTCTCCCATCATCAGCACTATTCATGAAAGGAACACGTTGTCACCTGGCGACCGGAGTACAAATTGACGGAGCGGACTCCGTTGGTGACTTAACAGCCGTGTGCGGCAATGATGCAAACCTGGCTGCGGGCCATCCTCAGGGCAATGTGACACACGTGCCTTTTATGGCTCACGTGTTGATCCGAATTCTCCAGCAATTTTTAAAACACCATCACGGCCTACATGGCCTTGTGCAGCGGGCACGCTCGCTATGTGCTCACTTCCATCGTGCGCACACAGCAGCTCAACAACTTTCATCACTCCGGAAGTCTTAGGGTCTGGCAGTTAAACGCCGGAAATGCGATGTTCCGACACGCAGGAATTGGAATCTGCACATGTTGCAGCGTGTGTGGCAGCACCGCAGAGCCCTGCTGAAATACGGTAAGACATATAGCCTGGGATAAGTTGATCCAGAGGTGGTGCAGATCACGCTGCTGGAGTGGTGTCAGATCAAGGACCTATGCACCCTGCTACACAGTTTTGAAATGTCGACGAAGATGTTTAGCACTGGCAATGTCATTCTCAGCGTGACAATTCTGGTCATCTACATGATGGAGCACACTGTAATTATTATTCGGAGTCAGGTGTTGGGACAAGAGGAAGGGGAGGAAGTACAGGAGGAGTCATATGCGGAAGGGATAACAAGATCTACGAGGTCCAGATGGTCAGCGGCACCTATGCGGCAGTCATGGTGAGGGAGAGGGATTAACAAGGGCGCATAGTATCAGCAAAAAGTGTTGATGAAAGTGCAGGAGCCCATGAAGAAATGGAGGACGAACTGGCGATGGGCATGGAAGACTCAGCAGATGAGTGAGAGCTTGCTCACATTTCGGTTGTGCGAGGTTGTGGGTAGAGGGCAGAGGAAGGATGCACGATTCTCACCTCTCTGCCACCAACACACCAAGGACTTGGTCCTCCTGGATGCACAAGACACATGAGCGCCTTCTTGCTGCACTACCTACATGACCCTCGGATTGTATGAATTTGAAGTAATCCTGAATACTGGGTTGCCACACTGTTAGATCCCCGGTACAAGACAAAATTTGGCGAACTAATTCCTGCCATAGAAATAGACGCACGTATACAGGAGTATCTGCAGAATGTGGTACGCAATCTTAGATCTACTTTTCCACTAAACACCAGTGCTGCACAGAGTGAATCTCAACACTTTGTCATGGATAGGAGGAAATGGTCTTTTACTTGTCCACATCGGAGGGACCGAGGGATGGCTGCTGTGCTGAGATGGCGTTGAGTACGGTGTCCCTGCACAGTTGCACTTTTGGTCATATCCCAAAATGAGTTGAAAAAGGACAGATGCTGTTGGAAAGGGGAACAGGTGTGTTGGAAAGGGGAAAAAAATTTTGGTCCGTGGATTTGGTGGTTAAACAACTGTAACATTTGCTGAAGAAACAACATCTGTTACAGTGGGACTGGCAGATTTGGATAAAGTGGTATATAATCTGTGACCGCTATATAACAAAAATTAATAAGAAAAGAAAGAGAAAGGTATATATCACCTTCAGCAGTCAGTGTCCACCGTGCTCCCAGTTGGAAAAGGAGAGGTTGGCAACTTGAAGGTTTGGTGGAGGATACAGAGCTGTGTGGCTATGAAACTAATAGTAGCCTGAACCGAGTTAGACGCCATTCGGATCTGGAGACTGTGAGCCCTGTTAGCGTCACAGGGTCCACATGCCCACCCAGCCCAGGAACTCCCTGTTAACAACACAGGGGCCATTGAGTACGCTGACCGTGTGCGTAGGGGCCACACCTGTGGACAGCAGGCGCATCAGCAGCAGCAGGCCTGTTAATGCCACTGGGCTGCACAAGCAGGACTGTTAGGACAGGAGCTGGTCTTAACCGTTCTGCGTTACCAACTGTGGTGGTGGCCTGCATCCACCACCCTATCCCTGCCTACCTCTGGCCTAAAGCCGCAATGGGTTCAACACATGGAGGTGTGCTCTTTCGGAGCATAATAGAAGACTGCGCACCTCCTTGTTGGCTCCAGCCCCTTTTATAACCTGGGTCCGCCCCAAACCAGGGTGAACCACAATGCACCTCCTGGAGACAAAAGCAGAGTGACACGTCATGAGTGGCATAACTAGCGTCCTATTTGGAAACGCAACTTCAATGATGACCTCATGGCTGCCATGACCCAAACACCTCACCAGTCATCGTCTGACCATCAATAATGCGGTGACAAGTCATAGGTGTGGGCCTCTGCAAGCCATTTGGGAGGACACCTGATGCCCTGTGGTCTATATGGGACCCCCACATCAGGGCCAGGGCCAAAGAGTTCATTACCGGACCTAGTCTCTGATGCAGGAAGTGCCTGAGCATGCTCAGTAGCATGAAATACAGTCTCTGAAAAAAGACTATCAGCTTTAGCATGGTGTCTAGGCACAAAACAGGACTTAGACCCGGCACAGAATGCAAGCACCTGTGCAAAGAGGCTTTTCACACTTAGTGTGGGAGCATGCGCTGTATCCCGAAATGAAGACTTAGCGTCAGGAATGGCACAGTCAGGCTGAGCATACTCACTAGGCGAAACACTGTAATTATGCTGCAGCTGGGGTACATCGGCACACGCATGCGCACTAGCTGCCTCTCCACACTTAGACGTGGAGGGGAAATTTGTCTTGGAGATGCTGTCTATGAACAGAAGGAAAAGCTAAAGGAAGCCTGACTTTCTATCCCTCCGAATTATGAAATGCAGCAATGAATTCCATGAGTTTGCTATAACATTAGCGTAGCTAAATGTGCATGAGGGTGTGATGTAGAGGTGCTAGAAATAGCTTGTCACCAGTGGGGCACTAATGGAATACAACAGCCAGTTCTATGATGCCACAAAATGGCAGTATTTTGTGCTATCATTATAGCTTATTAAAAACAGAGCACGAGGTTGTCATGCAGAGGTGCTGCACATAGATTTGCAGTAGTGTGAATAGACAAAAGTACAATAGCCACGTTTAGGATACAACTAGGTACAGTGAGTGTTTGCTAGTATAATGGCTGAGTTTAAAAAAGTTTGAGTGTGCAATGCAGGCAGATGTCCTGCAAATATCGTTCCAATACTGTGAATTGACAAAAGTACAATAGCCACGTTTAGGATACAACTAGGTACAGTGAGTGTTTGCTAGTATAATGGCTGAGTTTAAAAAAGTTTGAGTGTGCAATGCAGGCAGACGTGCTGCAAATAACGTTCCAATACTGTGAATAGACAAAAGTACAATAGCCACGTTTAGGATACAACTAGGTACACTGAGTGTTTGCTACTATAAATGGCTGAGTTTAAAAAAGTTTGAGTGTGCAATGCAGGCAGACGTGCTGCAAATAACGTTCCAATACTGTGAATTGACAAAAGTACAATAGCCACGTTTAGGATACAACTAGGTACAGTGAGTGTTTGCTAGTATAATGGCTGAGTTTAAAAAAGTTTGAGTGTGCAATGCAGGCAGACGTGCTGCAAATAACGTTCCAATACTGTGAATTGACAAAAGTACAATAGCCACGTTTAGGATACAACTAGGTACAGTGAGTGTTTGCTAGTATAATGGCTGAGTTTAAAAAAGTTTGAGTGTGCAATGCAGGCAGACGTGCTGCAAATAACGTTCCAATACTGTGAATTGACAAAAGTACAATAGCCACGTTTAGGATACAACTAGGTACAGTGAGTGTTTGCTAGTATAATGGCTGAGTTTAAAAAAGTTTGAGTGTGCAATGCAGGCAGACGTGCTGCAAATAACGTTCCAATACTGTGAATTGACAAAAGTACAATAGCCACGTTTAGGATACAACTAGGTACACTGAGTGTTTGCTACTATAAATGGCTGAGTTTAAAAAAGTTTGAGTGTGCAATGCAGGCAGACGTGCTGCAAATAACGTTCCAATACTGTGAATTGACAAAAGTACAATAGCCACGTTTAGGATACAACTAGGTACACTGAGTGTTTGCTACTATAAATGGCTGAGTTTAAAAAAGTTTGAGTGTGCAATGCAGGCAGACGTGCTGCAAATAACGTTCCAATACTGTGAATTGACAAAAGTACAATAGCCACGTTTAGGATACAACTAGGTACACTGAGTGTTTGCTACTATAAATGGCTGAGTTTAAAAAAGTTTGAGTGTGCAATGCAGGCAGACGTGCTGCAAATATCGTTCCAATACTGTGAATAGACAAAAGTACAATAGCCACGTTTAGGATACAACTAGGTACACTGAGTGTTTGCTAGTATAATGGCTTAGTAACAATGAGTTGTAGTGTGCAATGCAGGCAGACGTGCTCTGCAAATGTCTTTGCACTAGTGGGACTATAGCAAAGTCCAATAGCCACGTATAGGATGCCACTAGGTACACTGAGTGTTTGCTAGTATAATGGCTTGGTTAGAATGAGTTGTAGTGTGCAATGCAGGCAGATGTGCTCTGCTAATGTCTTTGCACTAGTGGGACTATAGCAAAGTCCAATAGCCACGTATAGGATGCCACTAGGTACACTGAGTGTTTGCTAGTATAATGGCTTAGTTAAAATGAGTTTGAGTGTGCAATGCAGGCAGACGCGCTATGCAAATGTCTTTGCACTAGTGGGACTATAGCAAAGTCCAATAGCCACGTATAGGATGCCACTAGGTACACTGAGTGTTTGCTAGTATAATGGCTTGGTTAGAATGAGTTGTAGTGTGCAATGCAGGCAGATGTGCTCTGCTAATGTCTTTGCACTAGTGGGACTATAGCAAAGTCCAATAGCCACGTATAGGATGCCACTAGGTACACTGAGTGTTTGCTAGTATAATGGCTTAGTTAAAATGAGTTTGAGTGTGCAATGCAGGCAGACGCGCTCTGCAAATGTCTTTGCACTAGTGGGACTATAGCAAAGTCCAATAGCCACGTATAGGATGCCACTAGGTACACTGAGTGTTTGCTAGTATAATGGCTTGGTTAGAATGAGTTGTAGTGTGCAATGCAGGCAGACGCGCTCTGCAAATGTCTTTGCACTAGTGGGACTATAGCAAAGTCCAATAGCCACGTATAGGATGCCACTAGGTACACTGAGTGTTTGCTAGTATAATGGCTTAGTTATCAGTTGGAGTGTGCAGAGGACAAGAGGGTACAGTGGCAGGATTGTGGTGCTCTGGGTAGAGGAATGGAAGCCTGCCTTTCTATTCCCTCCTAATGGTGAAATGCAGGTAGGAAATCCCTGACCTGGGCTACACAGACGCTGTTGCTGTTTGCAGGACCTGTCACCTATGGCTCTCTGACCCTGCCGGTTGGAGCCCTTAAAAGGACTGCTATAAAGTGCTCTCCCTAAGCTGTCTAACGCTGTGTATGCAGCGCATACAGCTGTATCGGCTATAGGACTCAGGAAGACGGAGCTGCGACAGTGATGTCTGACACCAAAGACGCAGAAGGCAGATAATGGCGTCCGTGAAGAAAATGTCCGGTTTTATAATGCAGGGACATGTGACATGCAGATCCTATCACACATGCCGTTGCTTCTCTGGCTCAAAGTCCACTTAGCTGTGTGTGTGTCTGGGATTGGCTGACATGCTGGCCCGCCCCACAAGACGCGCGCACTTAGGGAAGGAAGACAAGAAAAAAAAAAAAAAAAAATGGCGATCGCCATTATAGAAACAGCAGTGATCTGAAGGCGCTGTTCACGCACACTATACACTGAAATGTGATAATAGTTTGATTCACAGAGTGACTTACACTATTACAGCAGAAACCAAGCTATGATTTAGCTGTTTTTTGGCTGCTAGAACCGTTCTCGAACGTTTCTAGAACTACCGAGCTTTTGCAAAAAGCTCGAGTTCTAGTTCGATCTAGAACATGCCCCAAAATCACTCGAGCCGCGAACTGGAGAACCACGAACCACGAACCGCGCTCAACTCTAATCGGCACACGCATGCGCACTAGCTGCCTCTCCACACTTAGACGTGGAGGGGAAATTTGTCTTGGAGATGCTGTCTATGAACAGAAGGAAAAGCTAAAGGAAGCCTGACTTTCTATCCCTCCGAATTATGAAATGCAGCAATGAATTCCATGAGTTTGCTATAACATTAGCGTAGCTAAATGTGCATGAGGGTGTGATGTAGAGGTGCTAGAAATAGCTTGTCACCAGTGGGGCACTAATGGAATACAACAGCCAGTTCTATGATGCCACAAAATGGCAGTATTTTGTGCTATCATTATAGCTTATTAAAAACAGAGCACGAGGTTGTCATGCAGAGGTGCTGCACATAGATTTGCAGTAGTGTGAATAGACAAAAGTACAATAGCCACGTTTAGGATACAACTAGGTACAGTGAGTGTTTGCTAGTATAATGGCTGAGTTTAAAAAAGTTTGAGTGTGCAATGCAGGCAGATGTCCTGCAAATATCGTTCCAATACTGTGAATTGACAAAAGTACAATAGCCACGTTTAGGATACAACTAGGTACAGTGAGTGTTTGCTAGTATAATGGCTGAGTTTAAAAAAGTTTGAGTGTGCAATGCAGGCAGACGTGCTGCAAATAACGTTCCAATACTGTGAATAGACAAAAGTACAATAGCCACGTTTAGGATACAACTAGGTACACTGAGTGTTTGCTACTATAAATGGCTGAGTTTAAAAAAGTTTGAGTGTGCAATGCAGGCAGACGTGCTGCAAATAACGTTCCAATACTGTGAATTGACAAAAGTACAATAGCCACGTTTAGGATACAACTAGGTACAGTGAGTGTTTGCTAGTATAATGGCTGAGTTTAAAAAAGTTTGAGTGTGCAATGCAGGCAGACGTGCTGCAAATAACGTTCCAATACTGTGAATTGACAAAAGTACAATAGCCACGTTTAGGATACAACTAGGTACAGTGAGTGTTTGCTAGTATAATGGCTGAGTTTAAAAAAGTTTGAGTGTGCAATGCAGGCAGACGTGCTGCAAATAACGTTCCAATACTGTGAATTGACAAAAGTACAATAGCCACGTTTAGGATACAACTAGGTACAGTGAGTGTTTGCTAGTATAATGGCTGAGTTTAAAAAAGTTTGAGTGTGCAATGCAGGCAGACGTGCTGCAAATAACGTTCCAATACTGTGAATTGACAAAAGTACAATAGCCACGTTTAGGATACAACTAGGTACAGTGAGTGTTTGCTAGTATAATGGCTGAGTTTAAAAAAGTTTGAGTGTGCAATGCAGGCAGACGTGCTGCAAATAACGTTCCAATACTGTGAATTGACAAAAGTACAATAGCCACGTTTAGGATACAACTAGGTACACTGAGTGTTTGCTACTATAAATGGCTGAGTTTAAAAAAGTTTGAGTGTGCAATGCAGGCAGACGTGCTGCAAATAACGTTCCAATACTGTGAATTGACAAAAGTACAATAGCCACGTTTAGGATACAACTAGGTACAGTGAGTGTTTGCTAGTATAATGGCTGAGTTTAAAAAAGTTTGAGTGTGCAATGCAGGCAGACGTGCTGCAAATAACGTTCCAATACTGTGAATTGACAAAAGTACAATAGCCACGTTTAGGATACAACTAGGTACAGTGAGTGTTTGCTAGTATAATGGCTGAGTTTAAAAAAGTTAGAGTGTGCAATGCAGGCAGACGTGCTGCAAATATCGTTCCAATACTGTGAATAGACAAAAGTAAAATAGCCACGTTTAGGATACAACTAGGTACACTGAGTGTTTGCTAGTATAATGGCTGAGTTTAAAAAAGTTAGAGTGTGCAATGCAGGCAGACGTGCTGCAAATAACGTTCCAATACTGTGAATAGACAAAAGTACAATAGCCACGTTTAGGATACAACTAGGTACACTGAGTGTTTGCTACTATAAATGGCTGAGTTTAAAAAAGTTAGAGTGTGCAATGCAGGCAGACGTGCTGCAAATAACGTTCCAATACTGTGAATAGACAAAAGTACAATAGCCACGTTTAGGATACAACTAGGTACACTGAGTGTTTGCTAGTATAATGGCTGAGTTTAAAAAAGTTAGAGTGTGCAATGCAGGCAGACGTGCTGCAAATAACGTTCCAATACTGTGAATAGACAAAAGTACAATAGCCACGTTTAGGATACAACTAGGTACACTGAGTGTTTGCTACTATAAATGGCTGAGTTTAAAAAAGTTTGAGTGTGCAATGCAGGCAGACGTGCTGCAAATAACGTTCCAATACTGTGAATTGACAAAAGTACAATAGCCACGTTTAGGATACAACTAGGTACACTGAGTGTTTGCTACTATAAATGGCTGAGTTTAAAAAAGTTTGAGTGTGCAATGCAGGCAGACGTGCTGCAAATAACGTTCCAATACTGTGAATTGACAAAAGTACAATAGCCACGTTTAGGATACAACTAGGTACACTGAGTGTTTGCTACTATAAATGGCTGAGTTTAAAAAAGTTAGAGTGTGCAATGCAGGCAGACGTGCTGCAAATATCGTTCCAATACTGTGAATAGACAAAAGTACAATAGCCACGTTTAGGATACAACTAGGTACACTGAGTGTTTGCTAGTATAATGGCTTAGTAACAATGAGTTGTAGTGTGCAATGCAGGCAGACGTGCTCTGCAAATGTCTTTGCACTAGTGGGACTATAGCAAAGTCCAATAGCCACGTTTAGGATGCCACTAGGTACACTGAGTGTTTGCTAGTAAAATTGCTTAGTTTAAAAAAGTTGGAGTGTGCAATGCAGGCAGATGTGCTCTGCTAATATCTTTGCACTAGTGGGACTATAGCAAAGTCCAATAGCCACGTATAGGATGCCACTAGGTACACTGAGTGTTTGCTAGTATAATGGCTTAGTTAAAATGAGTTTGAGTGTGCAATGCAGGCAGACGCGCTATGCAAATGTCTTTGCACTAGTGGGACTATAGCAAAGTCCAATAGCCACGTATAGGATGCCACTAGGTACACTGAGTGTTTGCTAGTATAATGGCTTGGTTTTAATGAGTTGGAGTGTGCAATGCAGGCAGACGCGCTCTGCAAATGTCTTTGCACTAGTGGGACTATAGCAAAGTCCAATAGCCACGTATAGGATGCCACTAGGTACACTGAGTGTTTGCTAGTATAATGGCTTGGTTAGAATGAGTTGTAGTGTGCAATGCAGGCAGATGTGCTCTGCTAATGTCTTTGCACTAGTGGGACTATAGCAAAGTCCAATAGCCACGTATAGGATGCCACTAGGTACACTGAGTGTTTGCTAGTATAATGGCTTAGTTAAAATGAGTTTGAGTGTGCAATGCAGGCAGACGCGCTATGCAAATGTCTTTGCACTAGTGGGACTATAGCAAAGTCCAATAGCCACGTATAGGATGCCACTAGGTACACTGAGTGTTTGCTAGTATAATGGCTTGGTTAGAATGAGTTGTAGTGTGCAATGCAGGCAGATGTGCTCTGCTAATGTCTTTGCACTAGTGGGACTATAGCAAAGTCCAATAGCCACGTATAGGATGCCACTAGGTACACTGAGTGTTTGCTAGTATAATGGCTTAGTTAAAATGAGTTTGAGTGTGCAATGCCGGCAGACGCGCTATGCAAATGTCTTTGCACTAGTGGGACTATAGCAAAGTCCAATAGCCACGTATAGGATGCCACTAGGTACACTGAGTGTTTGCTAGTATAATGGCTTGGTTTTAATGAGTTGGAGTGTGCAATGCAGGCAGACGCGCTCTGCAAATGTCTTTGCACTAGTGGGACTATAGCAAAGTCCAATAGCCACGTATAGGATGCCACTAGGTACACTGAGTGTTTGCTAGTATAATGGCTTGGTTAGAATGAGTTGTAGTGTGCAATGCAGGCAGACGCGCTCTGCAAATGTCTTTGCACTAGTGGGACTATAGCAAAGTCCAATAGCCACGTATAGGATGCCACTAGGTACACTGAGTGTTTGCTAGTATAATGGCTTGGTTAGAATGAGTTGTAGTGTGCAATGCAGGCAGACGCGCTCTGCAAATGTCTTTGCACTAGTGGGACTATAGCAAAGTCCAATAGCCACGTATAGGATGCCACTAGGTACACTGAGTGTTTGCTAGTATAATGGCTTAGTTATCAGTTGGAGTGTGCAGAGGACAAGAGGGTACAGTGGCAGGATTGTGGTGCTCTGGGTAGAGGAATGGAAGCCTGCCTTTCTATTCCCTCCTAATGGTGAAATGCATGTAGGAAATCCCTGACCTGGGCTACACAGACGCTGTTGCTGTTTGCAGGACCTGTCACCTATGGCTCTCTGACCCTGCCGGTTGGAGCCCTTAAAAGGACTGCTATAAAGTGCTCTCCCTAAGCTGTCTAACGCTGTGTATGCAGCGCATACAGCTGTATCGGCTATAGGACTCAGGAAGACGGAGCTGCGACAGTGATGTCTGACACCAAAGACGCAGAAGGCAGATAATGGCGTCCGTGAAGAAAATGTCCGGTTTTATAATGCAGGGACATGTGACATGCAGATCCTATCACACATGCCGTTGCTTCTCTGGCTCAAAGTCCACTTAGCTGTGTGTGTGTCTGGGATTGGCTGACATGCTGGCCCGCCCCACAAGACGCGCGCACTTAGGGAAGGAAGACAAGAAAAAAAAAAAAAAAAAATGGCGATCGCCATTATAGAAACAGCAGTGATCTGAAGGCGCTGTTCACGCACACTATACACTGAAATGTGATAATAGTTTGATTCACAGAGTGACTTACACTATTACAGCAGAAACCAAGCTATGATTTAGCTGTTTTTTGGCTGCTAGAACCGTTCTCGAACGTTTCTAGAACTACCGAGCTTTTGCAAAAAGCTCGAGTTCTAGTTCGATCTAGAACATGCCCCAAAATCACTCGAGCCGCGAACTGGAGAACCACGAACCACGAACCGCGCTCAACTCTATTCAACATTTTAATGAATTTGTAATCCCAGACCCTGCGATGGCTCTGTGATCTGAAGTTGCCTTTTAATAGGACAACTTTCATATGGTTTATGTTGTGTCCAGAAGCACAGAAATGTTTGGCCACAGGTAAATGGATTTTGTCTGTAATTGTGTGGCGGTGAGATCTCATTTTCGTCTACGGCCAGGCCCTCAGATATAATTGTATCTGTTCCAGCCCTGCAGACAGGGATGAACACTTAACCCATCTTAAAAACACATTTCTAAACCAAGGCTACCACCCCACCTCCATAGAAGTTCAGATCATTAGAGCAACAAGGACCCCTAGAAGTGAACTGCTTCAATACAAACAA